>NW_005054318.1:5013385-5014448 GCF_000277835.1 Geospiza fortis | reverse complement strand
GCTGAAGGACTGTGTGTATTCCAAATAATTTCTGGGGTTTTTATTGTTCAGTGAGATCTTACTACCACATCTTAATGTTGCCTCTGTGAATGTCATGTGTGTACTTCTCACACAGAGTTTGAAATGTGTTTCTTTGCTCAGCGGTCACACTGTTTAGGGCCAAGTAACAGGTAAAAATAGCTCAGCATACTGTACTGGTCTTCAGCTATGAGGTACACATAGGTAGAATTTAAATAGCTCAGCATACTGTACTGGTCTTCTGCTGGAGAATATGAGGTACACACAGGTAGAATTTGTACAGATCAAAAATTAATATTTAATAAACATAGAAAAATAAATATACTAAAGCAGTTAGTAAAGAGAAAAAAAGCTTACTGCATTTTCATGTGTAGCCTGTGGCTTCTCTTTGAAAGTGTACAGATCATGTCAACATTCAGTGTCATTATTGCTCCATCTATTTGGATGATAAACAATGGGACCTTCTGCAGAGCACAGGCCACTGCCTCTGATCCCCCTAAAATCTGCTGCCCCTTAGACTTTTTCCCTGTATGTAATTGCATCAAGGCTTTTGCAAAAGTGAGTCAAAGAGTTGTTTTGTTTCTAAAAATAAACAACTTTTTAACCTGAAGTTTTGTAGTATTATGGAAAGAAGAGACTTTTACAGAATTATTCTTCTCTTTCTGCATGTCTTTGCCAAATAGAGGGCACAAGCATGGGAAATACATTTTTTTTCCCTAAAAATCAGTTCTTTCTGAGTCAGTATTCTTATGGACCAAAACAATCAGCACTAAAGACAAGAAAGGTAGCCTGCATTGTTCATCTGAGAACTCAGATGGGTTGTGTTGGACTTCTGGACCTCCAAAGGGAGGACAGAGAGGGAATTTCAGGGTATAGTTTTATTTTCTGCATGTTCATTTGTGTCCTAAAGTCAGTCACAGAGAAACCCTGTCTTAAAGGCTGTCACAAAATGAGATTCATGTTGCCCAATTGTAGCACTGCTGTCACAGGTACCCATCAGATGTATCTTAAGCATAAATTTTGGGATGAAATCAAGTACAACACT
>NW_005054318.1:5003140-5013375 GCF_000277835.1 Geospiza fortis | reverse complement strand
CATCAGAGAAAGAAACACTTGAAAACTAATGGATAACACTAACCTAAGTAAGTGGCTACTGTGAACACAATTCCACTGTAAGAGGACAAAACAAGCAAAGGAAACGAACTCACTGAAATTTCCAAGTATATAAAATAATGCTGAAAGGAGTATATTTCAGATTTAAATAACAATTTAATAATAGAATTAGTTCTGTTTCAAAAGCAGAAATAGGAGTTGCTCCAAGAACACTGTTCTTTGGTGCGCTTTTATAATTCATTGGGGTTTTTTGTATTAGCATGAAACTTATCAACTACACTATATAGAAAGAAACCTCTTGCACTTAAAATGAGTTTGCTGCCTTTGTGGAAAATTCAGTCATTTCCCTCCCCTCCCCCACTACAAATATTGTTTATAAATGGATAGAAACACAATGCCTAATTTTTTTGTAGTTTTGTAAAATATTTGACATAGTATTATTGTATTTCTCATATTTAAACTTGCAGCTGGAGGAGAGCAAGTTGTCAGGTTTTTTGTTTGCTTTTAATTTCAGTATAAGTGTGCCTTTAATTCATCCTTGTGCTAAAAGCATATATGACAGGTAAATACATTTCAGAACCCATTAATTTTTGTACCTGGAGAGCTTCCACTGGCTTCTAAACAATTTTATGTTCATTTTAATTGCTGACTGTAACAGCATAATTACTTTCATTTCAAGAAACAATATATAACAAGAAGTGTGGGTTACATAAATCCTCTCTGTGCTTTTTTATTATGCTGGTTTTGGGCTTTGGTAGGATGTTTGGTTTAGCAAAACATACTTTTTTTTCATTTTTTCCCTTTGAAGTCCTTGTAGAGACATGTTCTATCAGATTGTCTAAAACACTTATTTTAAAATTGCTAACATATATAGCATCTTATACCACATGAAATCACATAAATCTTGGATTTTGAAAAAATCGGTATGATACAGGATGACAAGATACAATCATGGCCATGGCAGAACAGTATTACACAGTGTAGGAGGTTTTCACATTCTGACAGCTTCACTTTGTTTAGTGTTGTAGCTGGAAAGGAATTCATTTCTAGCAAACAATTTAAATATTTACTAGCAACATCCCAGACACACACATAACTTGGGGCCTAACTGAATGGTCATAGAAGTAGTATTAAAAAAAAAGACTAAAGAAGAGAGTTGAACAAGAACAAAAGAAAAATACACAAGCACTTGAAAAGCAATCTATATTCTCTCCCACAAATAATTGCAACATGTAGAGGCCGTTTTCTGTCTCAGGTTAATCTGATACTCTCTATGCACAGTACCTTCTGCCCACAACTGACAAACATTTTCCCCCATGTTCCACCAGTATAAAAATATCAGATAAGATAAACATCAGTGACTCTGAGCTACCTGATGCTCCTGCCCACAGCAGGGGGTAAGAACAAGATGGTCTTTAAAAGCCCCTTCCAACCCAATGCTCGTTGTGATATTATTCTATGACTTGGAGAATCAATGCTCAGCTATAACTGGCTGAAGGATGATGGGAGGAAAGGGTTAACCTCTCCTGGTGGGTACTGCAGGGCAGGTGGGTGCCACAGGTAGCCTGCAGGCTCTGGGAAACACTGCAAAGCGCAACAAGCCACTGTCTTTTTATCTCACTTCTAATCAACTGGGCCCAGTTAAGTGGATTTGAGCAGCATCCGCAAAAGTCCCTTGGGTACCTCGGGCTTTGCAACACCATCTTAGCTTCAGGAAGATGATGCAGACTAAGAGAATGAGACACCTAAAATAGCTCCTGAACTCTGGTGCTCAAGAAACATGCAAGCTAAGTGGATATCAGTGGGTAAAAGGAACAAAATGTAGGGACATTTGAGCTCTGAGTGCTTTTTATTTTGGCTGTTTCAGAGCATCATGTAATTCTCTCTGATGCCCACTAGAGCAATTACAGAGAAGACAAACAGGTCATACATTTTGCTTGACCTGAGATGTGGGAATGCATAAATCAGAAAGTTTTGGGAAAGCTGCAAAAGGCAGGCCTTCAGAGACAGCAGAACTGTGATTAGAGCTAAGCAGTAGCCGTGAGATAGGTCAGTAGAAAATTTATGTAAAATGTAGAAAAGCAAGGACAAATAGAACAATGGTCTGTGTATTAATGCTTGTCTAGAATAACTCCCTAAGCTACAGAAAAGTTTATCTAGGAAGATATTAGGAAGTTTGAAGCTTAATAATGGAGCCCTGTGCATTGTGTTTTAAGGCTTACAAGTGGGTATAGTATTCGAAATAAGCAGGCATTGTTTTAACCAAAGGTACGTGTGCTTATAGTGGTTGGATGGAACTGCTGTCAATATGCTTTTGCTTTGTGTGATTGGTCAAATCATTTATAAAGTAAGTTGTAACATTAAGATCTTGGTCTGCTGCCTGGGATGTGAGCTGATGGCACTTTCCCATTGTCATAACCATGTAATGAGACTGATGCTGAAAAATAAAACAGCTCAAGGCACGTTCCACAGCAGTCCCGTCCCATTTGTGATTTGTACAGAGACCCCCGGCCAGCAATATGAGGGAATTCAGGCAGATATTTTGGGATCATGCTGCAGCTGCAAATCTAGGCAAGTAGAAGGTATCTTCCATGAAGTCTGTTGGAGTTGCAACAGAATTGATGGGGTTAACAAGATTACAGAGGCTTGATTCTTGCTAAAGCAAATATTTTACCATACATTAAAAGTCATAAGAAGTAGGAGTGATTTGGAATTAATGAAATTAAAATGTACTGAGTTGCATGACATTTACAGTAAAAATAATTATTTTAATATATTTTTCCACATGTAATGTAAAAATGGCTTCTTCCCTTAGGGGAAAATAAAAGCAGATTTTTTAAATTAAAATTTGTTCTTGTTTCTGTTTTAGTGAAAATGGTCCATTGTAAACAAGTACAAATATGCTCTTCTGCATGTACTGGTTGTGCATATATTTAGTTAATACTTTATATTTTCAGGCAGGTTTACCTAAGAATTTCACAAAATTAATTGTTAAAGTAAATTTTTTCTTACCTTTTTCTCCATTTATTAACCTTGTGTTCCCATTTTGACTTGACATCCCCACTTTTTGTCACGTAAGTTCTGCATAAAGAGTTTCTTCTTACAGCAAAGGATCACTGAAGTGCACATGAGCCTTTGAACTCTCCATTGTGGAATATCTTTAAGAACAAGTTCAGCAAACATCTGTTGTGTACAGATCCTGCCATGGACTAGTAGAATAATTATATAATCTCTTGAGGCAGCTTCCAAGCAATGAGTCTATTTTTTATGTGATTCAGAGTGCTCTATGAATGAATTGTGTCAAAGCTGTCAACACTACCTGAATTATATCTTAGTAGGAATATAATGTGTGTGAGGAGAATTGAGATAATGGATAAAAAATTATGTTTCGATTTTTTTCTTTCCCTTTAAAAAAGAATCCTGTAATTGTACTACATGGGAAACTCATTCCAAGGGTTTGGGGAATTCTGCAGTTTTTCAGCATCTGATGGTGGTCATGTTTGCCCCATCTGTCTCTAAGGATGAAACAAATGTTCAGTTGTTTTTCTGCGTTATCCATGTTGTGTTAAGGTGGCTCATTTTAAAGCAGATTTTGTGATAAGTATTACTCAATATTTTGCAGCAATTATTTATAATTTTGACAAGGGATATTTCTTTCACATTGTTGTTTGGGTATCTCTGTGCTCTGCTGTCAATGGTAAATACCTAGAACCCATCAGTCAGACAACTGACACCAACTGGCACATGGCTGCCATAAGGGTCTTCTGAGAAAAGATTATTAATATTATAGTAATAATTTTTCCATCTATAAATCTCAATACATGACTGCAAGACAGCATCTGCAGTTTCTAGTTAAAGAAACCAGAGCTTAGAGTGAAGTAATTTGCTTTAAGTCACCCAGAAAACTTGCAGAAGAATTGGGAATGGGACCAGATTTCCCAAAGCTCCACTTCAGTATCTGATTTACTCAGTTATGCTCTTTTCTTTGATTCTCCTTTTGTCCCTGTCTCCACTTCTACCGCACCCTTTTGAGATATGCAATTCTCACTTTCTTAGGTTTGTGCCAAAAAAGTAGACAGGAGCTTTGCTTCTCCTTCATTTTTCCACAAAGAAATAAGCTAATATTAAAGTAAAGAGCATGTAAATGAAGAAAAGATAAACCCTGTACTGGTACATAGATTTTACTGATATTTTGAATACCTTTAATTCATTTGCAACTATATCTTCTTGTTTGCTAGATATGACTGTCCCTAACTGCCTGAAAATAAAATAATTCCCTTGATGTTTTTAGAGTTGCATATTTCTTTCTTGTGCTCTAAAATGTCCTTTAGTTAGCTAATGTGAGCTGAATGAATCAGAAAGATAGACAGATTTCTACTAGAAAATTAGACATTTAGATTGCCCAAATTGTTATCCATGTACAAGTGTTATAGTAAAGAAACCTTTGCTTTTGACTACATTACAGACTGCAGTCCTTCTGCTTATCTTCAGCAGAAAAATATAGTTTCAAGGTACATATATCCTTTTGTAAATGTTACTTCAGGTTGATTTTTTTTATTATCTGGTGTGAGATAGAAAATGATAATTTTATTTTAAATCCATGTTCAATTTGTACAAAATGATTATGCCGAGCCTGATAAATGTTCCTTTATTTTAATTCCTGAAAAGAAATATATATCTGTATATTTTATTTCCTTTCTCTGGGATTTCCTCTTTTTTCTTTGCCTAAGGTTTGTAGGAGATCAATCTTGTCAATGGATTTTATCATATGTTGGACTTTAGGGAAAATAGTTGAAATGTATACCAACACTAAACTTCTAGTGTGCACTTTCCAATAAGAGCCTTTTAATGTTTTATATTGTGACATTCTTTTCTTAAAATTAATTTATCCCTGTAATATACTGTAAGAGTACAAAATTTCAATTAATAAACACTATTCTACAAAAGGAAAGTTAATGAAAATTAAGTTTAAAGCAGGAACCTCTATTTTTCGAAATAAATTGAGGGATATGCCCCAAAAAGTCATAAAACTCTCATTCTAGTGCAAAGTGCTTAGGTTTTTCCTATATGAAACACTCAGAACTATGTGTTCTCCTATCCCCTCTTCTCCCATTTATTCATGTGTGTGTGTGTGCGCAGGTGATATATTTAAGAAAACTAGTTGAAGCCCAAAAAAGACTTGAGTTGGCTGACTTCAAGGGAAATTCTGTCAGTGAGGTCAGGGTAAGAGGTGGAATACTCAACAGATGAAAGCAAAAGAAGCTCTCCAGCCTCAATGCCTTAAACTTGGGATAGGCAAAGCTCTTGAAAAATAGATGAAATGGGATGAATAGGTGCCTTTGCCATTCTTTTGAGAACTTGTATGAGGAGAGTGAAACTGTTTTGTGGTCCAAGAAGTTAGAAGATTCTGGCTTTGTTCTGCTAAGTCAGAATGGTTAAATGGGATCAGTAAAACAAGGACTGGAATGGCAAAGCTTTCAGCACATGTGAACTGCTGTTCTTCCAGCAGAATAGTACAATGTGCAAACACACACGCACAGCTTTGAGGCTCTGTAAGCAGAAGTCACAAGGTTAGTGGATTACCAATCCAATTGAAAGGAAAAAAAGTTTAGATTCCTGGAAATACAAATCGGGATCCCTCATCCTCAATAAGTGCAAAAATAGACAAAGATACAATTCAACTCTATTGTTACTGCAGTTAACGCGGACAATTATGTGTTACTCTTCTAATCTTCTATCAAAAAAAAAAAAAAGAAAAAACAAAACAACATGCTGAGGAGCTTTAGTGATGCTTTTAGTCTTGATTGTTTGGCGCAGGATGGAACTAGGTGAAAACCAGGCTGCCTTGTTACTTGGCTAGTACTGCTTTGCAATAAGGAAACCTGCTAAAGGAACTGGATGTAATGGTTCTTCTCTCCCTTCTAACAATTTCACCCTTGGCCAGGAGAAAGATGCAAGCCTTTCATTTACTACTGTCAACACTTGGAGTGGTCTAGAAAAAAACTTCATGGGCATTCTTCAGCAGTGTATACATTCCCATAGATTCTATAATTCTAACTCAGCAATAGAGAGTCTTTTTTAGGATAATCACACTGGATACTTCTTTTGGCTAGATCTCCCAAAATACCACATTTTCTAAGGATTTTACATGTTATCATAGCCAAAGCCACTTTGTTGGAGTACTGTCATAGACATATTTTCTGAAAAATCCTTTCATTAGGATCTTTTCTCCTGAGAAGCTGGGAAGCTTCAGCTTCCCCGTGTTTTGGTACTTAGGAATGTGATTTGGAGAATTATTTACCCAAATGTGAAATTGTTTTTACTTGATGACCAATGACAGCCACCTGTGTCAAGGCTGTGAGCAGTCACAAGATTTTATTATTGATTCCATTCTTTTCTAGCCTTCTGATGAAATCCTTTTCTCTCTATTCTTTAGTGTAGTTTTAATATATCATTTCTTTTAATATAATATATATCATAAAATAATAAATCAGCCTTCTGAAACGTGGAGTCAAGATTCTCATCTCTTCCCTCATCCTGGGATCTCTGTGAACACCATCACAGAGTACACAGCAGCTGGGATTGAAAAGCACCAAACTTCCTCTAGTCTGATCCTTCTGCTGAAAATAGGATCAGCTAAAACTGGCTGCCAGTACTATGCTCAGTTGAATTTTGAAAAATCCCAAGGATAAAGACTCCAACAATTCCCTGGCTAACCTGTGTCAACAGCTCTTAAATAAGAAAGATTTTTTTTTCTCTCATATTTAAGAAAAATTTCCTGTATTTCAGTTTCGCATTGTTTATTTTCCTGTTAGTGGACACAACCATAATGATTATCATCTTAAATATATTTTCTATTCAGATATTTATAGCATGAGAGATAAATGCTGAGAGAAACTCAAAGCTCTAAACCTAGGTGAGAGAAATACTTGCTCTTCTAGCTAGCCCAACTTATTAATGACATTTGTACAGACATGACAGGGTGCAAACTCATTCTATTTAAGCAGAAAGGTTCTACTCTGTAAAGTGGGGGATTTTTCAAAGGCAGCATGAGAATTTTTTATTAAACTGGAAACTTTTTCAAAATAAATTGCTATATATTAAAACTTTATTCCTTCAAGCACTTTACTAAAAATGTCAGCTGCTTCCTAGCACAGAGAAGTAGAATTTTCTACAGATTATTCTTCTGCATTTTTCTCCATACTTTTTCCTGTCATTTGCATAAGATATACACTTTAAACTTATCTTAAACTTATCTTTATTTGCCACCTTCAATGAGAACTTTTTTCTAAGTAATATTTTTATCTAATTTCATTTTCAGCTTCACTGTTCACATTTTATGAGACTTTTAGAGATGCCTTACTAAATGTATTTAGCATGATTTTCATAGGAGAATATCTTCTAGTTTTGACAACATGTTTTTACCTCTTCCCTTTTCATTTAAGTGGAGCATCTTTCTGCAAAATACTGTAAATATTCTTCCATAATTCCATATAACTCTCTAAAATTATCATAGGGCTGTGTGAGAAGTTGAAGAATTCAGTCTCATGTCTCAAGAAGGAAGCTCCCATAAGATAAGCCACCACAACAGGAACTTGAGATAAGTATAGATGGCAGAACAGGAAGACATTAATTCCAGGACTGATGAAAGTGAAGATCTGGAATTAGCACACTGGAAAAAATTCCACTGTGCAGACTGAGTGATCTTAAAATAAGATCCGGGCACAAAATTTGCACAGTGGCAAACTGTGGGAAAGGATACACATGCCAGTCCAAGTTGTGGGAATGGCATCTACATCCCATGGCTGTCTGGGACCTGGACTGTATAGAAGTGGTGCATCCAGAAGAACAACACTGGGACCCCCACCTCTGAAGACCGGGGTAAAAAAGGACTTGTGAGATGCTGCAGGAATCCATATGGTGGTGAAAATTTTGTATTTAATCTCTCTCTTTCTCACTCTTTATTTTCTCCCATCCCCCCTCTCCTCATACTTCTATCTCTCTACCTCACATTTACTGTTAAATAAAATCTGTTGTGCTGACTCTGGTATATGGTGTTGTTTGCACTTTAATTCAGAGAGAGGCACCTCTTGTAATTGGATCATACCACACTGTCATGAAAGTCCCTTCATACGTAGCTTCATCAGTCCCAATTTTTGATGGGAATTCACTACACAAGCATTTGGTGTGCAGCACTTTTGAGCCCTGTAGAAAAGAAAATTATATACGTAAGCATAACTTTCAATTCTCATACTCCTAAGGTTATTGCTAAAATATTTTCTCTCTTATTTCTCAAACATAAAACATGCTGTTTCTGTGTCGCTCCTTGTAGGCTAAAGTCTTAGATATTATGGAATTTTGACAGCAATCCAGGAAAGATGGTTGACTTTGCCAAGCCATTGGAGAGGCTGAAGAAATTAACGCCCATCTCTCCATGTGGGAAGATTTCGAGGTTATGTGTAACAGGTAGAAGGCAAGCCTTGATGCAAGTCTTTTATCAACCACCTTGCATGGAAATCATAAAACTGAAACTTTTTATGTTTAAAAAGACTTATAACCCTCATTGTCAGAAGTTAGAGGCAAAGCCACTGACTTTTATTACCCTGTACTTTTATATAACCATTATTTTCTGCAGTTTAGCACACATACTACTAAATGAAGAGCTTATAATATTATCCAGTACCGATTTTCAGAAATTGCTTTTCTGTCACTGAAATGTGTTTTCATTAGGTATTTGAAGGATAAGTGAGGTTTACCTTTAATCTATAGTGTTATTGTCTTTACACAGCAAAATGACATTGGGGGTGTTATATTTTCACTTTCAGGAAAATCTTTAATTCAACACTCTGCAGGAGAACTTTGACACTGGATTGAAGGGAATTATAATTTCACCTTCATTTTTAACTTTTTCTTACCTCAGGTAACCACTCTGTCTTGAGGTTTTTTGCCCGAATTTGGCTTTTAATGGTTGGACTAATAGTCAAAACATAACTTTTGCAGTTTGTGATAAAAAGCAGACAATAAATGTAAGGTAATAATTTTAAATAAATAAATAAATGAACAGCAGATACCAACACTGCTGCAGCTAATGCTCCAAAGGGAAAAAAAAGCTTTGAGAAGAAAACAAGTAAATGTAATTCTGGCTTGCCTGAAATATACTTTCAAACTTTTATCAGTACTTGTGAGTAGGTATATAGAGTGAGCCTAGTCTTACAGGTGATTGAGAAGATGAAGGAAAAATAAAATTAATTAGTCTGTATTGAATAATCTATAAGAAAGGAAAGGATGAAAGTTCTAATTTTTATAGTTTTCATAAAATAGTTTTCATTCACTTTGGAATTAAGATTGTGCTAGCCAAAATCTTTTGACAAAATATTAATCTACTACTCTATACTCATCTCAAATACTCCTTGAAATTATGCTGACAAAATAATTCATTACCTTTTATTCTAAAACGCTGCATGTAGCTTCTAGGACAGTTAAGCATTTAACATAAGACAGAGGGGTAATGTATTTCAGTGGTATATAAAGATGTATATGCATTAGTTTTGAAATAGGTATGCTGTTTTAAGAAAAGTATATTTAGATGATATCTTTATGCATTTTAATTTGCAAACTGCAACAAAAATTATAAGGAAGTGATCTAACTTGAAAAATATAGGGTTTTTTTGAAAAATTAACATTAAAAATACTGTCAATAAAGAAAACACTCTTGTGTTGGTTTGACCCTGGCTGGATGCCAGGTGGCCCTCCAAAGCTGCTTTGTCCCCTTCAGCTGGTCAGGGGAGTAAAAATATAACTAAAGCTGATGCATTTTTAGGCTGAGTTAAGGGCAGGGAGAGATTATTCACCAGTGACTGTCACGGGCCAAAAAGACTCCACTTGGGGAAATTGAATTTATTGCCAATCATTACTATAAACTCAAATCATAAACTCACCTTCCCCTTACTTCCCCCTTCCTTGGTTTCAACTTCACTCCTGATTCCTGTCCCTGTTCCCTCACAGGGGCCCAGGGGGACAGGGAATGGGGGTTGCCATCAGTTCATCACACATTGTCGCTTCTGCTCCTTTTTCCTCTAGGCAAGACCCCTCACACTCTTCCCCTGCTCCAGGTCCCTCCTGTGGGGTGCAGTCCTTCAGGAGCTCTGGGTCCTCTGGTCACAAGTCCTGCCATCAAGCCTGCTCCATTGTGGGTTCCTCTCTCCACGTCTTTCCTG
>NW_005054318.1:4990249-5003088 GCF_000277835.1 Geospiza fortis | reverse complement strand
TTTCAGAACTTCTCGAAGCTATTATCTATTACTATTACCAGTATTGTGGGAATATATCAAGTTCCCTAAGGTATTGTAAAAGCCCCCAAAACTGACAAGCTTAATAGACAAGAGAGAGTAGAAACTAAGGAATGGAGTGGAGATAAATAGCCATTCTAAGGTCATACTGAAAGACTATGACAAAGAAAATAATCACAAATGTCAAGCCAGAGTCTGACCAACTGAACTGTCAAATCCATGTGGGAATACCTCCAGCTGTGAAGGGCAGAATCTCCACTGGTAGTTCCCATTATTACTTTCCAGTCATAGTTAATGAAATTCTTTCAGGTCTTAAAATCAGACAACACATACAGATTTTTCATATTGCATATTTTCTAAACTGTTTTAGTATGGGATATCATGTTCTAAATGGGCTAAAAAGGGATAACTGAAAAGTGTTACCTTTGAGTGGTCAGGTCCTTAATGTACATGAAGTATTTTCCTTTCACTTACTTAAGTAAATTATCAAGTCACATATAAAGCAAATTTTATCCAAAAACATTATACTAAGCATTGCACTAAGTAGCAGAAAGACCCATGGAGTATCTTTTATTTATAATGAATTCCTGTAATAGTGACTCTGAGGAAGTAAAATGACATTGAAAGATAAATGACTGAAGGCCAATGAACTGGAACAAGATTTAGAAAAACTGTACTATATCTTGAAAAATACATCTTCTTTTAGGGCTTGTGCTTTTCTCCATTGGTGCAAAATAGCTTTAGAAGATATTTTTTCCTCGTAATAAAGTTTTGAAAACAACACATGCAAGTTTTTTCCTTACAAAAGATAATAAAGAAAAACAAAACAAAATGTTATCCCATAGTGTATTATCATGGCATATGAACTCTATACAGATTGAATATAGATTTCAGAGGAAGGATTTGATGTAGTGAAAATTACTGTGTTGTTTAGATGAATAAAACAGCCATTGAGATATCTTGAGAAACATCTCATCTCACAAAAGCTTTCTTGTTGTTATTGACTTTTAAATTTTGAAGACTTTTTCAAGGTTTACTGGCAAAAAAAACCTATCCAGTGAAAATTGGTCTAAGATTGGTTGCATTCCATCTTGCAATTGAAATGTATTCCAATATGGTTATTGAACTAACATTATCCTCCAGCAAGATGCTTTCAGAAAATGTCCCTAGTTTGAACTGGTAATGAGTAGAATGATTGCTAGTGTTTACAGGAAGTGTACTTCATGACCAAGAAGGAGATATTCAGTATAAATGTGAAAGGTCAAAATGAATGTCATAGAAATAGAAAATTAAAAATGTTCTCTGGTTATATCATTTTAACTCAAAAATTACTTATCTGGAAATGTACTGGGAAATCTATTACTTTTAAGATGTAACAGCATTATTAAAATTATTGTGAAATCTTTTCAAAATTAGGAAAAGTCATTCACACGTTCAAAGACTGTAGCTCTTTAAAAGATAATTTTCACAATAAAATGTATTTACATCAAAGGAGGACAAAAAGTACTTCCTTATGTCCCTTTACACCATTCTGTTTTGTAGAACTTCAGAATCATCACATTAATTGTCCATAATCTTTCTTAATAAGCAGATTTTATACATAGAGAGCGAAATGAGAAAATTGATTATTTTGTTTTACTTAGTTCTGTATAGGATGGATCTGCAATATAATAGAAAAATTGAGACTATTAAAGAGAAGCTTCCCATTATGGAAAAAAATACTTAGCTTAGAATTTGTATATTGAGTACAATTCTGTTTTTTATTCATCTAGTCTTGAACAGAAGGGATTAAGCAACATGTAAATAATTCAGAATCTTGGACAAAGTTGACTTCCCATGAATAATTTTAGGATATTAATGAGAGAAAACCTCCTTCTTTTCTTTGTCTAAGAGCCAGTTGTTCTTCAAGGACTCTGTAGGCACAGCAGCATCAGTTTAACAATTACTTTCCTCACAATTTATAGTTTTCAAAGATCAAGAATTCGAGGGTGTGTCTGACTGGGTTCATTGTGCAGGAGTAAGCCAGACAGTTGGCACCAACACTGCTAAACAAGGATCCTGATCTAAGTCAGGAGAAGGAAAATTCAGGCCTACGTGACCCTGCTTGGAATATAGATATTTAATTTGTCATCAAGGGCAGGGCGACCCAACTCTGATAATTTCAGTGTAATTGATGATTTTTTTATGTGCACCATATGCAGCTCATCAGTGAATGAAATACCTAATGTCAGGGACTGGATAAGGTGGAACACCTCTCTTCTATCTGTTCTTATTTATTGTGTATTCGTTGCACTTCACTTTGGTTTTTTTCTGCCCCAAAGCTGTGCCTGTGCTGATCAGCTAGATGGCTGTGGTATGGCTCTGAGCACTGGAGCATGGTTTGCCCAGAGCAACTCATGCCAGCCCAGACACCACGCTCAGCCAACACCCAGGAGCAGCCTGGGGTGCTCAGACACTGTCTGGATGTGGCTGCTTCATCTGGGGATAAAGAGCAGTTGCGTGCACACCCATCTGGCGTTTTCAGGGGTAGGTAGCTGTTTTGGGAGTACACGGTGGTGGCACAAGAATTCTTTCAGTTAATGTTTCATTATGTAAAAATGACTCTATCTTTGATGTTTTGGATATTTTATGCTGATTTTATCTTTTGAGAAGAGACAAACCAGTGAGCCACATTGGAAAGGAGCTAAAGGCTGCTACCCCAAAGGGTGATAACATTTGCTGGATTTTATAAATGTTGTGAATATGCTGTAATTTTCCAGCCAGACCCTTCTAAATTGAATATTCTTTCTTTCAAGAGTATGATTTCAAAAATGTTTCATATTTTCCCATAGAAAAAAAATCTTTTTTTTTTTTTTGCTCAATATCTCCTTGTTTTCCAAAAGCTTATAAAATTATAGTGTGACTTGTTTTGTCTAAGAGAATATATTTCCCTACTACTGACTGAGGCTTTACAAAGAACGTGTAATAATATTTGGAGTCAAAGTTACTCACAGCTATGGGAAATTGGCATTTTTGATGTTCTAAATAACATCAAAATGACAGTTAAAACTTATATCTGGCTCATACTAGTAGACAGACATATAGAGTAAGATTATCTGTGGAAAGAACATTATCTGTGAAAAGAACATTATCTGTGCACTATGAAATTCCTGATTCTCTGGTCACTGTATAGCTGACTTCAATTTCTACATTCAAAAATAATCTCATCAACTAGAAATTACTATACTACATCGTGGCTTGTATCTTCTCCCTGACACCAGACGAAAACACCTCTGGTGCAGCTTCAGTGCCCCACATAGACGCAACCACCAAGTAGTTTTGTTCTAAAAAGTTTGATAAGCCTGAAAGATTTCCTGAAACCTGAGTCCTAAACATACCATTTGGCTTTGATAAGGAACATCAGGAGTCACTACACACTTCAAAAACCTTTGTATGAGTTCAACATTAAGCTCTATTCTCCTTTTGTGGAGTTTTGCTCAGTTGAGTTGGTAACCAGGACTGGATGTCTATATTCATCTCCACATCAAATTCCTGAAGACAGAAAAAAAATGTTTTACCTTTAAAATATAATACTTTAGGTAAGCTTAATTTTTTTAGATGTAAAGGAATCACTGCCATCATAATAAACCTGTACGCCATTAATTTTGAAATAACCAGTAAAATCTCAATGAAAATAAGCAGCTTAGCATGTATTTTATGTTTGTGTAATGTATGATGGAGTTTTATGTATATTTGAATTACTGCTAGAATTATTATTAAAGAAAATGTTATTTTTAGTTTTACTCTCTTCAAATAAATATCACTAGCCAGAATGTAGGACTACAGTTTTCTACTGACAGATTTTAAGGAGGTTGAGCCTGTGTCTATGGACATTTTCCAACACTTTATTTGTTATGGCCCTCAAGACACATTATGGTATTATTGAGGTTTTTTTAAACATTCTCCAAAAGCTATGTTTTTCAGTAGCTGGAATTTCACTGGCTCATCAAGTTTTAGAATTGCTTAATCACATTAGCACTGGGCTGTCGCTCACTTGGAACATATTGAAGAAGGCCAATAAAACAGTAGTTAGGAGCACCCTAAAGGAGAAAAAGACAAATTCGTGGGTACTGTTTTCATGAAGGACTTTGATCAACTCTGTGACTGAAGTCTTTTTTAGAGCTTGTCTAATATAATTTGCTACCTTTCAAATTATATTGGACTTTGAATTACATTTTTACTTTAGATAAGTTAATTTCATTCTTAATCAAGGTAAACTACATAAATAAGAAGCTTTGATTCAACTGTCTTGGGAATATTTATTTAATTTGTCACCCTAAATTATGAACAGTAGACAGCGATTTTTCCATGAGAGGAAAATTACCTTATTTTTCAAGTTGATTGTATTTTATTCTTTGAAAAAGCTGGAAAGTGCCACCTTGGACTTAAATGCAGGAAAGCGAATCTTGGCAATTGTGTCCTCTGATGAGAGAATGTTAATTGTGAAAATGTTTCTGAAAGATCAAATGCAAAGCTGATGCTTTGTTATGTTTGCAGTAATTTGAAGCATGTGAACATTTAATATATCAGCTATAGAAGACACTGGCTGAAAACATAAACAGTTATCAGTGCAGGAAATGTTAGGTCAGGTGAACACTGAATTAAATAAAATTGATGAAATTTTTGAACTTTTTATTTCAAACAAGATGGCATATATTCAGAAGTATTGATTAATTTGATGTGTGTCACACACATTTATCTCAGTAACTCCATAGACCTTGGAGGTGCAGTGTCACATTCCTGCCAGTTGGAGAAGTTCAGTTACCCTCATGTAGAATTACTTATGCCTGGAATAGGGTCACATGGATGTGGTGTACAGATTGTAGCTTGCTCTGCTCTCCTGCCAAGAGGACCAGATGAGAAGCCATTCTGATCTGGAAGCCAGCAAGTTTCATTAACCTGTTATTTTTGCATTATTTTCCTTTTTGGCAACATTTGCCAACTTGAGTATAAGTTCAGGAAGAAAGGGCTACATCTGTCTGATTGTAAATTAACATTAGGGCTGGAGGGTGTTACGGCATGTTCTCTGCTGGCTTAGTCTTTTTGCCTCCAAATATTATCTTTTCATCCAAATTGCCTTTAGAAAATTATTGCCTACTCCTTTGAATGCTCCAAGTGCATTTGGGAATAGTCTGGAAGAGTAAGAATTGGCAAGGACAAAGCTGAATCAGAATAGAATGTTCTATTGCCAAAGTTTTGACTGCTTTCCCTGTTTAGACACCTCTGCAGGTGAGTTACAGCATGGAGATTAATTCCAACTAACAGTTAGATTGAGCCTTAACTGCTCTTCAGTGGTGCAAAAAATGAACAAATCACCATTCCTAACTCCTAACTGCATTCTTAAGTGACTACATTACAGTTCTAGTTCTGAATTTCCAAGGTCATAAATGCAATGTTTACTAGAACAAAGAAAATATATTTTCCCAAGCCACACTTAGCAGCTTAGTCAATGAAACATCCTTTTTCCCATTAACGCAAGAGGACTTGACTCAGAAACTCAGATCTATTTAATTAATTTCAAATTACAAACTAAAAATCAATAGTTATTTTCAAAAGATAAATATCCTTCTGAAATATGCCAAGGCGCTTTTCTCACCAACTTTCCTCGAACAGGAAAAAGCAGTCAGGCAAATAGCTCTCCAATTACATGCAGTAGCATTCTTTTTCTACCAGTTATTAGATATTTCAGACAAGGATGTCGAGTATCTGCATGTTCATTGGTGATTTAGTACTTCCCAAGGAAAAGGCAAAGCGCCACCAACAGTGTGACTTCTCAAAATCAGGTAAAACAAAATTGTTACTTGACTACTTGAGTAGATTAAAAAAGCCCATGACTAAAAGCAGACATGAAAATAAAGCAAATGCACATCTATAGTGAAAAATAAAATAAAAATATCTATTTACCATACATTTATTATTTTCCTCTTCCTATAGTTAAAATTTAATTAAAATCTACTATAATACAAAATCTGGTTATGTTCTGTGTATTCATTAAATCTAAAAGTTACAAACCGCACTCTATAAGTTATCTAACGATAATAATTCAGATATTACTGCAGATTACAGTTGAAGTTAGCAGCTCTGGGTTATAAATGCAAGAAGGGAACCCTAAAACTGATGAAAGGTGGAGGCAGGAAAAGCCCTGTAAACGCTGCCTATCTCAACAGCATTATGCATGTTATGCATGATTTCTGTCAAGACCAAGCAGTGAGATAAGGCATTTGTCACATCCAACAATAAATGACTTAAAAGCTCTTGTAACCGACTCAGAAATCCTGAAAACTGCAATAAGCTTATTTCAATTAATAAGATGGTGCTAGTAAGGAAAATAAAACCCACCAGGAAAGCCTTCAAGGAATGGCAATTCCTTTTTTACTGAATGGCTCATGGGATGCAGGTTTGGCAGTGAACTGAGGCTGAATAGGAAGGAAGGGTTTGATGCTGAAGGAGGGGAGCCAAATTCAGCAGCATTCTGAATATTCAGTGGCATTTCTGAATATGATTATTTAGGTTTCTTTCCTAAAAGAATATCCAAAGTAGAGAAAAAGCTGGAGAGGAAAAAATTAAATTAAGTTAAACCAGATTTATATTTTTGTAGTTTATTCTTCCAGTTGTACCTTTTCTTTCAATTTTATGGTATTTTTAGTGTTTAAAATTAATTCAGAAGAATATGAAGTAACTTAAGTTCACCAGAGTCAACAGATTAAGAAAAAGTTATGTGCATCAACAATCGTTTGTGTGCCTGAAGTATGGAACAATTTTAAAAATCTGAGGAGCTAGAGCTGATTTCTATTATAGTACTCACTAGCAAATATCTTGGGGATCTCTTTTTACATTCTTGGGAGAGTGGAATAGTATCTTGTTGCAAGTGTCAGCTAGTTCCTCTCTCTGGAAAGAGGGAAGAGGTAGAACAGCACATGGCTTTTGTTAATTCTGTGCTTTGAAAAGAAGTCGCACAAGTAACTCAGATATTTATGGTGGTTTAATCTTTCAGCCATCTTAATACCTGTTACTTTTTCATGAGTAAAATTTTCTGGGGTTATGGCATAAATTCTAACCTACTGCTATGAATGCTTTCCTGCAGTGGAATTCCTAAAACACCAAATGGTATGAAGAAATACATCAATTACTACAGTATTCCTTATTTAGGTTTAAGCTAAATTCCTTATGTACTGACTCAGTTGTTTAGCTAGATAGTCTTTAGTGTTGTATATTTGTTTTCCAGTCTGAATGCCCTTCTACTGTGTTTGCATTATTTTATAGCAATGATAATTATATATTCTAGTTACCATCAAGCATTCACCCATATTCCATGTGAAAATATTTTAATTTGTGTTAATTCAGCCTCTCTAAATCTTTGCTCTTCTTGCAGTATTACTATAATTCACCAAAATGTTCTTTGTATGTTAAGTCACCAATATATTGTTCTGAGAACTGGACAATTCTCTCTCAACATGGTTGAAACAAATTAACATACATAATCTTTCAGTGTCTAATTGCATATCTTAATGATATCTCTGGTCTCTAAGAGGATTCACATGCATGATTTCGTAGCTTATTAGGACACTGATATGGAAAAAAAAAGTAGAATGTAGAGTATAATGACTTGAAATTGATTGTAATTGTCAGCCAAGATGAATGTTAAGAAATTAGATTAAGAAATTTAAGGAGGAAAGAACATTTTTCAGGAGGATAAGAAAAAAATAAGACAGAGGAAAATAATAAAAAAATAAAATAAGGACAAGGGAAAGCCTGTGAGAGAGATAAATGGTAAATGAGAATATGAACAACTGAAGTTTTGTTTCTGAAAAACACACAATCTAATGGGGTAACCACTTCATATCATCCCATCACACCTGACTACAATAACACCAGCAGTCCTTATGCCTAGAGGATGAGAAAAAAATGCTTAAAAATATTACCCTTAGGAGTGGTACAATAAATATAAAAGAAGATATTTGTGCACTTTTATAAAGAATAAGCCTTAAAACTTGCAGGGAGGGCTTTCTGTATGTTAACAGGTTTTGACAGTTTGCAGGAAGAAATATGGCCTTCTAATAGATCTATGTTTTCTAATTTACTTCAGTTTCAATTTCAGGAACTGTCATGCTTGAAACTCATGACTGAGAAGATGATTTCTGGAGTAAGCAGTGGTTTTATTTCTGGACCTCTTAAAATTGAAAGACATATTTGAATTAATAATTACAACTATGGCAGATGGCCATCAGCAGGATTAAAAAAACCATAATGAGAACGTTGTCAGAGGTATATTAGAGGCAGACTTAGAAAATTGAATCACTACTTGAAGGAAATAGATTTTCAATTGGTTACAGGACCCCAGAGATTTGCAAGAGAAGCGTAGCAAGACATGCCAAGGAAAAGTGATGTTTGACATGAGAACTAGAAAGAGAAGAATAAGTGGATAGAAACAGGAACTGTTTGTATTGATGTTATATTTGAAGGGAAAAAGAGTAATGTTAAGCTGTGAGTCACAGCCATTAGGGTAGATAAGAAAAGGGAGTTTGTTTGGACAAGCTCTAAACTAATGAAAGTACCTGAACTTCTGTGGATTTTTAATATCTCAGAAAGTTACCAAGAAGAGACAATACCTATATATATGCTAGTAAAACAGATACTGGGCACAAAAGGAAAGAAATGGGCTGTTTGGTTGTTGCAGCTATTGAATGCAGCCATCCTTCTGTGACCATTCAAATGGATCAGACATGAAGTAGATGGTAGAGTGTATTTTAGAACTGATGGCTTCAGATTCTGCATACATAAGATTTTATCCATTTTCCTGAGATTCAGCTTTCCTAGCCTCAGAGAGTGCAATTGTGCAGTTACCCTGCTAATTAAAATAGCTTATAAGGGAGAATGAATATCATAATCATCGAGGTCTTACAGAAAACTTTCGCCTCAATTTACAACTTGTTTCTGCTGTGTGCAATATTATTATGAGAAAGACCAAAAAATCAATGGGTTATACTTGCAAACCAAGGACTGAGGCTGCACTGTCCTTATCAAAGGCACTCTGAAAAAGCAAAGTACTTAAGAACATAATTAACTTGGGATGAGTGGCTTGACTGACTCCAGTATTGTACTTTCTCATGCGAAAAACTTGCCCAAGTGAAAAAACACTTGCTGATGTCAATGAAAATTTCTTTTTCCTGTTCTCCTCACAAGGAGAATAATATATAAATCAGTCTAATATTGATCAGAATATATTTTTGAGGAATGATTAACATTAACTATGTACTCCATCCACTTCTATATGCTGTGACAGAAAGGTTAATTAAAATAATCACAGGGGGTTTTGTTTGCAACATAAGACAAAGTGCTTAATGATATGTGGAAAAATTTTAAAGAGCTGATTTTACTTCTTGAAAGCTTATTAAATTAGTTGCATGTCTGTTGTAAAACACATTGGAAAGGTTTCTCTTAGGGTGTACAAATCTTTCTGGAAAATCACAGGAATTTCAGTACAAAGATAGTTGCTTACCTCTGTATATCAGCTTTCTGTTTCAGCTCCCGCTCAGTACGATGATGTGGCTTTTGCAGCACGCATTCACACAAAAGACTGGCTGCTCCAAGCACAGAAATGCTCATCACTTCTGAAAACTAGGCCCCAAAAGTGCTAGACAACACCTGAGAAATGATGGCAGTCCTTTTTATGAATAGTGATTGCTTATGTGACAGGTTGATAGTAAGCTATAATGACACATTTTGAGGCAAAAAAGAGCAAGGTTCTCTCAATGAGCAAGGTTCTCTCAAATTTATTTTTTTTTTTTTTTTTTTTTACAGAGGAATAAAATTAATGCAACAAGGAAAGTCCATTTACATGACTGAAAACCAGGGCTAAAATCCCAATCACAAAAATTGACTATCAGGCTATTTTAGAAAATTATGGCTGGAATTTCACTATGACATTATTAATATTGCAGTTGTGCAAACTAGTAAAAAATATTAGGAAACTTCGGTTATGGCCTGCAACTTTGGCTCTGAGGGCCTTGTAAAAATAAGTTTGTATTGTTTCTCATTTTCAGTGGTTGCAGATGGCTATTTTTTACCTCCTCCACAAAACATGAGCAGGAAATTGTAAAACTCACACCAGCTTTTGAATTGTGGTGTCAGAAGCCCAAAAAGAATACAGAAGAAAAGATCTGAAGACTGACTGGTAGAGGAATGGTCTTTGATTCTCCTTCAATGGTACTATAGCTCTCTGCAGTAATTGTAGCACTACCTTTTTGAAAATGCGGCATATAGCACCTTTAGGGATCGAGAGGTTGAGCCCCTATCAGACATAGATAGCAGTTGCCCCTTACACAGATGGTTTTTATTTCTTTCTGATGTACCTCCTACAATGCAAAGAGCTGGATTGACTGGATTGACTGGATTGACTGGATTGACTGGCAGTGTACCAACCCAGAAAATATTTAGAGTGAGATTCATTAGAGCAGATGCAGCTTGCTTTATCTGAGCTAGTTGAACCGATCTCCTTTTATAAGTAATGGAGAGGAAGAGGTTGCTTGGGAACATGACTCATCTGACTTTAGACATTTATTTTAGTGTGAAATGAATCACAAGCAAAGAGGGTTTATTTCTTTCTGTTGACATTATCAAAAGTCTAGACAAGTAGTTCAGACATCAATGTCTATAATTATCCTGATCAATCCTGTCCATGGAGGCAAAATAATCCCTGCATTGTTGTATTCAGGGAAAGAAATAGAGTGAGAAAGTTCTGGAAAGTTCTAGAAAGACCCTGCTCTGTACGGGTATTCTTAAATCCTGGCAAGAAATTGTATCCAATATAACTTAGGTTGAAGTATAGATTTAAGAAAAACAAAATGTATCTGGAGGCTTTTAGCTGTGTGATTGCTATTTAAAAATATTTTA
The DNA here is from genome assembly GCF_000277835.1 of Geospiza fortis. Classification (NCBI taxonomy): domain Eukaryota; kingdom Metazoa; phylum Chordata; class Aves; order Passeriformes; family Thraupidae; genus Geospiza; species Geospiza fortis. The sequence goes on along the minus strand of NW_005054318.1, from coordinate 4,992,138 downwards.
TAGTGGAATTTTGTTACTGACGCAGAATTAAATATTTCTCAAAGAGTTTTCATGAAGTTCACTTGTCTTTACTCTTGAAAACACATCTATCTGACTGTAATTCAGGAACAAGGTCACTTATAGCCACCATTCTGGCTGTATATAAAAAATTCAAAATTATTTCAATTCTAGAAAAGCAAGAAGTAGAAACTGAGCTGGCCACTGGGAAGCACTTCTAAAAGGAGAATGTAAAATGCAGAGAATTTAATTAGCTTCAAAGTAGCAACAGAAGATGAATGGATAGTTCAGAAGACAACACATAGTCACTAAATAAAATTCTGGTTGCAACTATTTATATTCCTTTCAGACACCTGAAATAATTATGCTGTGTTTCAAATTACTATTGCCTGACCTGGTATCATTTTGGTTAATCCAGACATCTGAAAGCTGCTCTAGTGGTCTGAGCAGGTAAAAAGATTTACTGTTTTCTTGGAGCTATAGGTGTGTGTGTACGACTGAGACAAATTGCCTCGTGTCTTATTGGCTACACTGACAGAGGAGAAGTCAAAAGGATGAGGGAGCAAGGCTGAGCACTGACATGACTGACTAGATCATTAATTTCTCAGCAGGATTCCTGTTGTTGTTTTGCCTTGGACAAGGTAGCATGAATATAGATTAACAGCTTACCATGAGCCAGAGATCATTTCCATCCTGTACATCGGATCGCACCATCCTGTTATGAGAGGAAAAAAATTAACTGCTTTTAATGCAATGCAATTTAAGATGGTCCACTTAATCTCAAGGCTGGAGATGAAAAAAATCTGTTGCTTCCTACATAATTACCATAATCATGGTCGTATTCAGTTCTCCTGACTGGTGCTCTTGTTGTGTAGGTCTTTATATTCATTTGAACATTATGGGCTGTGGCTGGAAATTGTCTAAAGAATATGCAGTAAGTTTAAGTTTCCCAGGATACTGAGTTTGGGCTGCTTGCAGAACAAAGTCAGGTATTTTCTTACCTTAGAGGCCTAAAGAACATGAAATGAACAACTGGGTTTGCTGTGCCTAACACTGATTAATGCAGTGTCCGCCTGTGTCTGCCTTGCATCAGTAAATGTGTCAAGGATTAAATCTAGGTAATCAGAAATAATTAGGCTTTAGATATAAATCTGAACTGCTGCCTGGGATTGTAATGACAGTGACATTTTAAAAGGTGTTTATTAAAAGTTAATGGTATTATTTCATCTATTATTTTTCCAGTAGCACTTTTACACAAATAATCACATTTATGATATTATGACTACTGCACAGCTGTGCAACCATATGTAAATTCTACAACAAATTTATGCCACAGGGACAGACTTTCTGAAATTGGGAGCCTTCTAAGAAACTATGTGCTTTTTATGTATTTTGGTCAAAAGCTTATGAAATTGATCTGAAAATCCAAATGTGATACCCCACTGGATTAGGATTTGAGTGACTAGAACACTCAATTTGCCTCCAATCTAAAAATACAGTACTTTAATGAAGAGTAAAAATTAGATGCCATGTTTTCATAAGGGCAATTTTTTACCTGAAATTAAGTTTTAAAATTAATTATATTAGTTTTAATTTTCTAATATTTTAATAATGAAATAGTTCTAATAGCTTTGAAAATAGATAAGACAAAATTTAACCTAGGTTCTAATTAGTCCCAAACTGTTTGCAAGACTGTAATTTTCCTTTCAGCTCATACATAATAATATAGAATTACAGTTGATAGTGTACGTCTGTACTGAAGTGTATATAAAGTTATAAAGGTGTCACAGACATTTCTTTTATGAAAAATCCTCTCTTAGGATTTCCCTGCTGAAGCTGAGAATTTCAGCAACCAGACATAAACAATAGGTTATCTGCTTCTGTGGAATGCA
>NW_005054318.1:4952391-4989614 GCF_000277835.1 Geospiza fortis | reverse complement strand
GTGTCACAGACATCCTTTTCACAAAAATCCTTTCTTTAGGATTTTTTCCTTCTGGGAAGCTGAGGCCCCAGAAACAAAAGGTAAACAATAGGTTATCTGCTTCTGTGGAATGCAACAGGTCAGTTCTGGATTGGCCCAGATTGAGTGTTTGGAAATAATAGCCAATCCACAACTGAGCTCTCTCGGACACAGTCCGAGAGAGCAAGGTTTGTTGATCATTCTTTACTCTCTATTCTTATGTAGCTAGCAGCTTCTGGAAACTCTCTCTTTCTTTTTCTTTTTAGTATAGTTATAATAGATGTATATATCATAACTTAATAAATCAAGCCTTCTGATCATGGAGCCCATCTCGTCTCTTCCTTCACCCCGAAAACCTTGTGTCCAACCGACGACATAAAGGGGTTGTAATAATTTCCAGATCATATTTTATTAATTCAAAACACAAGCACCAGAAGCTCTATGTTAAAGTTAAAAGTAAAAACCATCAAGTACTTGCAAATGACACTGACTATTCCCTATCTTGATGAATATCCTTGTGATTTGGATGCACTTTTTTTCCAGGTCTAGATTTTAACAGTAGCATATTTTTTATTGTTATTATTGTTATTTAATTTATTGATGATTTCATTTCCAGACAGAATTTACATATGAACTAGACAAATTCAAACTAAATATGTGTTCACCCCTGAGCTTCCACTGTGCCAGCAGCAGTTACAAACTTCTAAGTATAGTTTTTTGTGTTCATATTTTTGGGTTTATACTACAATTTTTTGTGTGCTTGTCCAGTACTTCAAGACTAATATCTTTTATTTCACCTTGAAACAAAGGTGAAATAAAACTCTTTTCATTTTGATAATGCTTCTAAATTCTATCATACAACTTAAGCATATTTAGGGTCCAGGAATAGAACAAATGTAATCAGGAGGTTTTGCTTTGAAACACAGTCTAAAATCTTAGCTTATAGAACAGAGTGCTTCATGCATAAATGGCATTAATTGCCTACAAATAAATTTCCTGCCTAAAGTATAAAATTATTTTTATTTTTCTTCTGTTGTTATATTGTGCAGTTTAATCAAAGGTCATGCAACATTTCTATTCCTTGGCTTATTTTAATAATCCCCATATAGAACAAAAATTTACCTTCTAGTAATTCAAGCACTTAAGAATCCTTATTCTCTTTTGAGACCCAAGGCTAGATAAAAAACAGAGGTTAGAGGAAAGCATTACAAATCAAATACTACTAAGAACTGGATCTTTGCAACTTAGTTCTTTTTATTATTCTCTAAGAGTCATTAAGGCTGACTTTTAATATTCCTATATGCTTTAGACATGTCTGAAAAATGTCATCTGGCTAAGCAGAAACCAATCACCTGTTCTTCAGTGTTTTTGTCAGTGTATGAAAAATACAGTCCAGCTCCTGCAAAAAAAATTGTTGTTTTGTGAATTGTAAATTGTTAATCAATTTTAATGAAAGAACAGAGTATAGGATGGAAGAGCTTTAGCTTTCTTGTTTTCCCATGAGAACGAAATATTCACACTGTCAAAAAAGAAAGGGTATTCAAAATTTATAGCAGGAATCTAGACAAAGACCAAATCTAAACCAAAGAAAAATCTGGGCAGATGAAAAAAGGCATGGCTGAATAGAAGCAGTCAACTAGGAAAAAACATAAATAGGAAATCTTCCTTTAACAACACTAGTTCTTGTATAATTCCTACGGATGTTTGCATTTTTTTTTTCTTAGTTTGGTATCTGTATGACCAGGTCATAGAGACAGCTTTTATAAATGTTACAAAAACAGATGGAGGAGGAAACTGCCTTAGGATTTGTGCTTTAATCCAAGTAAACACAAGATCATGCACACAGGAGTATGGAAAAGGTCATATTTGTAGCATGAGAGGTTTACCATTGCTTTGAAAAGCAATGACTTCAAGAATGATGAAGAAGCCATGTGAGGTAATACATGAAATATGGATTTCCAGTGTGTGCATGTGTGATTCTATTATTTCATGGATAAATTGGGAAACATCACATATAAGTTGTAAGGCAATGATACCTTTATATGTACTTTCAAACTATTTATTTAGTGTTCAATTTTGGTAACTGTACCTCAAAAAAGGATTACTAACTATTAGAAATTGTTTATAAGATAAGTAGTAAGAGATGAAGAAATATCTCAATTATTTTTGAGTCAGGAATTGTCAAAGGAACTACAAGAGCCTGCTGGAAGGATTAAAATGAGAATTTTACTTTTAGAAAAGATGAATTTCAGTGTAACAGTAAATACATTATTTACCCACGGATATATTCTACTGTATCATTTGTTTTGGCCTAACACATCTATGACTTTCATATTCTGTAACAATGTAATAGAAATTATCAAAAAACCCTATGCTTCACAAAATGAAAGATAAGTTCATACAGAAATAGGTTAGAATGGTCCCTTTGGAAGTTCCAACAGCTGTAAATATTTAAATGCTCTGATAACATGTGACAGAGTTACACTGAAATGTAAAATTTCCTTCAGATGAAGAAAAAATAGAAAGGTGCAGGGGGATAGAATATAAGAAAATAAAGATAGTGTAGAAAGCAATCTTACCCCTAAGGAGTTGCAGCTGGGCCAATTATCAAAGATTAGGAACAGGCCTGACTTTAACAGGCCACAGCTGTAACCAATGAGAAGAAGAGTGCTATAAAAGAGTGGTTTGGCCAGTTGAGAAGGGAACTGGAGTTAGTTGGCTGCTTTGTGAAGGAGGAGTTTGTGCTCAGAGGAGAAGCCCATGAGAAAACATCCAGAAGGTATAGAACTTTTGCAATATGAGACAACAGTATGGAAGCTCTGCAGTAAGATGACAATAGAAAGGGAATATTTTTGGAGGTGGGGTCAATTCATAGGATATTAATTTATTGCAATCTTAAAAAGAAGCCCTAAATATCACATTTTTTTAATTCCAGCTTCCTCTTTCTTTTTAGTAGGTTCTCCTTTCTTCCCATCACGTCTTCCAGTCTCTCAGCTTGCCACAAATAGTCAATATCTTTATTACATGTTTTCACTTACTTTCTCCTGATTTCCACTTAGTGCCTAATAACCCTGTCATAAGCTCAGAAAAAATATAGAGTAGGGAAGAGAAATTATATCTTTCTCACACTCCATGGTTTGTGCCGGTGCTGCCAGCTCAGCCTCAGGAGGCTCAGCATTCATCTGAGGTGGTCCTCAAGGTGATCAGCATCCAGCAGATTCAGCAGAGCTGGACTGTGAGAAAGCTGTGGGAAGGCTTCCTGAGGAACAAGATGATAATGTTGCTATGTAGAAGCTTTGCAGCTGAACCTAAGAAATACCTTCATGCTACAGCAGTGCAATAGCAAATTGTTCAAGCATTTATACTTCTTATTTATACAGCTTCAAGTGTTTTTGAGTTACAGCCAAGGTATTTGTAGGAATGCATGCTGTTTCTTGTTGTGGTCAGGCACTCCCCTGTGTGTATATAACTTAATTAACAGTTATCTATTTCTATTTAAGTTACAGTTAAAAGTACTAATCATTCAATGGGGCTCCACTAGATATTAATTTGCAAATGGTGGAGACAAATAGGAGTGGATTTATAGAGTGATCAGTTGCTGTTGTGATCTCAGTGACTTCTGTACACATGTTTTAGAAGGTGTTTGATTCAGACTAATTCTAGGCCATTCCCGTGGGCCAAATACCATGGGTTCAGTTCCTTGTGATTTCATCCAGATTATGGCACTCGAGAGTCATTGTGTGATGTGAACCAAAGGATAGGAGGCGACTAGTGGCAACCAGATCCACTTCAAAGATATTCTAAACTAAAATAAGAAAGGAGATTTTATCACTGTGTACCAAAAATACAAAACACATTTACATGGCATGAATTGTTTAATATACTCAGTTTCTGCTATGAGTGTATTACACATTCTTGTACTGAAACATCAAATGTTGGCCAGAAAGGGAAAGGAAAATGAAAGAAGTCAGATAACTTTAATTTTTTTAAAACAAACTTGGAGAATGTTAAATACAAATAGAAATGGAAGTAGAGCTATAAATGTGGCATTTCATTTTTTTCAAAGGAAGAGATGCTTAAAGAAAAATTTACCAAACAAGGTAACTTATGCAGGGCTATATTTATATCTAAGTTTTCATGGAGAATGTCCTATAAATTGGATTGTTACATACACTTTTTCTAGAATGTATTTATTAAACTTGCTTTTTGTACCAAATTTACATTCTTAACCCAGTAATGGCCATAAACTACTTTATACCCCACTGGTAGATTACATTCATAACAATAGGATTAAATTTTTCAGTCTTCAATCCATTGGAAAGGAAATGCTACAGTTTTCAAATAATAGTTTTGGAACTTTAACCCATGTTTTTTACAAATAAAAATAATAATAAAAACCTTTCTGAAACATTTAAGTGGTGCACCTCACATTCCTTGCAAGTCACAGTGAAATCACAGTTGTTAGAGTTGGAGAGCTTATCCACCTATCTGTGAAAATAAATGTACAATATCAAAACGTTTATATAAAACAAAGTAGTTAAATAAGTCTGTTTAAATTTATTCAATTACTTCTACTTTTCTAGGATATATTAAATGAGTACTAAATGTTTTGGACTTCATCATTTGAGTTTTTCACAAGTAAACATACTTTACCATTTATGATGTGGTATAATATGTAGAAATATGTCATTGATTGAACTGATACGTTCAGATTATTTGATTTTAATCAGACTATAAAGGTAGTATATTATAGGGTTAATTTAGCTTTCTTTTATCTCCTAAATATTGCAGAGCAGAACTCTTTTCTGTCAACACCAAGACTGATTATGATGCCATGACAGAATTTCCTTAGAAGATCAGACATTATCAGTATAAATAAACACTCTGTACCTAGTAGAAAATTATAGTGCATCGTGCAGATTGCATTGGTAATTATTCAGAATGCCTTTACGTGTTGAAGAGCCAAACCAACCAATCCTAAAATAAAATAGATGCATGGGATAATTTACACTAATTATAGACTATTTACCTGGGGAACACTTTGTTCAATTGTAATTATCTTACAGCATGCTTTATGAAAGTGCCTTCATCAAAAGCATAACGAAGTAAATTCTAGGACTACCTTTCATTAGGGGAATGTGTAATTTAAAATTACCATATTGTCGATTGGCAGTAATGTGCAAAAGTACTATTTTGAAACCTAGGAAACATTTACTTTAAAAGTGTTGCCTTGAGTTCAGAGTGACCATTTCTTCTTTCCAAAAAGGTTATTCTGCTGCTGAGAGAGCAGCAGTGTGTTGGCTGAACGCATTCCAAGTCCTTTCTCCTTCTCTTTAGAGCACACTTGCCATTCTTTCTACTGCTTCTAAAAAAGAACAGTTTGCAGGCATTTAGACCCATTCAAAGGTTCAAGTAAAGGACAGATGGGTTTTACAATTTCCACTTAAGGTAGCAAGTCTTGGTGATGTCTCTGGTAACATGACTTTAAAACACCTTTCATTGTTACTCTGTTCACAAGTATGTGAACCAGTACTCAGGGCTTGGAGTAAAGATGGCTATAATACGATGCATGAATCAGGCCAGTTAGTTTTCTAGAAACTATACTGCTAGCAAAGAAACCATGTCTGTTGTTTTGTTACTTCTGGAAAGGAGGGTAAATTATAAAAAGAAATTGTCTTTGAAACACGGAATGAAGTTGTGATGAGAATTATTGTCTAAATTCTCAATTTGATGGTCTCAGACAGAAAATCTATCAGGTACATCTGTAAAGTGCCCATTTTAGTGCCTTAAGTAACTGAAATTAGTATTTTCACAGCTTAGGCACTCTATCATTAAATAGTATCAAATGCTTTGAACATTAATCTGTTCAATTTTGTGTTTTTATTAACTCTTTGGCTATAGGAGCTCCAAAAAGCTCCTCTTCAAGAATGTAAGACACTCAAGGGACGTATTTTGCTTCCATGTGCTCTCAGAGAAACCCATTACACAGAAGGGAATAGGAATTCACTCTTCTGATAAATAGTTCAAAAAGGTAGGTAGAGTTGTCATCATGAAATTGGGGTGTCTGTGCCAGATACTCTTTAATCTTCACCCTCTGTTTTTGTTAAGTATTGCCACTTCAGGCTAGGTTGTAGTCACTGTCTCATAGTGCAAAGACCCCTTAGGAGTATATTGTACACCAACCCTAAAAATCCTTTTAAAAATGTTGGGCTTTATCTTTGAATAACTTTATGAATGTCTTGTTTGTTTTAAACAGTCTATTAGCACAATGGATGCTCCTGTGACTCCTAGAATATATTTTTAAAAATGTGATTAAAAACCTGCTATATGAATGTATGCACTTGCATAATAGCAATGTTTGCAAGCATGGGTAAGCAACCCCTAAACTAATTTAAGATAATATCACCAGGCAATTGATAAGTAAGTGAAGTGTAAATGCAAATCCAAATGTCCATGTACTAAAGCCTCGTGGAGATCCTAAGGAAGTTCTATGTGTTTGTCAGGAGAGCAGAGAGAGTGGACCTAAATATATGCAATAATCACAGGCACCAGAAACTGTTGTGTCCTTGAGACATATTGATACTTGTCCTGGTGAGGGTGAGACTTGCCATACCAAGTTTGTTTTAGTACACTCATAATGGGGGAGATCTTCCCCTTCCTAAAGAGCTCTAGAATAAACTGTATCATTCCAACTGCTGAAAAAGAGTGCAATTTGTTTTGTCCTCTCCTGAAATATATCTTGGCTCTCATGATCTGATCAAAAGAAGTACATGCAAGTACAGAAAATTCTCTGCTTAATGGCCTTAAAATGCCAGAAATGTATAGCAGGGATAGAATATATTGGCATCAGGGAAAACTGAGAAATCTGCTACATACATTGCAAATGTATATTCTTCAATTTTATTAATTTATTTTTTCATGTTGACCTGTGTACATATTTTTCAGTTGTTGGCAATTTTGACACTCTGAGTTTGGGTTCCAGGCTCTCTGTGATGGGACAAAAGAATGACTTATTCTAAGGCATATTTAACCAGTTCCATGGAGATTTAGCAGCCTTCTCTACTGTGGAGAAACTGAACAGTCTAGTTCTCTCCAGTAAAGAGGACCAGAAAAGCACATGTGTCTTGAATTAAACTAAAGAGGAAATTACCTCTGCAAAACCACCTCACTAAGCTGCTTATGAAACTAGAAAACTAAACATAGGATTGTTTAGTCAGTAACTTATTTAGGCATTTTAGTATTCAGCAGAGAACCCCTGAACATTATAGACTTTAATGGTTCTGAAGTTAGTCCTTTTGTTTATCTTGAAAATGAGCATGGTAGTTAATGTGTAATAATAATACATGCAATATGCCAGTTTAAAAATGTACAGGAATAACCAAGCATAACAAGTCTTGTCCACAAGTCTTGTTAGTTATTTCACTATTTTGGAAATGGGATGTCCAGATTCCAGTTTGCCGTGGGGAAAAACTTACCAAGTTCTCTGTTTTAAATCAAATTAGCATCAAAATGAATTATTGATCTATTAATGACAGACACTTAGCAAGCAGGAGCAAGGTCATACATTTACAATCAATAGCAATAATACAAAAGATAAACTCCAATATTAGGTGCTTAGAAACTGTGCAATTATAAATTACACATACACAGACACAAACTGTAGGGCAGAAGAGCACACACCCTCTTTCGTCTTCCCTACTTACACAGCTTCTCATAGCAGAGCTGTGCACTTCCAGCCATGTCACACACAGTACTCTGCTGCTCAGTTTATACAAGGGTGGTTTCCATCCAAATGCACCTTTTGCATTGGAACCAGATAGTGACTCACAGTATCCATGAAGCATGATGCCTAAACCAGGCTTATTGGCTCCTATGCAGAAACCAAAACAGTCTTTAGCTGGACTGTTTTGCATAACTCTTATGCACCAAGAAGACACAAGAAGTCAAAATTTCTGGTACTGCAGTTCAGTGTATGCAACAGACATTTCTTTCTGTATATAATTTATATAATATTCATTATATATATTGTATTCATTTCTGTATATAATTTATATAATATTCATTAGGTTGTGGTCCTCACCATACACAAATATTAGTCATCAGACCACAGACCTAAACTTCCTCTGCAGAGGTGGTTTAGCTGAGCTGTGGCAACCGCAGGGGCTCAGAGCTTGGCCGTACTTGTGCCTTGTGTGACAGGCAGGGCAGGTGACTCCTCACCCTCAGCCCTCTACTTGGCACCTTCATGCCTTTTCAGACATAACTAATCTTGTGTGCCGAGCTTGGCAGTAATTTTTATTGTATCTGGGGCATTTTAGATTTTAATTCAACCACATAACCTCATTTTTCTTTGAAAAATATTGTTAATAATGGCATTATTTGTTATACATAATGAGGTTTAATTGCACTCTTTAAAACCCCACTGTGCTTGGGAAGTCAATGGGTTTCAAAACTAATTGCACTTGGAAATTTTAATGCCAGCATCTCTTTTACTTAATATTGTAAATGATGCTTTATTTGAAAGTGTTTTCTGTTTACCAAAATTATTATGCAAATTAACTGTTCTAACACATTTGCAGAAGACATTTAAATTATATTTGTAAACCAGAGACTCAATTTGGAAAACTGCATACCACTTATATAACTAAGAATACAGACTGGAAAAATCATACATAGTACAACTGATTGCATTCTGAAGTGTGAAAAACAAAACAATATTTGGATTTTTATCTCCAATATGAATCTAAAAGCACAACACTAGTAATAAAAAAGGAAAAAAGTTCCACTTACCATTTCCAAAGTTATGCTCATATCCAGTCTCTTCTTTCAAGATAACTTACAGTATTTCCTACATATTCCATTCACAACTCTCTGGCCAGCTATTCTGGCATGTAGCAAAATGTGCTGCTGTCTCCATAGGGGATGGTGTGGATATAGTGATAATAGGAGAAAATCCAATATGCAAGTGCATATTGGTTAATTTTTTTCAGAGACTGACTTTGTTTCTTTTACAAACTTCCCTTTGTATTATTTTGAGAGAAAAGAAATTTCCCAGGGCTTTGGCACATCTTGGAGAGTTAGCAAAACTCCTGACACTTAGGTGTGGCCCTGCACAGTGAAACCTACACACTACCTCACACAGATAAAATGTACACTGATGGTTTTAGTCCTGGATTCAAATCTGCATCAATATATAGTCACAGCCCCTGTGTAATATTAGAATTATTCTTTAAATTAATTAACTAAATGCTCTTACTCTGACCAATAATCAAGCAATGAAAATATATGGGTCTTTACAGAAGACAACTGCAGACAATGGTAAATCAGATTATGTGTTTTGTTTACTGAAGATATATTGAAACATAAAGTGACAACCTTTGGTGGATAAATGAGGGATGGCATTTGAAATAATATTGCAAGAGTTTTGTAAAAATCCTTTTCCACTCATCAAGCTTTTGTCACTTTCAAAATTACATGTTTATTTACAGAAACATTTCTTGGGTTCTCAAGAGAATGTTGATTTAGCATTAAAATATGAAATAATTCAAAAATGACTGGTAGGGCACAGATTATAGGAAAACTGATTTTAGACTTCTGCAAATGCCTCAAAGTCAGAGTGGAATGGTATTAGAACTGTGGAAAAGTCAGCAGTTCTACTTTCCAGGAGATTTCATCATTTTCATGGCCCTGAGGGTTTTATTCAGCTCACTCTGTGTGCACTTTTTTGCTCCCTCTTCTACTTCTGCTGCTTTGAGCTCTGCTCATAAGTCATGTGCTTCAGACTCATTAACTTCTTTTAAGTTTATCAACATCTTTCTGCCAGGGACGAAAACCTGGGACATTGTTCCAGCTGTGGTTTAATGGGTGATGAGCAGAGCAGGGGACGGTTCCCTCCCTTCATCTCCTGGCTGGGCTCATGGTTGCAGTTAGACCATTGTACTGCCTCGGTTTTATGCTTCAGCTTGTGCCCAGAGGATTCCAGGGCCTTTTTTTGGCAGAGCTGTGCTCCCACTGTAGAGTGCCCAGCCTGTGTCACTGTAGAGTAATATGTGATACATAAATGTATCTGTACATAAATGTATGTGTAATACGTGAATGTGTACATGCAATACATATCAGTATGTGCTATGTATTTTCATGGACAGTTAAAGATCTATAAAATTGTGCCACCTTTTCTGTTGTGGGAACTGTACTCCTGACAAAAAATCCCCAAGAAATTGGATTTTGTAAATGTTTTTTTCTGGTACTAGCAGATGAGATAAAATCAGTGCTGCAGAAATATTCGACTTCATATGCAACTGTGCTGTTGAATAATGACAGTCACAGGATCACTGAAGATGAGTTATTACATTCCCAATAGGTTTAGCATGATACATGTAATGATACATATTACCTATAATGTCACAGGAAGTATCCTCACAAATCTTTAAATGCATTTACCAGGATTGATGGGAAATGAAATTAATTGCCTCTCTAGATGGTGAGGCTCATTAGCACAGGAAGTAATTTAGGTTCCCAAAAAATAACAAATGGTTATGAATATTCATTTGAATTACTAAGAATTGTTACAGTGAAAAAACATCATAAATATTGGAATATCAGATCTTGTTCTTTAAATGGAATGCCAGTGTAAAACTGTAAGAGATCAAAATAAAATATGAAATCACTTTCATACCATTGGTCTGAACCAATATAACAATTTCCCTAAGGAAAAGAGCTGTTATTCATTGTCTGGTTTCAACAATGATTGAAGAATTATAGGTCACTAATGAAGTATTCCAACATTTTAAAGATAATATAGGTCACTATATAGGTAGAGAAAAGCAGTAGTAATTATTCAGATAGAAACAGTGATGAGCATGCTGCATATAAATTTCTCAGATAACTGAAAGAAAAGGTTGCAAAAAAGTTTTTAAAAAATTATTCACTCATATTTCTACAAAACCCAAAGCACAGAGGGAGAGGAAAATAAAGAATAACATCTGTCAAGTAACCTCATCACACACAGCAGGTAAATGGCTTTCTTATTAGAAAAACAACAATATTAATAAAATACAAGGGGCTGCAAACTTTCATTTATACTGAGCCTCAAGCCATCAGGAGTTGGTGGCAGCAGTGATTATATCAATAAAATCTATTATAATGTTCCCTTCAGTGCCCTCTGCTGACTAGTTGACTTTAATAATCATAAACTGCAGGACACTATTTGTAAAATAACTATTACTATTGAACTTTATCTCTAAGTAAATATGTATTCAATGAAAAAGTCCTCTGGGGCAGGAGTATAAAAAAATCATTGCTCTTGCCTGTCTTGTAAAGAGAATTCTCTTTGGTGGGATAATGCTGTGAGAATTCATACACTCTGTTTGCATTTGTTTTCACTTTTGGAGTCACCAAATAAAATGACATAAAGTCATTATGTCTTTAACCGAACAGTGATATATTTGTAAGAAAACACAATAGAAACTTGCTTTACTTTAATTATAAACCTACCTCTCTATGCAAAGGCCTCAAAAGAGGCTGTAAATAGATTATTTTGTTTGAGTGACAAGGTTCATATTTTGGATTGGTTTGGGCCTTGACAATCAGAAATCTGGAGCTGTAATTTTTCTAAGTATTAGTAGGATGACAAAGGAGTCAAATTAAAGCAATCCACTTGTGTTCTGCATGCTGTGAATATAGAATGCAATCAGACAGTATGAAGAAATTTGACTTGAGGAGGGGCACATGTGTAAAAGCAAACCTTAGCAATCAGGACTTACTCAAAAGTATCTGTCACCTGCCACTTCATGAATTATAAGAATATTTGGATGATCTGGAAATCTACATCTCAAAACCTTGAACCAAGTTTCTTCTCCTAATGCAGGTGGCTCAGCAAATCCAGCTACTTTGTACGCTTGTGTCCTAATTGAGAAGCCCCTCTTCTTTCCCCAGAGACATTGTTCTCTCATAGAAGACCATTGAAGGGAAGAAAGAAAGGATTACCTGATATCAGCCTTATCCTTTGCCTCTTCCCTGGACCACCCCCTGTGAGGGCATTTTTAGGAGACTTTATTTGAAATCCAAGTGTCACAGCTGCATGGGCCTCCAGATTGAAAGAAAATTTCATATCATTACTTGTGAATTCATTCCCTGGAGCTTCATGTTGCTCTAATTTTCAGCTACCTAAATGTCTGGTGGGATGGATAAAAGGGACAATGCAGGTGGCAAATACAAACTAGTCCCTCGTGCTGTGAAAGCCAAGGAAGGTCAGGTGGAATGTGTGGATACATGTAGCAGCAGTGGAAAGAATTAAGCTCCACAATACAAGGTCTCACATTCAATATATATTTTATGTTCTTCAGCAATGAGCTGCATAGTCTTCCTGGAAAGCTGCCAAAATTTGAATTACATTATCTGTACTGATTTACAGGACATAGCTGGGATTGTCAGTGTGGAAATGTTCTGTATTGGGAAGTAAGTCTAGAAATTGTATTGCCTGGGAATGGAAAGCAGCATTACTGCTTCTCTGAGTTTATGAACTCTCTGCACCATATATTTTTCATTCAAAGTCATCATTAACTATAATTGTAACACATTGCCAAATTCTGCAGCGCTTACTCACTCTGCCTGTCTCTGGACGCAATGAACAGAGCAGCAGGTATACACATTTTTCTATCTTTTTCTCTTTGATAAGATCTGCATGAGATAAATGGTGTCTGTCATATGCCAAAGAATAGTTTTGTTGGCACAATTAATTCAAAACATCTCAAAATAGAAAGGAATTTATTAGCACCCAGCAGACTTCATTTAATTTATCCTTTAGACTGTTTTAGCCATTCCTAGTGCAGTCATCATCAGGGAATGTCCAGAACCATTTCAGTGTCTTCAACTTTATAGTTCACGTGGTTTTAGACATTTTTGACTGTGTAAGCCTGTATTTATTGGATATTATAAAGGGCATAGAACAGCCATTGTTCTTTCAGCCCCCTTTCTCTCCTCTTTCATCCTGCTTGTTCAAGAAGTCCTAAAACACGGTAGAAGTTGTGAAATTGCATCACTGTGGCACTGCACTTCATCATGTGGAGCAAGGCCCAGACCTAGGAGGCACTGAGCCTTGTCTTACAAAAACATCTCAGGGTGGAGTGCTTAATTTGCAAGGCTTTTGAAGCCTTTCTTAAGTGCATAGAAATGGGAGATGGTGGCTCAGACAATTGTTTTTTAAGTTTTTTTTTTTTTTCATTAGTTTCTTTCTCCTTCTCTGCCCACAGCAAGAACAACCACAACAACTTTATGGTAATTTTGATATGGAAATTTTCAGGATAGTTATGACCATGAAATTCCTGCAGAGTTCAGAAATAAGGCTATTAGGAGTTTCTTCACAGACTTGATTCCCATCATATTGCCATGCATTGATGCACCTAGTACCTCTGGAAGGTCATGAAACATTATTGATTATCACTCCCATTCTATTTTTCAGAAACTGAGAGGGAAATTAGTTTATCAGAGGTTGCAGGGCAGAACACAGTCTTGCCTCCTTGTCTTTTTTGTTTGAGCTTGTCCTTTACCACAAGTTAATCAAATCTTTTTCTTAGTAAGGCATTCATATAGCCTATAAAGGACAAAATCCCTTTAATGTGTGGGATGTAGGTCACATTCTGGGCCACTGCTGTGAGGAAAAGCTACAGTGAGTTTATTAAAAAAAAAAAAGACAATACTTTTTGGTTTTTCTTTCACATTTGTTATGGATGGGGTGAGCTCATGTGGGGAAAGGTGCACCACGGGTTCAGTTCTCCCTTACTCATATAAGCTGCTCCTGGCTTCACTGCCAGTGATGTGGATGCTGAGGACTGCTCCTGACCATGTGTTTTCTTCCTGTTGTAGTGATAAGATGTAAGGTATATGGGGGAGTTCATAGTTGCCTGAAGTATCAGTAACACCTGAAAGCCTTTTCCTCCAAGCTTTGTCTGCTCAATTGTGTCTATTCACTCAAAAAAAAAAAATTTAAAATGGATGTTTTTTTTCCTATGAGTGCATCTTGAAGTAAGTTTATAAAACATGGAAATTCTCATGTTTAAATAAAAGCTACACTTTCCTCAGTATAGACACTGTTATTTAATGCACTTGTTCTCTACAGTCATCATGGCTTGTTTAGACCTAAACATAGGAAAAAAACCCCAAAAACCAAAAGTTCCGTGTTTTAGATTACTCAATGTATCTGTCAGTACCAGCTCCTACAGTTCATTGAGAGCCTTTCTGGGATAATCAACAGGTTATTTTAAAATATATATCTTTATATTTGCTTTAGTATGTAATTGTATGAAACTTTATGGCAAGAATAGTTGATTTTGATGTTATTTTGTGGTGCTGATGACTAAAGGTAAGTAGGAAGACAGATGGCATTAATGTGTAACAGAAAAACCTCATGGTAGAAACCTAATAAATTGATTGTTTTTCCTCAAATGTAACATCAGTGTTCTGCTCGACAATGCTGATAATTTGAGTCCTAAAATTCCATATGTTGTATAACACCTCATGTTTGATAGTGGAAAAATCTCCATATTGTAGCTGAAGAGTAATGTGGGCCCTAGTATGTAACTATTCTTTCAGTCAAAGCATTTCCCACCAAATTTCTCGAGCAAAGAATATAAGATTACAGTATCTTCAGGTTTTCGTTGTAATTGAAAATAGGCACAGAGGTTGTTGTGGGATTTCTGATGAGCTTTATATTGGGAATAGAAACAAATACAGATGTTCTCAGAAGTGCACCAAAAAAACCAAGTAAATGAAAACAAAATTAAAGATGTCAAAGCTACTGTGAATCTCATGGGTGGCATCAGTGTTATATTTGGTAACTATGTCGTTACATTTGTGGGTTATTTCCCTAAGGTGTTATTTTCTTATTGAAAGCACATCAGCCACTTCTTTTTTCGTGACAATATTTCCTTCCCTTTAGGGATGTATGTCTTTATGATGCAGCTCTTGTAGTTTGGTTTATGACGAGACTCTTCTAAACTCAATCAAGTTTACTGCTTGGCTGTGGTTCTGTTCCAGACTGCAGCACCACTCGGTGTCCGAGCTCCTGGAAGCACTAAGCAGTGAGCTGGCCCTCTGTCAGATGTAGTCCTCTCTCTCTCCACCTCATTTTCTGTCAGGACCTCTATTAACATTTCAGTGTTTTGATCCAGCTTTGTGTTTTAATTTTTTATATGTTCATTCTCTTTTACATATAGACCAGTGCAAACAGCTTCAGAGAAGTATAGGTTGAAGCTGAAGTGAAAAGTGAGAAGGTTTGAGTCTTGTGGAAGTCATAGGAACGGAACACTTTGGGGCTAATCTCAAAGAAACTAAAGGTCCTTAACAGGTAATTCAGTTCTAAGTTGCTCCAAGAACCTGTCATTTTCTCTATGGGCTTTTTTTTTAAAAAATGTACAATGTAATTTAATTTTTTTTTAAATAATCTGAAACTCTGGTGCCTTACTTTACAAAAAGCGAAAACTCAAGAACTTTAGTTGGAATTGAGAGACAATTGCTAGAAAAAGGATAGACAAGACCAAATCTAGACATACTAAAATACTAAAATAAGAGATCTTCCAAAAATTATAAACAAAACAAAAATAATATAAAAGAAACTTGCTAAATGTTGTTGGGTAAAAGTAATTATCTGTATTAACTCTATGAAAATAAATTAATTGCCTTAGAAATGTGCTTTCTTATGTTACAGACAAGAATAATTATTTTTAATTGAATTTTACTTAATGACCTAGCTATATTTTAAGATTTATATTAATAAGAGACTAAATTCAAATTCATCTAGGGAAATTAAATTTTGCTTTTTCTTGTGTATTTCATGCCTTCTATCAATAGTTTGAAAGTGTTAGGTTGTGGAATTTAATTCAACATGATTACTAAGCTTAGCTCTTCACTCTGTCTTACTTCTCCAAATCCTTATCAAGGATTACTGTGATGCTGACTTCCATTTCCATAGTAGGCCAAATAATTTTTCTTAAACTTTGTCCATGAAACCTCTAGACAGTAAATTTAATTATTTAATTATTTTTCTTTTAAAAAACGATGTGTCTGATAGTTCAACTTACAGGTGGTAATAGTCACAGAGACTTGCTTCCTCTATTTATTGAGGAATTAAATTGGTAGTTTATTTTCAAATTGTGATTACCTTTTAACTCTGAGTTTTTCATCCTTATTGCTACAGTGTGAAGTCTGCAGAATGTCAGGCATTGAGGAAAAATACTGAGAACTTTAGTGTGGTGACTCCTTAGGAGTATTCTAAGAAACTTACCACATTCCTAGTCCTAGAAATGCTAGCCAAGATGTATAATAACAGCAAGCATAGCAGATTGCTCAGGCATGTAGGCAGACATTCAAAATGAAAGGGATGCCTAAAACTCCACTAACTGTTTTGCAGAGCAGACCACAGAATCTGACCTAAATTTCAACTAATAATCTAAAAATTGGAAGTATTTCCAAGCAGATTTTTGATGAACAAATTTCAGGGTTGAGAGTGTACATATATGATTTTTAACAAAATAATGTACACTTTCTGTCATAAGACATGGCCTCTATGTGCTTTTTCTAGAAAACCTAAGGAGTGTCTGAAGAAACAAGCAGGTTTTAGTTTTAAAAAATGGGTCTTTTTTTTTTTAAATCAGCAATGATAACTTATGTGTTTTCAGAAAAATGCCCTGACAATTCTCAGAATTCTGCCACTTGATTCTCAATTTGAATGAAGATGAATCCACATGAAGTTCTAATTTTTACTTAGACTGTTGTTATTATTACAGGACATCAGAAACCATTCTCCATGGCTTTAGTAGTTATTGTAATACTGTACCTGTTTCCTTTTTCATAATGTCTAATTTCTTGTTATTAGATTCACCATACAGTACACTTTCTTGATCATACTTGGAATTCTGAATTTGACCCAAACATATTTGACTTTAAAATTTATTTTCCTCTCTATATAAAGTTATAGAGTAATAAAAATAATTTTCAGGTATTGAAGGTACAGAAAGTCCCTTTCAATTTCCCAGACTGAGGACAATGCTGACCATTAATTTCACCTATTTCTATTTTAATTTATCTTTCTGAAATTGTAGTACAGGTCAGTTTCTGTTGAAGCTTTGCACAATGGTTTCTTTTTTCTCTTACATTTCAGTAAGATTCTTGCTGCCAATGATCAGGTTTTGTCTAATGAAAGTAAGAGTCATCTTAAATGTCATTTAAGATGTCCTAGCCTATTCTGTCTGCCTAGAGAGGGTCAAATGTCCTTGTATTTCTTATGTCATGTCTACTGCCTCTGTGTGTACATGTCAGATGTGCTGGGCAGGAGTCAAACAGCACCAGAAAGTTGAGTGTAGAAAACTGAACTGAGACCAGGGGCACTCCATAAAGTGCAATTCATAATATCCAACATTACTGCTATTATGCTCAAAGTAGGAGCTAAGAGTCTACTAAAGTTTGTGAAATAAGGACTATGCAGGAAATTCAGTCCAGTCCGATATGGGGCACAAATCCTTGCCTAACTGTAAATATTCAGTGACCCTTGTAACACCCTGTAATAATTTCCCAAGACTGAGTCTGCTTTAAGTCCTTTGTCAAAACTCTGCTATCCTTTTACCTTAGATACTTTAGGGCATAAATTCTTGTATGTCAGAAATTGAGGCCCATTCCAGTGGTTGATTGCTGACCTGTACTCTAGGGCCAACTGCTTGTCTTGATCCAGCTGTAAAGTCCTACTGACTCACCTAAATTTAGGCCTATGATGTCAGCTGAGAGGCTGTAGAGAATCAGAAATGGGTGACAAGTATGACAGCATGACACAAGAACTGCAGGATATCATGTATCCTTCTGGATTATCATGCAGAAGCCATGTGGGATACTGTGGGTCTTCTCAGACTATCATAGTTACTAAAAACGTCTAATTAAGTTTTGTGGCTGTAAGAGTAATCCAGACCCATATGTGCCTGCTTGCATCCACCCAGATATCTAAATACCGCAAACTGAATTGTACTACCAAACTGATTTGTCTTTCTCCTGAAATACTTGCGAGTAAAAGAAGTCATCTTTAATTCCCCATTCATCTCTTTGTTTTGAAGTTGATAATTTCTTTGTAACCCTAAGGTAAAACTCATAAAAGATCCCTCAGCAAAATGCCTGAATGAACCTGATCATTGGTAGTGAGCATCTTATTGAAATGAAAGAGCAAAAAGCAATAATTTTACAAGGCTGCAACAGAAACTAACCTGTATTACAATTTTAAACAGATAAATTTCTATGGCTAAGGTGAAGCATTGCATGTATTGTTGCACTCTTTAGTGCTGAAGAACTATATAAATCAAGTGTAAATTAACCATCAGAATGTAGAAAAAAATGCAGTTCTTCCCTTGAATTCATTAGTTTTAGGAAAGCAAAGCAAACATTGTGAACTACAATGGCAGAAACATAATACAATTCTCTTTCTAAATCTTTTAGGTAAAAAATCCCCAATAAAATATTACAAATTCTGTAGTTCATCTGTTTGAGACAAAGAAAATATACTCCATGCAGATCAACAAAATTATGTTATGGCGGCTACTAAGAATAATAACATAGTTTAAAGTTGGAAAAGTAAAGTAGGACAAAGAGTACATAAAGGCAAATTACTAACACAGGGGAAGGAAGAGGTGAAAAGATTCCTTAGTTTGAGTTCATAATCACACATGGAGTAATGCACAGCTCTTGCAATTAGCAGACTTTAAAGATTTTCTGTGTCTGGGAGCAAGATGAAATGAATTAGGGATGAAGCCTAGGCAATCCACTTCTCTTCCTTAGGAAGAATGGCTGACAACACTTTTGAGTTGGCACATCATTGGAACAATTTTGCTGTGGGGTATCCCCAACATTATTCATATTCAGGGAGAATTCATCAAGAAACACATTGATATTTCTCATAGTCCCTGTAGTTCCCTCACTGCACTGATTCCACAGTATCCCTGACTCATCCTTATGTTGTCAATTGAATGGTAAGTTCCATTTTTATTGCTGTCAGTGTTGCATTGCTCTTTCAGGGCTTATAAAAAAAGCTGGAAGTCATTTGAATACAGGATATGTAGTGGGTGGATATACTGTTAACTCCCACTCAAGAGTGGCCACTGTCCCTAGAAATTTAATTGATTCTCTTTCAACACTTGATGAGATGAAAGTAGTGAAATTCCTATTTACCATTTTTCCAAGCTATGGGTAAATACATTTATAAGAAGGCAAAATGAAGTTAAGATACAGAACAATAGCAGCAAAAAAACAAGTATCTTGTAGAAACACATTAAAAAAGGAGGATTTGCAAAACAAATGAACATTTGGTTTAATAGATTGTAATTTTATTTTTCTAAATGTCTTACAAATCAGAAATACATAATGCAGTTTGCATACTCTGTTAGAAATAGAAATCTTGCTCAGGAAGAGTCCAGGACATTCTTGCACAAAGGAATATAAAATTATCTAGGAGTTGTGAAACTTGTAAATATGCAGATTCAAATAGCTGAAATGGGTAATTTTTTTTTTCCCCAAGGTACCTATATGCATCTTTGCCCTTGTTCCTTCCCCACACCATGTTTTAGATTTTTATATATATCTACTACTACTGTTTATAGATTATGGCATTAAACATTGCTATATTGTTCTAAAGTCATTCATTTTCTTTCATTGGAACACTAAATTGTATCATGAGGTTCACAGGACAGAATAAAGAATATTCATTATCCCTGCATTTCTTTAGTGTTTTATGTTTTAGCAAGGAAAATATTTTTGCAGAAAATTCACTCCCAAAGCAACTTCTCTCAGTAATATGATTATTTTCTCAAAGTGTTTATGCTTTATATCACCAAAAAATGCAATTTGTGTGAACTTCTAAGTCATATTAAAATACATATATTTAATATTGTATGGGATGTTATTGCATTCCTGTCTCATGCAACAATACAGCTTCTGATGATATGGAAGAAGAGAATATTATTCCAGTTTTTGTTTAGATTATCTTCACTCTACAGTTAAATTTATTGTGTTTACACTTCACTGCAGGATGACAAGTATCATCAAAAGGCTATTACTGATATAAAACATAAAAAGGAAGCCCTATTTTTTATTTCATCACTTCAATAGGAAAGGGAAACATATAAACTTATTTGCTCATCCAGATGGAATTCGAAACAAAGCTACCATGTATAGTTCAGTTTGATACAGGACCTTAGTGAAATTGTTTTGGGAACTGGTCCTTGCCTCCTGAAATGAAATGCTTGTTGCTCGGATAATTACTACATCAGTCTGCGTGGTCCTATAAAAACAGTGGATGGGAATTTTAGGTATGAGCTTGGACTTGATACTCTTAGGTCCATCTATTAAGGATTCAGAAGATTGATTTCTTTCTCATTGGAAATCATGTTTTTCTTTATCAGAGAGGACAGTTCTTCTGAAGACAAGTTACTCAAATGCTTCTCTATGACTCACATGATCTGGTCAGTAAGAATGGCCTGACAATTTATTTCCACCATTCCCTCAGACCATTTTCCAATACATTGTAATAACAAAATCTGCTTTCAGACCATAAACTTTTTTTTTAAACTAATGATTTCCCAGATTCTGAAGTGAATTGTTCATACTGATAAATTGTTTGTACTTTTGAGGTTGTTTTTGTTTTGTTTTGTTTTGTTTTTTTTGGCTGAAGACAACTATTATTCTCAGCTGCAGACCCTAGAATGCCTGGAGGGTTACTGTGAGTCAGGAACAATTGCCAGTTGTTGCCATGACTGATGCCATGATATTTGAACTGTAAGAGAGTTTATCTGTATGGATGCAGGCTCTGCAGAGCCAAATCACTTCAAGACAGGAACAGCTGCTGCCTCTGGCCACGTGTTTTTACCTTTTTCTGTTAGATGTATGCTATATAGCTCACACCTCTGCTGTAATCATATTTTTCTAGATTCAGCAGTAATTTAAGCATTCTTTTATATATATATATATATATATTTAAAAAAAAGAGGGAAAAAACCAAACTCAAATCTTTATCTTAGTCCATCTTATGAATTATGATTTTTCCTGTGATCCATGTAAGAGCATGTGCTTTGTTTGGCAAATAAAGCTACTGGATGTTTTCCATCTCTCATGGAGACCTGTAATTTGTGTTGCTTTGCAACTCTAGGGAGTATTGTTGTGACTGCATTGTCAGAAAAAGTCTGAAACGTGGATTCACTGGAGCCCTACACAATCTCATAACTTCTCTGACATGCTAAAGACAAATTTGAAAAGGAACAAACTTGCAAAACCAGTAATTTCCTAATGGAATGGAGAAAATCGTATGGCTAATGCACACCTAGCTGAAAACAGATGTTTAGATCAGGATGTTTTATCTTTTTTGTTACTAGAAGCAATTACCTTTCCATTCTCATCTCTTCCAAGTGGTTAGGAAGAATTATTGCTAAATACAGACATCAGAAAAAGAAGCAATTTGATGAACTTGCTATTGATTTGCAGCATTTTTTTAGTATATTCACATCTTTTCAAAAGTCAGAGACTTCACATTCTCTTCCTGAAGAGTTTGCACATTGATAAACATCACAGGCTAATTTTCTCTGTTACTGTATATAAAGGTTCCCTATATTTTTAGTTGATCTCCATAATGTTCTATTCAAAGATATATTTAGGATCAAATCTTTTACACAAAAAGCACTATAGGCATATAGAAGAGCATTAAAAATGTCACTGTGACTATTCAGTTTTACAATTTTAATTTCCTACTTGTTCTTTGATGTGTTATGTCTTAAACTCTGTTTCTTTGAAGAAAATAATTCTACATGTGAAGCATGTGCAGAAAGTCCCAGTCATTTGCAGGTTATTGTATGTCAATACATAGACTGGTTGCAAAATCTTTGACCTTGCAAGTGATAACAAGATTTTTGTGTTACACTGAACTTTAGCCAGTCCCGCAACATATTTGGGTATTGAAAAGGGTAAAATATGGGTGAAACTCTGTTTTTATTCTTTCACAATGGCCCTTATGATTTTGTTTCTAAAAAACTTATTTGGAAAAAAAAAATAAACAAAATATTGGCTATATCTCAATTAGTAAATTAAAGGTGAATAGACAATTCTTTGTCATTAAACTTACATTTTCTGTTATCAAATGTTTTTAACCGTAAAATAGGTTGAGCTGTATGTAAACCAAGTAATGGGAATGGTCATATACAGTTCTTTTCCTCTTGAATTCTGCCTGGAGAGTGTTTGGGACAGTACAAGGTGGCCTAGACAGTACCACATCTATCCTGAGGAACTCATGATATAACAGGGATTTTCCAGTGCCTGTGCACACTCCCAGACACAGTTAAAATAGGAGTATAGACATAATCACTGATGATACATGACAGGTTCTGGCTCCTGAAGCAAATAGAAAGGCCAGGAGTTCATATAAACAGACAAATTTATTTTTATAATGCTCTTTTCTGTCTGTATCTATACCTCTGAATTGTAGTTTAGAGAAAATAATACAAGATAATATATTATATAAGAAAGAAATTGTGGCTGTTATCTTTGAGAAGGGCAAGAAGAAAGATCCAGGGAAGTTCAGGCTGGTCAGCCCCACCTCAAGCCCTAGGAAGGTAGAATGCTGACAGCAGTTTGAGGAAGCTGATTTTTGCACTTTGCTCAGCACTGGTGAGTTCTGGGTCCAGTTCTGGCTCCCCAGCGTAAGTAAGATATGTTCTTACTGAAGTGGCTCCACAAAGGTCACGAAGGTATGAGAGCATCTCTCCTATAAGGAAAGGCTGAGAGAACTGTGACAGTTTAACCTGAATGAGAGAAGGCTAAAGAAAATAACCAGCAGGAGAGAAAGAAGGTGCAGAAACCAGGCTCTTCTCAGTGCTACTGACAGGACCAGACAAAACAGGCACAAATTCAAAAAACATGACATTTGACCCATCACAGTCACTTTTTCCTGTGGGAGTGACTGAGCACTGGGAGAGGTTTTCCAGAGAGGTTGTGGAGTCTCTATCCTTGAGGATATTCAAAGCCCACTGGGCAATCCTGAGTGACCTGCTCTGAGTGATCCTCATGGAGTAAAGGAGTTGGACTAGAAGATCTCCTCAAGTCCATTTCATCATCAACAATCCTGTGAAATACTGGAAGGGCATAGATGCAGCAATTTCAAAATGTATTTAAAGGAACAATTCTGTACTTTAACAAACAGACAAAAAAACCAACCCTTCTAGATTTAATGCAATTTTCAGTGAATGCAGAGCTTAATAAAATAAAAATCTGAATAGAAGGGATGATCCAGCAGACTTTGAAAGAGCAGACAAACAAGCAGGGAGGGTAAACTTTTAACGTCTGATCTTAACAAACAGCTTTCTCACACAGTTCTTGATCCTGGAACATGAACACAATAGCATTATACAGTGCATTGCCATCCTGACCTCCATGGTACTGTTTGTGGAATGAGGCATTAACTTTGTCATTTGCCCTTCTGTCAAAAAATAAAAATAAAAATAAACAATGAAATGCACCATACCAGTGATACAGGGAGAAAAGCCTACAGCTGTGCTCTGTCATGTCTCTTCTGATTTTTTTCCTCACTAAGCTATAGAAATCACTGTCATTTGTCCCATGTCACCAACCCTCTGACTCTTACAGTTGTCAGTCTGAAATAATTCAATTGTAGCTGGAGAAATAAGACACAGCAGGTAGCACTTTTCCTTCCCCCTTCTGTTCTTCATGCTGTAGTTTACAGGTCAGAGCATTCTTTTGACAAACAAGAGGTGAGCTCTCACTCCTGAGGTAAACCACATCTTCTGAGTGAAAATCTGAACCACTGGGCTTTAATGCTCTGTCACTGTTCTGAATAGAACAAATCCAACTAAATTATGTCCTCCCCCTTAGGAAAGGACTCTTTGATAGAAAGAAAAACTAACAGTGCTTAAGGATATGTTCTAGATTTTTCCTCATGGAAAATGCCATACTGCCTCTGTTATATCCCACCATTTGGATTTTTGCCTCTGAAGAAAATCACTGAATAAACATCATGCTACATATTAAAGAAGAGAGGAAAATATGCAGAGGAGCTGATTAGTTATAGCAATTTATCTTTTTGTTCCAATGTGTAAAGGGAATTTTTTGAAGGAAAAACCATGTGGGAAGACAAGCTGAAAAGAAAAAAAAACATGTGGGAAGACAAGCTGAAAAAAAAAAATCTTTCCTCTGCCCACATATCTCTAATGTGATGTAGGCAAGCTAAGAGAAATTCAGATAAATGACCTTACATTCTGAGTACAACAGAATATTTACTCTTTCCTACCAGATTAAGAAATATGTATAGTAAACTACTACTCTGTTGTGGCAATATCTTGCCTAACAAAAATAAAGGAGTCTCTGGCTTAGAAGGCAGAGGAAAATTCTAGCAGAGCGTCAGGAGCTGAATATCAGACTCTGATTTATTCCATTTTCCCTAGTCTTTGAAGTGAGAAAAAGAACAGTGCAGGAGAGAGAGAGACTGGTGTTTATTTGTGTTTTCTGCTCTCTCTGATTGGTGTTAGGGGCCATTTCTAAGACTGAACAAAGATATCTGATTTAATTACTTTGTTATAATGGAATGAATCTGCCACATTTTTTTTTCCAGTGGACTATACTAATTGTGTGTTTTTGTAGAGATTAGAGAGCTGTAAGGTAAATCTAGGATGCCAGCAGTGTCCTCTATCTGCCCTGAAAGCAGACAATGAATTTTGTTTACTTGAAAGTACTGGAAGCTCTTACTCCTGGAAAATGCTGTTCTGGTGTATGCCTGTTCATCAGAACACTGTGCAGACAAATACTACATGCACTTCATACAAAAATAATATAAAATAAATGTCTAAAGTGTTTAGCAACTGAGAGTCACACTGAGAGATCAGTATTATAATATTTGATTATTCATATGAAGAATATGTAAAAAGTGCATGCTTGTGCTTGTATTTGTATATGAGACTCACTGAATAGTCAAGGCTTGAAAAGATTCTGGAGATCATCTAATCAAACCCTGCTGTTTAGAGTAGGTCAGCTACAGCAAGTTGTTCATGGGGATTGATTATTCCTAAGAATAGACACTGAAACTCTCTGGGTAACTGCCGCAGACATCCCTTTCACTAAAATCCTTTCTTTAGGATTTTTTCCTTCTGAGAAGCTGTGGCATCAGAAACAAATGTAAACAATAGGTTGCCTGCTGCTGTGGAATGCAAAAGGGTGATCTGGATTGGTCTGGTGTGGATGTTTTGGTTCAGTGACCACTCACAGCAGAGCTGACTCTCACTCTGTGTTGGGGCTAGCTTGTGTGTCATCATTCTTTACTTTTCTATTCTTAGCTTAGCAAGCTTCTGAAAAGCTCTCCTGCTTTTTCTTTGTAGTATAGTTATAATGTAATATATATATCATAAAATAATAAATCAAACCTTCTGATAATGGAGTCAACCTTCTCATCTCTTCCCTCAATTGAAAACCCTTGTCACAACCTTCACAGGTAACTTGTTCCAGTGTCAGACCACCACCTCATGAATACTTTTTTTCTTGCCTTTAAAAAGAATTTTGTGTATTCCAGCTTCTGTCCACTGCCATTTGTCCTGTCGCTGCATACTACTGAGAGCCTGACTCCCATCTTCTGGTCTTTCTCCTCAGGTGTTTATGCACACTGAGCCTTCTCTTCTCCTGGATGAACAATCCCAGGTCTATCAGCCTCTCATATGTCAGATCCTTTAATCCCTTGGTTATCTCCATGACGTTTTGCTGGACATACTCCAGGAGGTTTGTGTCACTGCTGAACTGGAAAACCAAGAACTGAGCACAGTACTCCACATGTATGTCACCACAGCTGAGTAGAGGGGAAAAATCACTTCTCTTGGACTGCTGACAACCCTCTGCCTAATGCAGCCCAGGATGCCGATGGCCTTCATGGCTTCAATAGCACATTGCTGGCTCATCATCACTTTGTTATCTGTTTTTTGGGTTTTTTGTTTTATTTTTATTTTTCAATGCATTTTTTTTCCAGCATGAACATAAGGTTGTGTACATTTATCAGTTATTACTCAGACTGATAACATTGCTATGTGCACTTGGAGATGGAGACAGTCAGTACTCAGCAAAAGTCATAATTACATCTGTACTAATACACACAAAAAGCTAGTTACCTTTTTTTCTTCTGATTGTGAAATTCATACGGCTAAACTCTTTTAACCTCCAAAAGAGGGTGTTGTTGTTCTGTTACCTATTGGGAAAGGGGTCTTTCCTGTATTAAATAACCAACAAGGGATCCTTCCATTTTAAAAGTATAGATTACTTCGTTGGTACGGTGTCACATGTATGTATATATATACCCACATATAAAACAATGTTTAAAGGCTTTAATGAGAATATCTTGCCTGATAAATGCTGAGTTGCACTAGTAAAGCATCACTAAATCAGTCATCTGATATGTTTTCCTGATAGAGTTCTATGTAAAGGAAACATATTAGCTCTGGGCTTAGGAACAGCATGGCTATGTCATCAAATGCTGCACACAGGCAAATTGAGTCTGCTGGCAGGGATTATATGATGCAAGCAGACAATATTCAGTCCTCCATGAGGTTGTTACCAGCTCTCTGTGCCTGCACACATATAAACGTTTCCACCCACTGAAGGAAAATCTAGCTCTGGAATATGTCAGATAGGCTGAAACCTTAATGGAATGCAGAATGTGTTTGTGTGGTTAGGTTATATGCATTAGTAATATATACAGATTGAAATGGACATTATATCAGACAACAAGAGTGCATGGACTTTATTCCATATTATTTGTGCTATATGAAATAGAAAAGAAAAAAAGGAAGGAAAGAAAGAAGGAAGAAAGGAATGAAGAACACCTGCTGTTTTGGAGAGAGATCCTCATTACAGTGCTCATGATGCAATAAAAAACAGTCATTTCTCAGCAGAAATAACAGATGTCTAAAGTCTAGACTGTAAAATAAATAAATAAATTCAATCATGCACCAATTTAGTTGAAAGGTTGCTCAGGAAGTTATCTATTCCACCCTTTGCTCAAAGAAAGTGCAATTAGATCCGTATGCTCAGCCTTAGACAAATTTTGGTTACCTTCAAAGATTGTAACTAAAAGGGAACTTGAAAGACAGTTACTGCAGAAATGAGTCAAAGTCCCATCTAACCAAGGAGAATCTGTCTACATCAATAAAATCAGAATCACATCCTTACCAGGGAATATGAAACAACTGTTATACCGAGTTTGTAAGGATTTCTGCTTAGCAAGGAGTCAACATTAAGAAAAAAGACCAAAAAAAAAAAGACCAAAAAACAGTAAGGAAAAATAACAAATAAAATCTTAATGGTTGGAGATAACAAATAATTAGAAAGCTGAAATGTTTTGTGTTGCTGAATTCTGGGCTATTGAGGAAGACATTTATTCATAGACAGGCTTGATGACATTCAACCTTAAGTTTGTAGCTGATAAGACAAGTGAAACAAGATGTTCATGGGTCTCTTTGGAAAGTATCCTCATATTATGGGGTATTTAAGAGGGCATGTGGAGTTGTGCAAAACATATTATGGAACTTTTAGTGGAAGGGCCAAAGATAGGAAAGGGAAGTACAAGCCTGAATGCCTAGAGAGAATGGCTATGAAAGAGTTCATCTGGGTGCAAGCCAGCAACTGGTCAGATTGTCCTGCGCATTACTTTATAGTCTGTCCTGTCCTCTTATTAAATTCTGTTCCAAACTGTTAGCTGCCCAATGCTAATATCTAATCTGTAGGAAAGTGTGTCAGAGATTCATTGAAAAACTTCAGCCTGCAGCAGCTGAGAAGTAGGTTAAACCAGCACCTGAAAAGATCAATTTTCAAGTACTCAAAAGATACTTAAATTGCAAGTCTATACTTTGACACTTCTGTAATACAGTTTTTCATACATGTGTATTGCTCAGGAATGAGAAAGAACAGTGTGTTCCTTTGTAATATTGGTATAACTATGCACTCTGGGTTTTAAAATAGGAGATTGGGACTGTAATAATACAATTATTTTTATAAATCTAAGAATTAGAACTCCTCCTTTTTCCTATCAATCAGTTCTTGGAAGAAAGTCTTCAGGATAAATGTGTTTTTGTCCTGAATGGGTATATGTTCAAAAACATTTGCTTGACTTAATGAAATTGGCAGTTTTCAGAATGAATAAATATAACTGGAGAAGATCTTGGATATAAAAGTGCAACACCTATTTAAAATAGTTGAACAATTTAGATGCTGCATGAGACTTGCTGTATTTTGACAAGTTTTGAAACTCTGGTGCCCTCTTTTGGATTTCCCAAAGAGATAATGACTTCTTTTGAAAAAGTCATCTTTGTCATAGGTGTAGGAGACTGGAGTACCATTCCTAGGCAGCTTAAAAAGCTCAACCTCACAGGATGCCTTGCTCAAGGTGACCTGACATTTGGAAGGCAAAAGTGGAATACTGCTGTTTAGCTCCTGCTAAGCACCCATACATTTATTTTATTGATTCTCTGTCATATTGCTTGCTTTCTATAAAGTTCACTTTGACATCTTACAAACTAGACATCACGATGCTTTATTGTTGCACCCATCAAATCCATCTACCTCTGAGATATTTTTTGAACTGTGATTGTAACTATGATATTACTTATTAACAAAAGAAAATGGTATCTCTATATTACTGTCCAGTGTAAAAACCTGCTGAAATTATAGGATAGGTCAAGATCTAATAACTACAGACCTTGGACTTCTTGGATGCAAGGACAGCACTCCTGAAAGATTCATTCTATCTCATCACTCATTTGGTAGTCCTCCTTCTTGACTCTGGAAATTTCAATGGTTCCTTTTTTATTTTCTTCCAATAACAAGAAAAGGTCTGAATATGCTTGCAATTGTTGCTTTTCTTTTTCAGACTGACTTTAGAGTATTACCTTCTTCTTAGAAATAAGCTTGAGAAGATTACAAGATTATTCTAATGCCTTAAAGACAAAGTGTAGAACAACCTAAATCAATCTTTATTTCCAAAGTATGAAAAGTTTTTCAAAGAAGTTTGACAAATAGAATCACAAAATCATATAATTTTTAAAGTTGGAAATGACCTGTAAGATCATAAAGTTCAAAAATTTAACCCAGCACTGGGAAGTCCACAACTAATCCATGTCCTCAAATGTCACATCTGCAGGTCTTTTAAATACCTCTGGGCATGATGACAACCACTCACCCGGGCAGCCCATTCCAATGCCTGACAGCCCTCTCCATGAAGAAATTTTTCCTAATATCCAATCTACCCTGGCACAACTTGGGGTCATTTACTCTTGTCCCATCGCGTTTCACTTGAGCGAAGAGACTGACCCCCATCTGGTTACACCTTCCTTTCAGGCAGTTTTAGAGAGTAATGAAGGCTCTCCTGAGCCTCATTTTCTCCAGGATAAACACTCCCAGGTGCCCCACCTGCTCCTTATCAGAATTGTGCCCCAGACCTTTTGCCAGCTCCATTGCCCTTCTCTGGACTCTCTCCAGCACCTCAAAGTTTTTCTTGCAGAGAAGGGCCTAGAACTGGATGCAGCGCTCAAAGTGCAGCCTCACCAGTGCCAGGTACAGGGTGATAATCACTGCCCTGGTCCTGCTGCCCCACTATTACTGATACAAGCCAGGATGCCATTGGCCTTCTTGGCCACCTGAACATACCCTGGCTCATGTTCAGCTGCTGTTGACCAAGCACCCCCAAGTCCTTTTCTGATGAGCAGCTTTCCAGCCACTTTTCTTCAGCTGGTAGCACTGCAGGGGTTGTTTTGATCCAAGCACAGGACTCAGCACTTGGCCTTGTTGAACCTTACATGATTGTCCTTGGCTCTTCCAGCCTGTCCAGATCCCTCTACAGAGCATTTGAATTAATTTAAATGGAATAGAAAGAAAAAGATGCACTTCTCCTTCTGGAGAAAAAAACATGGTTTCAGAGTCAATTCAAGAGCTTGTAAGAGCCCTCACAGAACATGTTAACATTGTTTTAGGAGAATCCACAAGGTTCTGCTATGTTGGTGTCATACATGATGGAATGCTAAATAATCTAATGCCTAAACAAATCCACTAAACCAATGTACTGGTGGGAAGGAAACACAGCTGATTAAACATGACACATAAATATCAGTATGGAGGTAGAAATTTAGCTAAGCAGATAAAACACTAAATGTTTATTGTACTGAGCTACTGAAAGATAACAATGCACCAAATAGCAAAGTGGAAAAGCTTAAAAATAAATCTTAGTTCTATAATATGTTCATCCTGGGGATTTCAGAAAGAAAAAATGTAATATAAGCTTTCAAAGTCATGCTCAATGGACTTCGGAATGTAAACACAAAGGAGGTATCTGTACAGAAACCCCCTCCATCAGAAACAAGTAAAGCAGCTCAAGTGTGGACAAGGTTATGAATCTGTGCTTAAATGTATCCTGAAGCTGATAAGGTTATCCTAACAATCAGAGCAAGGGTTTCTCTTTGAAGGGCAGACATCTCTCTTCCTCATAAAAACGTCAAAGGGCAAGATCTGTGCACCTTGAGGTTCTGAGAGATCCTGTTTTTAAAATAGGAGACTTGTGACATTTCTGCCTGTGTCAAATAGGCACACTGTAACTATTTGGATAGATAAGAATTAAAATATCTCCAAGTATGTGGGATAGAGTGAAGTAGGTGTGAATCAATCACTATTGTGCTCTCAATAAGAACTAGATATGCACTGCAAAATCAGAACTCAGATCTGCCGTATGATTACTGCACCTCTTAGGACTGTCCAATAATACTTGTAGGTGTTGCTAAGTTTCTAACCATGACTGGCTGTGAGATTGTCTTTGGTTTACCTGAGATTTAGATGAGGCTTGGTTTAAAACCATGTTTTCCCCCTAGTTTATAGATTTTTGTGGTTTTTAGGCAAATTAATCTCTGGATAAAAAATAAATACAAAAGAAAAAGTAAATAAAAAGCCATAAAACACACAGACTTAAGAAAATATAAATAGGTGAATAGTGTTGACTTTAGATTAAATAGTTTTATTTCATTTATTTGATAGTTATTTCATATAGTTTCATATAGTTTATTTTATAGTTTATTTCATTTATTTCATTCTAGTGATGATAAAAGGTAAGTGACATTATGTTGGTTATTCATAGGAACATATATAGAAATGTGTCTGGAAGGGCTAAAAGACTAATATTCATAAAGAGGTCTATGCTAACTGATATATAATATTGAATTCTGTAAACTATGGTTGGTTTTATCTAACCTTTTCTCTAAGAACAGTTGCTTTAGCTTCAGAAATATTTTTAGCATTATACAACCTTTTATAATATCTTTGTGTCATTTTTTACTAATATATCTAACATGAAAGAAACACTAGACATTTTTGTGGTCTTATTCTATAAGTAAAATGTCAACATTTTACATGTACATATATAAAAAATCTGACTATAGGTTAAGTTTCCCCAGATTTACTTTTATACTTTGAAAAGACAAAAAAAAACTACTGAATTTTGTTCCCTGATGTTCAGGTTGTGTTACATGCTTGTTTATTTTGAAGCCTTTATATGGGTACTGAGAATTCATGAAGAAATAGAAAATCAAAACATTTCATAAAATTTAGCATGAAAAGTCATCCCACTGGTGCATTATTTGGCTTTGGTTTTCATCATTCTCCCATTTAAAAATGTTCATTTACTCATAAGCTATTTCACTTAGGTTAACAACCAAACTATAGAAATTGCAAAAAGGAATATAGAACAGTTAAACAACAGTCAGAATAAATAATTTAACTATAAACTGTAATCTGAAATTATTTATGCAGCTCTTCAGCTAATACTGACAAACTACAAAAGCAAACTAAAAGAAAAAAAGGTAGGATATGTTTTTAAACTATTTCATTATGCAAAAAACAGGCAAAGCAGCATATATTACTTGAAATTAATTTTTCAGTTGTAAAAGTATTATAAATAGTCCAGGTTGAAAAATAATGATTGCAAAACCATAATGTTTACAGAGAAAAAATTTGACAAGGTCAACACTCAAAGTGGAAATTAATTGGAGAAGGGACACCAGAAATGGTGTTTATTGTTAATCTTCTATTCTCTTTCTTTGAAGAAACATCTGTTTTGCAGTGGTTTCCATGATACAGAATTTATGCTCTCTTATACAACAGAAATAGACCTTTTTTTCAAGGTCTTTATAATATTCTTGATAGTTAGTAATGTGCATATATTTAACCTGGTGATAAACCATGTGTCAGAGTTTGGAAGTCTTGATGTCTCAAGACATTTTGGGGTGTGGAAGAGGGGGCAGGCTGGGCCTTGCCTGGTGAGACAGTGAACTGCCCCGCACCCCACCCCAGAGCCAGTACCCCAGCCTGCAGAGCTGCAGTCATGGCACACCAGAGGCAGGGCTCCACTCTCACCTAACCCAGCTCCTGAGTGGCCAAGGGATGGGAATTCCCACCTAGGAGAGGTGCCCATGAGGGCCAAGGGGTATCTAAGGCTGAGCATGAGGTCAGCATGTGTCCTGACCCTACCTTCCTCTTGGAGCTGCTATCTGAACACCACTGGAACCCAGGAGCTGGTGGATGTATCTTTTCTGTATCTTTTCTGTCTGTCTGTCTTCTTCTCTTCGAATTCCCTCTTCTTGGACATTTTGAGTAACTTGACATCAAATGGGTTTAAAGCTTGCTAAGTTGAATGGGCCAAATTAGTGCTGAGATGTTTTGTGTTGATTGGATATTTTACTAAATCTTTTGCCAAAATTTCCTGATTTTTCTACTGTTTGGCAGGAAACTTTTGTCTTGTTTTGACCTCCTGAGAATACTTGGTTGATATTTCTCCACTGCACTTTTACCCAGTGTGTAAGGACCACTGTAGCCCTTTTCAAAACCTTCTTAGTGAATGGACTGGGGCCTTACTCCATATACATGATTAAAATCCTTTTTCTTTTGTTCGGTGTAGCTTTCCTTCCGAGAATTTTGGCAAGGACAAAAAAAAATTCAACCAAGCCCCCCAGTGGATTGAGAAAACTACTAAAATTGTTTAGCTTGCCTTTTGCCTTCTATTCCTTCTTGGATCCCTATAAAATCACATCAGGAACACAATTCAGGTGATATTAGTACATTTTGGTTAAAAATTGTAACTCCTGTCTGAAATAATCCATTACTT
Source organism: Geospiza fortis (assembly GCF_000277835.1). Taxonomy (NCBI): domain Eukaryota; kingdom Metazoa; phylum Chordata; class Aves; order Passeriformes; family Thraupidae; genus Geospiza; species Geospiza fortis. The sequence continues at coordinate 4,956,397 of NW_005054318.1, read as the reverse complement.
CAACAAACACAACTTCAGTTGATGAGAAAGTTTTGCCATTGTGAAAGGTCCTGACTCCAGGTAGGCTCACTTTTTCCACAAACCCTCAGGAGACACCCAGTAGAGTTTCTTTCTTATGAGTCCTGCATGGGAATTGTGGTAATGATTCTATGAAGAGTTTGGAATGAATGGTATGATTCACAAACCCATGTGGTTCAGGACCTCACAATAAATTTGTCTTTTTTTCTGGGGACTCTGAGACCAGTCCAGCTTCTGAACAGAGGACAGATGACAACTGCTAACACAGCTGAGTAGTAATGATACATTTTATTGCCATCTCTTTTTTAAAAGCTTAATCTCTAAACCTAGTGTTTGCCACTTTGGACTTAATAACTTTGGCATTCCTTCTTCCCCAGCTGTTTATTTTTGCTGCTAATATTTTGATGTTCAGTATAATGAAACTGTGTTAGTACATTTTTTAATCTTTGACTCTGTCTATAATCTCAGGCATTATGCATGCACTGTATAAACAGGCAGCTTGGAAAGATATGTTCTGCCTTAATGTAATAACCAGCACAGCATCCTATAAAGATTAATGCCCTAGGAAGAACATTCTTGCCTTTTACTTTTTCCATGAATATATAGTGCTTGTTCTGAAATAAGAATTAGAGATATAATTTCTAAAAATGAGTTTTTTAAAATGAATTTTTTTAAAAATGAATTTTTTTTAAAATGAGCCTATACATGGATCAGCTGTTTTGTGAACTGTTCTCATGGATTGTGACCTCCAGACATTCTATATCACAGTCCATTTGCATCTTCCTGTAACTGACCTTCACCTCTGAAAATACATATCTCCATGTGTATATGTAAGGGCTTTCATTGTCCTGTTAGAGATAACTGTGCTATTCACATGGACAGTTTAACTTATGTGTGTTCTCAAGCCACCAGCAAAACTGCTTAAGGTTTGTAAGATGATTTTTCCAGGCTCTGTTGCTCTTGAAGACATACAATGAACAAAAAAAGAAAACCATAAAAATAAAAATGAGATCCAATTATTTTAATAGTTGTAACCTTTAGCTATGATGTGCACTGAAAGTGAATATATTTATAACACAATTAAAAAGAAAAAATGTTTACAAAGTTAAATTTACTCTCATGTCTAATGTTCATTGCCGCAAGTTTCCAATCCCAAAATCTTTAGAAGAATGTAAAATAAAACTTCATACAGACAGCTGCATTTAGAGGAACTATTATAAATGTCATTATCATCTTCATCACTATTATTACATTGATTGTTTTTACCCTGACAAGTAGCATTGCCTAACCTCATTAAATGATTATTGGATAGTGGAAAGCAAAGAGGACTTTAAGAAAATGTTACCTTTTCTCTACACTGATATTTCTTGCAATGTACATTCTAATCCTTGGAGCAGAGCACTATCCATTTCTTGTGGGAGAAGCCTGATGTGAAATACTCTGATTTTAATTTAGAAAGCAAATAGCAGCAAAGACATAACCATCTCACAGTGCAATAAGAGAATAGATATGTAAGCTATTTATAAATTAAATTATAGCTGTGATATATTAGCCACATGTCACTGCATGAAAAGTTTGAAATATCAAACTTTATAGCCATTGTCTGTTACTTCAGCAGAGGAGCTTAGCCAGGACGAAATATTAATGAGAGACTGCCACCATGTTAATTTTTATTTTAAAATATACTAGAAAAAATAAAACCAAGCCACTAACTACTCTGATTTAATTTTATGAAAAAAATTATTAAGTAAACATTTTGAAAATTCCAAGACTTTTGGAACTCCCAAGTATTATCTGCAGTGAAGAATTTAGACCAAGATTAACTTCTCTGTAACAGGAATAATTTACACATCAGTGAGATTTTAAAATAGTTTTCTGTTTCAGTTCAGAAAGGCCCATTTTAACTGCTTTGAGACTTACTATAGAATGTCACCAACACTGCCTTTATTTATAATTTGAATAATATAACAAAGGGATCTTGTGCTGGTTAAGGCAGAAGCAATTGTATGAATTGCTGTGGGATTTCCCAAGAGGTGATGTGCCTGATCAAGTACCTTGTACTTTGTATCTGACAGAAACACCCAGCACCCAACCTTAAAATAAAGATGCATATGCTGACATCTTTTCTTAGTTGCCACCTCTTGTTCTTGCAAATGACAGCCTTGAGATCATAAAATGGAGGAATGTCTGTGATTTCAGTTGCAAAGAGATTTGTGAGCTGCTGCTTCTCATGTTGAGGAAGTGTTAATGTCTGATGCTCAGTGAAGATAGCTATCATATTGACATTTAAATTATTTAACTTTTCAGAATAAGTGGCTGCTCTTTTTTTAATGTGCTTAAATAAAAATTTAAAATACTTCAAGGATCCACTTCCTTAGCATTTCCATGCAATATCTCAGTGACAATAATACTTAATTCTTATTTCACTAGAGTATAATTAGAAAAAAAAATAAGAATAATTACTTTCACAAAGTGATGATGGCAGTCAATTTGGCTTGCACAGGTCCATTTTTGTCCATTATACCAGCAGTCATTAATGCAGTCCTGATTATGGATACATTTGAGGCAAATTATCAGGCAAATGGATAACTTTGTGTTTGGGTTTAACTGTAGTATCAATTTTTTTTGTAAATATGTATTTATGGATATCTGCAGATATACTGAAAGAGCATGTTTCTGAAGGAATACCAATTAAAGGGAAAACCTTTTATGTTTCTTCAGAATCATTCAGGCTCTGTGCTTGGTGGTTTCAGATTAGAAATTTGTGATGAACTTTTTCGTATTTGTGTCAAAATGATGAAAATATCGTATAAAGGGCACAGTATTTAATTTTTTTAATTTTCAAGTCGTCAAACAATAAATTCTAAAGTGAAAAGGATTGCAATGAAATATTATTTAATATAATTATATTTCTGTCCGTATCAAATTTAATGGATACAAATGAATTAACTTATCTGACCACTAAAGAAAATAACCATTTTATAAATGCCTTTGCTTTAACATAAAAGTGGAGCAAATATTAAGTGGCAGAGTACATAGCTATCTATCCCCTCCCTAAAGTTATGCCAGGATTAACCTGAAGTTGTTTAAAGAAAGCAAATTTGCTTATCCAGCCCTTCTGTTACCAGTTCAGATCCTTAGTGAACACATTCTTTATTAAAACATAAGAACTGGAAGTCTTATTTGCAGATTCTTATGTGAAATTTATGGTGATCAGACTTTGGTCTAGAACATTAGCATTCCCTGTTCTTTTGGTATCAAATATGCAAAATTCAGTTTCAAGTGCACAAGAGAACTTTCTGTTGATTCAGTTCACAGGTATTTTTTGTTCAAAGGCTTCTTCTGTCCAAAGGCAAACTTTACAAGAAATTTTCTGCCACACATTTCTTGTTCTTCAAACAAATCTGAGCAGAAAAATCATAATGTGGTGGAAAACAGACAAAGAGCCAAGGATAAGAGAATTTATTATTCATATTTCAAAATAAAAGTTTGAAACCCATATGTTAGCTGCCACATCTTGTTCATGTGCTAAATGTACAGTAAAAGAATGTGTAAAAAGTAGTTAAATTTACCCTGTGGTTAGATATTCTTAGTTAGCTCCTTATTTATTTTCATTACTTTTACATAAAACTTTGGTCTAATTAATCTCCATTTTTGATTTTTGAATCACTCTTGGGTGTAACAAAATGCAGCTGATGCTCTGTCATTACTTTGCTCTCTGAAAAGTTTATTTTCAGTATGAGACATAATTATTATTATCTACCTTTTTCCCTTAATTGTAGGGGTCTATAAAACAATCACTCTATATGTCAAATGACAAAGTTCTCTTTTTAGTTAGAGGTTCTCAGGTCCCAGAGAAAAACCTACTTCTGTGGAATTAATGGTTTCTGCTATTAAGGTTCACTAAGAATGGTATCTTAGTTTAGCATTCCAAGTGGGCAGATTGCCAGCCAAGACACCTGTATTACTCATATCTGCCTCCTGCTGA
>NW_005054318.1:4939292-4952307 GCF_000277835.1 Geospiza fortis | reverse complement strand
GATCAATGCCCCATTTGGAATTGGAATGAAACTCCATATGGGGTTTCTAAAGAATTATAGAACTGTGCATGTTGTGCACAGCCCCATCAGCTGCCAAATAAATGAAGACCAGAAAGCAAAGTTTGCTAGCACAAGAAATCATATCCTTTACCATGTGGATACTGCTATCTTCCTTATCCAAAAGTGTGCTTCTATTCCTGTTAAACTGATAAATACCATTTTTTCTCAATCAGATTAGCAAATAAGTACTTCAATCCATATCCTGTGCATTGCCTAAATGTTAACTACCTTCTTATATCCACACCTCCCACATAAAACGCCTAAATAATTTCTGTGTGAGGATTTAAAATTATCAATTCACAAGACAAACCAGAGAGTAGGTTTCTTTCAGTTTTAAATAAATAGAAAATTAATAGTTTGGTTCCCACCAATTCACTAGGCAGAACCACACACATAGGATATATTCATTGATGAATAAATAATTGGAAACAGAGTGGAATATTACATGAAAATACATGAGGTGTCTCAAGAAATCCATGTGGAAATAAAAGTTCCACATGTTGTTTAAATACTACTGTATATAAGTGATTTTCTTTCATGTTTACCTACTTGAGGACAGTATATTTTACTTCTAAATTTTTGTATACATAAGCACTGCTTGAAATGCCAGTACAAGAGTTAATGTATTGTGGTTTAGTACCACATGGGCAGCAATTATTTTTATCAATGCATATCTGATTAAGAGGACTTTGCTCTAGTTATAACTGGGTTTTTGCCTGAACTTCATAATTCACAGAGACTGAAATGTCCAAAATCTTATTGAAGAGGAATATACCACATAAATTTATAATCTTTTTATTGCAGTCTGAATAGATTCCTGACAGCAGTGTGAGTATGGGAGTTTTTCTGATCTGCTTGGTGGTATCAGATGATTTATCCACATCAGAAGAAATAAGTGACTTTGATTCAAACTTTTCTGTTCTGTTCCTACAGACACACAGCCCAGCTGGTGCTGCTTTTTTTCTTTTGAAGTGACTTTCAAGAGGAAACCTAAAAAATTAATGACTGTAGTGTCCAAACTTGCTTAGGATTTTGACTGACAGTGAGACCCCACCTGGAGTATTGAGTCCAGCTCTGGGGTCCCCAGCTCAGGAAGGACATGGACTTGTTGAAGCAAGTCCAGAGGAGGCCGCCAACATGATCAGAGGGAAGGACCCCCTCTCTTATGAAGAAAAGACTGAGAGATTTGTGTTTGCTCATCCTGAGGAAGACAAGGCTTTGGGGTGACCTAATTGCAGCCTTCCAGTACCTGAAAACAGTCTACAAGGAGGATGGAGAGAGACTATTTACAAGTGGCAGGAAAAAGGCAAAAGGCTTCAAACTGAAAGAGAGTAGGATTAGATTAGATATTAGGGAAAACCTCTTTACTGATTATGATGATGCAGTGGAACAGGCTGCCCAGAGAAGCTGAGGATGACCCATCCCTGGAAGTGTTCAAGATCAACCTGGTCTAGTGAAAGGTGTCCCTCTCCCCTGGCCATTCTATGATTCCATCATTGGTAATTATCTTTATGTTGCACTTCCTGCAGTACAAGGGGTCTGGATTCAATGATTCTTTCTTTCCTTTATTCTTTCAACACTTATTCCAATAAACTACATGATTTCTTATAGCTATGTGAAAACAGCCTAAGAAAAAGAGACCAACTTCAGTTCTCTCTGTTTCTGTTAAGGTCCTGGTTCTGACCAGGACAGGGTTGATTTTTTGCAGTACCCTGAGAGGTTTTGGCTGGAACCTGATGGTTTTTCAGTACTCCCTTATGGTCACTACGACTCTATCTTCCAAGGATCAGAGGCTCCTTTCACTCTAGAAAATGTCGGGGGGGGGCTGGGGGAGACATTTTTTTGCTCTCTCTGCTGTGAGCATTTTTGCATGTGATAATTCCCTCCTCTAGTTATTAATATTATGGCTGTCATTGGTTGCTTTCTAATTGCATTGCTGTTTCTAATTCCATTGCTGTTCTTGTCTCAATGCATGGTCTTGGTCTCTCGTGCTCCCAATTCCTGCCACAGCAAGAAGGGGAAGGGGGAAAGAGGAAATGAGTGAGAGCAGTGTGTGGTTTGAGAGAGTCTTTGTGAGGAACTGAATTGGGGAGCACCATTCCTAAACCACAACAGTGATCTCATCAACAGATTTGAGAATCATGTTCTCCTATTTCCTTGAACTATTAAGTTTTCTGTTATTTTAATCAGAGGGAAACAGCTTCAGTAGAAGTGGTGCAGAGAAACCAGTCTCTACTTTTCCCTTAAGTCTATAAACTAGGATTGAGGGTGCTTTTGGAAGGTGTGAGGAGCAGATTAGAAAGTCTCAGACACAGTTGGGAGTAAACCTTAGTCAACTTAGTCTCCCAGCTCTTGGTTCCAACCCGTATTTAATGGTGCAACTACTGCTCTTTCAAACACTCGTGCCACAGGGGTTTTAGGTAAATCTTGCTTTGACAGGCGGTGTTCATAGTGCTGTCACCCATGAGAATCCCATTGAAAAGCTGTGATTTGTGAATCCAGAAAAGTCCTTAATGCAAAGAATCTGTTGAGCAGCCAGGCCACAGAGGACTGAATGCTTCTGGGTATTTGAAAAAGCCCGAATTTAAGTACTAAGGGAACTCAAATGAAACTTTATTATAAAGTTCTTGGATTGTGCATGGTGCAAAATCTATGATGCCAACATCGTCCAAGTGATTTCGTCATCATGTCCCAGGTTTTATTAAATGAAGCTGATGAACTAACTGAAAGCCTTTTTTAATGTTTCTTTATGGCCATACTTTATGACTGGTTAAAGCAGTACATTTCTCCTTTTGAAGCAGGACTCAAATTTAACCATAACACCACGAGGATATAATAGCATTTTTCATCAACTTCTCATCAAAAGTAGTGATTTCCAGTCGAGTTTGACAGGGGAAAAATAGAATTAAAAATATTTATTCTTAATATGGCAAAAGCCATCATTTATATATCAGACTCTGGTTATACAAGCAAATCTATAAAAAACTAACAATAATAAATTCTTGGAAGTTTAAAGTTTGTCTTCTGTGAGTGACAGAAGAGTGCAAAAACCTCTCTGATGCTCAGGGCTTTTGCCACTTTTAGCAGTTCAGTTACTAGATAGGAGAGAGTGCTTACAGCAGTGGAAGAGAGGAAATGCATGGTATTTATAACACACACATAAGATTAGAGTGTTCAAAGGGATGCTTAAAAAAAGGAAAGAAAGAAAAATAAAGAACATTTTATCTTCTTGCTTTCTTGTGCTGGAGACAAACAACCAGTTTACTAACAGTGAAACATAAATCTCCCTCAGCAGTAAATGATTGCTTTTGTTTTCCAATCAAACCCATATAAACATCAAACCTATTTTTTTAACAGAACCACTTTGTAGAGGCATTATTTTCTTTGTAATGCTTGCTTAGCCTATAGAAAGGTTTCTTCTGTTTTACCAAGAGACTTTGATGCTTATATTATTTTTCCTAGAAGATTGATACTTCACTGATGATATATTATCTCTTAGAATGGCATCTCTGCTATCCTTTCCATGGAATTAGTATAAGAGTGCATGTTTATTCATTTAACCAGAAATATGCTGGGAGAATATGCTAGAAATTCTGCACAATTAAGGCAGTTTACTCTGTTCATTTATAAGTGTCTGAAGAGATGTTTATATATAAGCAATGTACTAATGTATGACATTTTTTCAACATAGTTTTCAAATACATTGTGTTGCATAAAGGGGCAAAGATTTTACAGTAGTTCATATTCATATTAATGGCCAATGTGCTCCTGATGGTCCAACTGATGTTCAATGTCCCTCGTGCTTTTCTTGGACATTCCTTTTTTGCCCTCATGTAAGACCATTTTAAAAGGTTATCAGTATTTCAACCCATACAAGAGGAGGACTAAAATAGGCACTGGTTGCAAGGGTGCTGGGGAGTTTCTGTATAATGCATGCATCATCCAGCAGATTTTGCCCTGGGATATACTTGTACTACACCATTTGTCTAAAGGGCAATTTTCATTCTAGTGTTCTTATTTTTAACTTTTTACAAAAACTTAGTTAAATATAAGCATTTCATGAAGTAATGCCTGGAGGTTCCTGTCAGTCTTTATTGTGTCACCTTTTAAGCCTGAAATAATTTTCTGAGGTAAGACTCAGTGTTCTTTTTGATAAGCTTCACCTTCTATTTTGAAACAGTCAGACTGAGAATAAATAGTTGCAGTTGATGAATTTTCAGATCTTTCACAATTTTATCATTCAAAATAACAAAGAATATTCAAATCCATGCTTCTCTAATTTATTCATTACCTTTTCAACACTGGTGAATGATTTAATTATGAAGCTTTAAAATATTTTCTGACCTATACCAAGAAAAAAACTGATCAGTGATTGCATAAGTTCTTAACATACTTTCACATACTCTGTTTTCTACCTAAAATATTCTGTGATGAGATTTGTCAAATGATCCCTTTACTCTCATGCGTTATGGCTTTTGGGATAACAAATTCATATTTACTTTTAGTTTTGCTATTTAATTTCTTTTAATTGTGATTTTTTGCATGTTTTGCAACAATGCCTTACTTTTAAAAGATAATTAATTTGGCACAGTTTTACCCTGGGATTTACTGGTGACACAAAAAATGTTGAGTAAAACTCTAATTGCTTGATCATCTAGTTAAAAATAGAAGTACAAAAAAGTGTTCAAGGCTAACTCAGATGGGGCTTTGAGCATCCTGCTCTACTGAAAGGTGTCCCTGCCCATGGCAGGGGGTTTGGAACTAGATAATCCTTAGGGTCCCTTCAATTCAAACCATTCTGTGATTCAATTATACACAGAATCTATCTAAGAAACAATTGTTTACAGTTTTTCTGGACAGAAAAGTCTACCAGCAGTATTGATAGCAAACTCAAATTTGTGCTAAAGTCACATTCTTTCCCCCAGAAGAGATTTGTTCCTGAATGTCTTTTACAATTAGGTAGCTAGAGCAAATTTATAAAATATAAATCTCCTTTTGAGTTGCTTTCCCACAGACAGCTTTCTGTAATCATCTTCTCTGCATTGTTTCCTCTTAAAATCCTCTAAGGGTTCCTCAGCTCTGCTGTCACAGAGATTCCTATCTTTACAGATGTATTAAACATGCTGTAGTGAAATTGACAGTATAATCCACATTTTTATGTGATTGGATGGGAGTGTTCAAGACTACATCTTTTAGACAGGGATAAGAGATAAATCTCACATTTTCAATCTTGATATTTAGCCTGGGAAATTGACTCTGCTTCTTCTGTACCCAAGGGTATATTTCAAAACCTGGTTTGAGTTTTGAAGAAATCTTAATCACTTTGGGGTCCTCCTGTGAGTATTATCATAGGAGGCTTTTGGATTTCAAGGTTTTGCTTGATTTGTTGTGTTAACTGTATACAAAAAGTGAATAGTAATTTGCATTATCATCGCTATTAAAAAAAAAATCCTGCTTTACTCCTTTATTCCTTGCAATGGGACAAATCTAACCAGATTGTGAATACATCCTTGTCTACGACTTGTACATCAGCAAGATGCATTAGTGTCAGGGATAACTACAGTGTGTCCTACACTTGTATGTGTTAGGAACTTCTTCCTCACACACCTTGGTGACAATGGGGAGTATAGACGACTTAATACAGTAAATAAACTCCCCTATATTATGCTATGAAAATATTTGAAATAAAAGAAGGTTTTCCAACCAGAAATGTTTACATTTTGTAGGAAGATACAGAAGATATACAACAAAAAATCATGCCAAATTTTGCATCTGGAAAACAGCAATGTTGGGAGCAAGTTTAAGTTGGAAGCGGAATGGCTGGAGAGCAGCCTTGCAGCTGCTGGTTAACAACAAGCTCAGTATGAAAAAAGTGTCCCTAGCAGCTGAGAGGGCAAATCACATCCTGGGATGTACCAAACAGCACCACCAGATATTAACAGATATGATTTTGTATTGATGTTTGTACTGATTAACAGATTTGATGTTGTTTTTAGTGTTACTGAAGCTTCACCTTGAATCCTGTGTCACATTCTGGACGCTGCAATTTAAGGGTGTTAAGGTACTCAGATGTGCCCAGAGTAGGGCAAGAAAGCAAGAAAGCTGGATTAGAAAGGATGTGTTATGAGAAGTGGCTGAGAACTCTGCCTAGCCTTGAAAAAGGAGGCTGAGGGGTGACCTGATTGCTCTGCAGTTTCCTGAGGAAGGCAGTTGGAGAGGGAAGTGCTGAGCGTTTCTCCCTGGTATCTATGGGAATGGTTCAAGGTTGCATCAGGGCAGGTTTAGACTGGACATTAGGAAGCATTTCTCTACAAAAAGGTTGATCAAACACTGGAACAGGCTTCCTGTATAGGTGGTGGGTGCCCTAAGCCTGTCAATGTTTAAGAGGCATTTATAAAATGACCTTAATAACATGCTTTAACCTTTGGTCAGCCCCACGAGTGGTTAGGCAGTTGAGTTGGATGCTCCTGGAGTCCCTTTTGGCTGAAAAATTCTGCTCTGTTCTATTCTAGTTGTAATAGGGATTTATTTTTTTTTCCCGTGAGGGCAACTGCTGGCTTGGATAGTGAATAAATCCAGGATTTATAGCCTTGAAGTTGAGTGAACTAAAGCTAGGAATGAAAGAACCAGAGAACATGTGTATGTACCCAAAGGTGCAGAACCCCTTTTAGTTGAAGAATAGTTGAAAAAATATTCTAAAAATAAACATAAACTTGGAAAAATGTGTCTTAAGGAACTCCAATCCATGCTTACATTGAACCTTTAAATGTCTATCTTCATTTATTTTGCATCAATGCAAATGTCCCTACATCATGCTCAGTTATGGCTGAATTAAGATCAATTGTCTTTTGTAATGTACCTTTTAAATACAAGTACTCTAATCTAAAATAATGTAAATATGAAACCTCACACAGACAGTGGTAGAAAATGGGAATGATTTTTGTGCTGCTGACCTTCTGCTTCCATTACACATTCAAGAGTGCTCAGAAGTCTTATGAGTCTTCTAAGTGTAAATGTCACAATTGCTGCAGGCATTTTAAGTGAGCTAATCCTGTTGTAATATTCATAATGATTCCTGTAGCCATGTGGTTGCTCAGAAAGGAGAAAGATACCAGATCTGTGTAAATTATAGCAGAGACAGAACAGACTAATGGGTCTCTTTCAAGCTTGGGATGTGATACTGCTGATAAGGCAATCATTTTGAAATGCCTTTACCAATTTTCTGAAGCTGTAACTTATCACAGTGGTGTTGATTTTCAGGTATATTTTGTGGTGTCTGAAGTCAGGTATCCCATTTCCAACTGTGATTGGTTCTTTATGGTTCAAAAGAAGGTGAACTACTACAATTTAAACAGCTTTGATATCTCTCGCTTTCCCAAGCAACAATACTGAGTTGTTGAGAAAACTGAGCGGGAGCAGCTGCACCAAAATCAACAGCAAAGAAAGGAGGTTTTTAAAGGAAGTTCAAACTCTTAAATGAAAGGAAATGCTTTGACCTGAAGATTTTTCTGCTTTTCTTAAGCAGTGACAATTAAATGAATGTAGAATAATATTGAGAAGAAAAGTATTTAATTAAAAAGTTATGTTAAGCTTTAGTTACCATTAACATTAATTTTTATGGACAGATCTAGCAGCACATAAGCTTTGTGTGCTTAAGTTTAATATAGCTCAAACTGAGTGAAATCTCTAGGCTTTCAGTTCTGCAAACACTGTTACATGTCCTGATAGATAGACTTCTTTTCTCAAAGAAATTCTTGATATTCATAACTTTAACAAGCAGTAATTTTTTTTTTTAATTTGGATACTAGTATACCAAGAAGATCCCCAAAGAGGCCAAAGTCTGCTTTTCCTGAAGCAGAGTAGCAATATTGCTGCGCACAACCCTCACTGCCCTAAGGACCTCAATCTCCACCACTTCATTGTCACTGCAGCCCCAGCCACCCTCAAGTTTCACAGTTGCCACCAACTCCTCCTTGGTGATGAAAACATGGTCCAGCCTCTTCTCATTGCTACTCAATCAGAAGGAAGATGTCAGCAATGTGTGCCAGGATCCTCCCTGCTTGCCTGTGCCCTGCTGTGCTGTCCCTCCAACAGATATTGGGCTGTCCCATGAGGACAAGGTCTTGTGAGGCTGCTTCATCTAAAGAGGCTTCATCTTCTCAATCTTTCTGGCTGGGCAGCCTGTAAAATACACCCCTCTATAATATCACTATTCCCTGCCCTCCCTTTAATACTGACCCACAAGCTCTCTATCAGGTTCTCATCCATGCCCAGGAGAAGCTCCGTTCTCTCCAGCTGACTCTTGACATACAAGGCAGCATGGTTGCTTCATCTCACCCCACTTGTCCTTCCAAAAGGGCCAGTGCCCTTCCATTCTAACATTCCAGTCATAGTAGCCATCTCACCACATCTGAGAGACCGATAATATCACAGCCCTGAAGGCGAGCACAGGTCTCCAAATCCTCCTGTTTATTCCCCATGCTATGTTCATTTGCATAGAAGCATTTAGGTTTGGCCCTCACAAAGCTGATTTACTGGCTGGAATGGCTGGAAATCCTTTGTGTTTCTCTTCAGGTGCTCCCCTGCACACCTGCCATACCACTCCAGGCTCTGGCACTGTCATCAGACTGATAGGAGTGGAATGAATTGAGTTTGCTCTCCCCTGGCAACTTTATTTTAAAGCCCTCTTGACAAGCTTGGCAAGCCTATGACTAAAGATGTCAGAGATAATAGTGGAAGATAATATTAGGAAGGTAATAGTGATGTGAATGAAGAAGATAACACTCTCACAAATAAGAGTTCATATTCCCAGACTGTTGATATGACTTTACATATAGGTTACAATACCTTTGGTCTAGAGCACTGGCTGTTAGGCTTTTCAACCTTAAATTGCAAATTTTGTGCCTGGTGTGATTTTGTCACAACACACTATTTTAACTAGGCCCACTGGACTCATGGAATTGGCTTACTTTGAAGGCTGGTCATATCACAATATTTTACATAAGAGTTAGGAAATTACAGCACTCTCATTTAAACTCAATTTTTTTGTTAGTTGTTTTTTTTTTTGTATAGCAGACGAGCATTAGTAGCCTCTATATTCGTTCTTTTTCTCAGCTATGCAATTTGCTAAAGGCTAAAGTAACTATCAAAGCCCTTTCTAGTCAGTATTCTGCAAACAGTTATATACTATTTAAGCTCTTGTTTCATAATTTTTTGCTAAACTACAGGTTTTCTTAGACTCATTTGTTTGTATTTAATTGTTGATTTCTGCAAATGCTTCACAAATAATTCCTCTCACCTCCTCCAGAGCTGTTAATTAGAGTTACCCCTTCTTACCACTTCTAAATTAATTGCAGCACACTTGCTAATTGTCCCTGTGCCAGTGCTTATGTTTTGTTTCAGCAGCAGCTAGGTCTTTCTCAAATATCTAACAATTGTTAAAAACACATGAATCAAAGTATGTGTTTTCCCCAGTGTGGCATTATTATTAACTCAATTCTTCCATGCTGATGAAACTCTACTTCAAGGACAGCATATTAGTCTAGGGGAGCCGTTCTGCCTCTGAACTGCTCATCCATGGGAATATTTATGAATATGAGCAGAGCCGAACTGAAACTTTTTAAGGTCAAAATATTTTTGCATCTCCCTTCAATGGAAATTCATTATGATACTTTTCCCTAACCACCATCTCTTAGCATTTTTTCATTGCCTCAACATTGTTTAGTAACAATTCCTTTTTGTTTTGTATGTTTTTTCTGTGCCTCCATTTTTGTGATATCATTAACAATGTGCAATAAAAGTGTAAAAGGCTACCAGTGCCATACAGAGACCAGAAGGAGTACACATCTGTTCTTGCCATCTCTACAAGTGCTGAATTTTCTTGGATGCTTGTTTTCAGTATTTATTTGCAACTGCACTTTCCTTTAAACTCAGCTCTTTCACTGAGATTTTATGATTGGCCACATTTTGTGTCTGGCACTCTGCTTTATACAAAAGCCCGTGTTTTCTTTCAAAAAATGTACTCAGTGACACTAAATGCCTTTAGCTTCACTTTCTTCACTAGCTCTGTGAATAGCTTACATCTTTTAAGCCTGTCGTCCTGATTACCACGTTTTTGCCACATAACATCTGAGACAAAGTTGATCAATAGGATAATGGTAACGGTGCTGCAGCCTGTGAGGAGGATTTGCAGCTTGGCCTCCATAAGGTTGTCATCATCAATAGCAAGGGAATGGTTGCACAGCTGATTTGCAGCAGTTCTCAATGTGTGTTAATTAAATCTGTAATATAGCTGCTAGGCAGCCAGATTTTCAACCCTCCTGGACAGTGCTCATGTAGCAGTTCAAAATATTGTAATTAAATCGAGATGCAATGACTAACACATATATAAAAATTTAACATTATTCCACATTCTGTTTTTAGTTTATGTAGGCCATCTGAATGCCAAACTACTGTTCCAAAATACTTCCTTCTTCTCTTATTCTGTGTAGTTCTTCTTGGCATTTCACAATCATGTTTCAAGAAGCAGATCCCAAAATCTATTCCCATATCAGTCATCCTCAAAAACAAATTACATTGGAGTTACAATTTTCAGCATAGACCTTCAATAGCTGTAACTTATAAAGAATAATAATAAAAAAACCCCAAACTGTTGCAAATAGTTTTAGTGAAAAAACTATTGATGAAACGCCCTGATTTAGAAATGGGTATAAATATAATTTGGAATAGAATCATATGAGGAGATTTATATAATTGCATATTAATATAAATCTTTAGCCCCTTTGGCTACATTTAAATTGGCTACTGTTACTTATGAATTTGCTTATGATTGCTTCCTTCTGATCAAAAATTTTTACTTTTATAAATACTGATATTTGGCTAAGTCTATATCCAGACCTGCATTTTATGACTGCTTTTCAAACCATAAACATAAATTACAAGGAGCAGAAAACTTCAGAAGTAATTGAACCCAGTAAGTAGCAGCACTAAGAAACAGTGATTGGAAGGGATGTTTGAGACAGAGCTCAGGTTACCAGTAGCTCATCATCTGAAAAGATTTTGCAAATTCTTTCTGAGTGTTGCGTGTGTTTGGGTGGAGGAAAATCCAGCCCCAGGAATTAGGACAATCCAGCTCAGGAACAGCTGAACCATGCATTTATTGTCCTGTTGTTGGATTGATGTAAAAGAGAAAAGTGGTGACATTTAGTTTTCCCTGGAGAAAACAGCAGGAGCAGAAGTGGGGCATAATATCTCAAGAGGAAAACAATAGATAGGTCATTCCTTCACAAGCAGATCCTGTTTGGCTGAAGCAAGCCTGGCAAATGGATTCAAGAAAAAAGGTTTGCAACAGCTGGTCAAGGACTAAGATGACCAGAAATCGTTAGGTCTCCCCACTGTGTAACAGAGCTTAGGCCGAAAAGATGTGGCTATCATATTTATGTGCCTGAGAGGAAACTCATACTGTGACTGAGCACCCTCAGATTCCTATTCATTGCATTCATAAAGCATTTCTGTTGCCTTTCTACAAGAGAACAGATCAGGAAACAGATATTGCATATATTGCACTGCATAAATAAGTTCATCAATCAGACCTTGATTGGCATTTTCTCTAATGAATAGTTGAAATACTGCAGGCAATAATTTATGAGTAAGAAATTATTCTAAATTTGTTTAAGAAAAGTATTTGTTATTCAATTGAAATAATGTAAAAACCTCTAGACATCATAAAGAGGCTAAATTTGTGTATAATGTAATTGATATTAATAATTTTATTTGCTCTAGTTGTTTACTTGTATATGCTGAACTATTAAACATTATGCACATTGTTATAATGAGCTTATAGCTATGCTTATAAAGAGGAGGGTCTTCATTTTTGGGCTAGTTTTACAGAACAAGAGGCATTTATAGGACATTATTAACTCCACAGTTGCTAGATATTATGATTCACATTCTACCTTATAGCAATTATACTATAACAGAATAATTATATGAATTAATTTATTTGTGCACAAAAAAAACCAAACTTTCTTTCACTTTGTATTTACATAATGTACAAAGCCTAACTGAATTTTTTAACTGTTCCATCAAACTATGCCGTTTATTGGCTGAGATCTCACCCTTATTCTTGACTACAACAGAAAGATATCGATACAACTAATCTATAGATATAGATTATAGAGATTTGGACAAATTTATATAGATTTCTAAAATATGTGTGTATGAATTCCTAAAATATGTCTGTCTTCTCACATATATGTGAAGTGCTAACCTTTAGAACTCTGAGATGAGGACTCGCATAGTAACTGAAATAATTCAAAAGCAAAAAAAATTCTTTTCCTATTAAGGTACCATGAATCTAATGACATGTAAATCTGAAAGTGTTTTGCAAAAATTTTAAAAGGCGATCAAAAATTCACAGCCAGAAAATTAAGAGCAATTTGCCTTTGTTTTCTCTCCAGGTGTTTTATGTCTCTTCCCTCTGCATTGTGCTTTGTTTCTCTGTGAAAGGTTGTTGAAATAAAACTCAGAATAATTAGGTGTTTCTACAGCTTAGTTTGCTTACTTCATTCCTAGGCACAGCTCAAAAAAAAAAAAAAACCAACACATCTGTGTATGTATTACACAGGAATTGGATAGGGAAGATGGGGAAACAGGTGAATTGGGCAGGATAAGAGGACTGGTCATTTCTTAACCTTCTAATTTTTGAAGTAATGCAGTGGCAGTTCTGACTACTCTAAGGAAGTCACATATCTTGCTTCTCATAGTTTGTTAATTCTGTTTCATATGTAAATCTTCCCTTCTATGTTGTCTTACACATTACAACAGCTCATTACAACAGTTCTATTCCATAGCTTCAGAGTTTCATACCTTCTCAATGCATCTGCAGCTAATTTAGCAGTCTGATCCAATGAAAGATATATCACTGCAAATTGCTACAGAGACCTGAGCACTCTTT
>NW_005054318.1:4938846-4939149 GCF_000277835.1 Geospiza fortis | reverse complement strand
ACTACTACTCCACTCTTTTATGCCACTTGTTCTTATTAGTTACAGGTGTGGGCTGTTCCTAGCAATCAGCTGCAACTCGTTGTGCCCCCCCTACACTTCTACATTTTGAGCTTTGGGTTAGAAGGTTGGGCACATGATAAAGTACCAGTGCACCACACTGCATCCTCAGCTGCATCCACATCTCCCAGCTGCATGCACAGAGGGAATTGTGTGCCAGGGTGCAGCCCTTCAGTCCTGAGAATGTTCTGAATGGGTGAGGTGAACTCTATGACATTTGACAGCTGATGATTTGTACCACAGACT
>NW_005054318.1:4812484-4938836 GCF_000277835.1 Geospiza fortis | reverse complement strand
AATGCTGTTTAAATCCAAATTTAAGAAACAATTTGCTGTTTCTGAAAAGAGTCAAATCGATAAATTGGAAAACTTAAGGAAAGGAAGTGTCTATGAAGTTTTTCACTTCTTGATAATCACTTGGATATTCCTCTGGGAAAGCAGTGACCAAAAGTTAATGCTGTTTGTGAGTTTTTTGAGGGCCTGTGTAGAATGAGTTAATGTTCATTTGTGCCTGTTCCCAGTGGGCATCCTTAATCGTCACTACTGCTGTCTGCTTGCATATTTTTAGCTAGAATGTGAAAATCTAAGTAAAAATTTAGAAAGGAGTGAGTTTTTGAACTAAAATTTCATGGTGAAGCCTCATACCTCTTTTGAACTGAATTTTTTTTAGAGTAAAACACAAAGGCAATGACTTTTCTCTGGACTCTTAGGTAATGAAGAGACAACTTCTGCCCATTTCTCTGAAGTAGAATGGTTTATCTCTTCAACACTGATCTGAGGGAGCATCTCAAGGGCTGAGAATGTAATTGAGATTCCAAGCTCACTCAAGCTTCTACCTTTGGGGACAGGAGTATAATTTTCCTTCCTTCTTTCCTCCCCATACTCCAGTTGCTACAGAAACTTATACTCACCTTTTCTTCTCCTAATGCAGTTTCTAGTCCATTCCAAAGACTGCTTTTGCTTTCAAAGTGCACTTGTCTCTTGATTTCACTCAGTGCTCATGGTCCCGTCAGCTTCTGTTTCAATTTTTATTTTGAGGAAATTTTGCCTTTCCAGTAGTTGATGATACAAACTGTCTCTATGCCCTTCAAAATATTATACAGGTTCATAATTTTATCTTAGTTCTTTGTAATGATAATAAATCTGAATTTTCTAGCCTCTTTTCAAGTATAGCCTCCAAAACGATTAATCAGCCTTTTTCTCATGCAGTTTCCAGGTACTTGGTCTACTTTCTTTTGCAAAGTGTCCAGATTACTGTACAATACTCCAGGTAAGGTCTCAGAAGTTTTGTGTACACATTGCCATTGTCTAAAATTATTTCTTTAGGTATGTGCTTTTCTCCTCTATTTTTGCTGCAGTCTTTTCAGCTATTCTGTTTATTTTCTTTAATTGCTTCTAAATTTGGATCTAACAGGTTTACAAACTACATCATCAATCCTGCCAACACCGGCAAATCCCAAAATTATACAACAAGCCAGACACTTCCCATTCCTGACAGATTTATTTATCACTGCAGATCAACTCTGCTTTGCACTGACAAGAGACTTGCTTTTGCGTGCACTGTGTTAGTGCTGTGTGGTGTTTTCTGATGTCCAGTGTCCCAGTGTCCTGGGCTGATGTCTGTGGACACTAACTACTACAGCTTAAAAAAAAAAACCTATAGTGGTTTTATGGTAAAAATTATATTCTAAGATTTGTTAGCTCTCCATCAAATGTTCATTTTTTCTAGCCAATATGTTACAATTATTCAGTAGATCTGATTGTTCTTAAGACAGGCAGAAGGGAGAACCTTATCAAACTTATATGGCTGTATAACAGATGCTGAGAATTGTACCTCACCACAGTTTTTCCTTTGTGTGTTGTTTGATTGTTTAAGAGAACTGCAGCTGCATGGTGTCACAGAGGATAGTCACACTTCTAAATTAAAATTTAATATTTTGCTGTCAAGATTTTAGGAGGCAAGAAGATTTTAACACCAAATCAGCCCTGAGGAGTAGAACTTGCCAACAAAGAAGGCCACAAAAAATCAAGACGATGTCTTTAAACACAGTTGGGTTCCTAAAACACTTAACAGGACCTTGTGTTCTAAGTCACAGGAGAGGTTCTCAAAATGTATTTTCTTTTCCCAGAGAAATACTTTGGTCTCCATGGTCTTGTTTTGCATGGACCATGGATGTGACATTGTTCCACACTTTCATTCCCCTTTTTCTCACTGCCCTTCAAAACAGATCCTTAATTATAAAAACATCATTTTTTTAAAATTTAATTTTATTTTCAGATGTATAGAACACTCTTAGGTTAAGATATTATATTTGAATGTGTAAACTTGGGTATTTCACCATATCAATATAACCAATTTACCAAAATTGCCTAGTTTGAAAGCTAACTCATTCAAATAATTCCTTATAACCTAAGCTTTCAGGTCTGTTGCAGCTTTGTATCCACTGACAATATCCCTGGTGTCCATCTGCATTTTGTGTTCCCTGAATGTACCTGCTGATTCTCAAGGGATTTCTCAAAGTTAATTCAAATTACAATGGTAAAAAAAATAAAATTAATTTCTTAGAGAGTATTGATTATTAACTACCTTATTTCAGACTCTCAGATGAACTGCTATTTATGCCTATAGATGTGTCCTCTTTGAAACCACTTCAAATAGGTTAAATATAATATATGCAAATATCTGCATTCTACCCAACTTCAAATACCTCAAATATGATGGCACTATTGATGCACTGAATGAGTATGTTTCTCTAGACAAGATGCAATAAAGCTGAAACTCTTTTATTCTTACAAGTTGGAGATGATTTTTTTCTTTTCCTTCAGTGACTATTGAATATTTTTACTTTGATAATGGAATTCCATATTTTGCTTAAGGATTTTTTTATTTGATGTATTTTTGTGCATTTCATATGTAAAATATGCATTCAATTTTGACTTGAGTGAGATTGATGTAATATTCCAGGCCACAAGTGGTCAAAACCTCATGTTGCTCTTATAATGCTGTTATAAAATACCTTTGCAAAATTTTGTTCATTGCAGGAAGGCTAAGTTTTATGATAATTATATGTCTAGGAATGTGGTTTGGTTTGATGATTAACTCTTTCAAAGTCCAGCTGATAATTTGAAATTGTTTTTTGTCAGGAAACAAATTATTAGAGAGTTATGTAGCTTAAAACTGATGAACCAAATTTAAAAAAATTAAAAAGCCCTAGATTAATATTATAACATTGGAAATATAAAAGGGATTGACTACTTTCTCTTGGTAAAGGAATAAATTCAATAAATCAGAGCTTGTCATTTGATCAAATTAAATTGAACACAGAGACATACAGAGAAAGATAGTTACAGAGGGGAATGACTGAGACCTAGCAACTGGAGTCGTGGATAATCCAAGATGCAATGCTATCACATTACCTTTGAATAGTGGTTATTGCCAACTTTCTTCTTAAACTGAGAGGGAATATAATGAATGTCTTGCATTTCACCTTAAAAAAGAGGAAAAAACCCCTGTATTACACTACCAATAGATTGCAAGAGTGCTGAGAGGGATTTGGTTTTTAGTAAATGTTTAGTCAATAGTAAACTGATTGTTCGCAATATTTATTGTGAGACATATGTAATAGATGCCAAAGAGACCTGCAAATTTCTTTTATTAGTTTATTCTGCTGGCAAATCTGGCAGGTACCTCGGAGATGTATCATTTTACTCCTTCCTAATTGGTGTTTTTCATTCATCACATTATACAGCTGTGCTGTTGTGTCCCCATTGACGCCAGGAAACTGATTAAACCAGCTGGTTTATGGTTCCTGCTGGCTGTAGCTGAGAATATTCTGTTCTGTAACATATGGCACCTTAGGGCAGTGAGTTTGTGTGGAATTTGGGAAGCAAGGTTGGGTTCATGGTGTGTTCGTTTGCTGAAGCATGTATTTGTCCTCCCTTCTAAACTGACTGGCTGTGAAACCCTTGTTCCCTTGTTTAAGGCTCTTATTTACAGTGATTTTCTGCACTGTTTGCTAAAGCTATTTAGCATCCTGTTGATATTTGTTTGATGACATCCTTTGACTTACACTTCAGCTAAAGTAAGCTGAAGATAAGACTTACACTTCAGCTAAAGTAAGCTGGTGGATAACTCTACTACATGTTCTGTTCTTCTTGCACTTCATCTTTTTGCTATGAGAAAGATTATTAAAACCCAGATCTGATCTGTGGTCCCTTCCCTTTTCTTGATAAAATAGCTTAAAAAACAATATTTTAGTGTTTCTTTTTCTCAGTGTGACAGAAAACTTATGCTCATGTCTTGGACTTTCTCCCTCAATCCGTTCTTCTTGGTTTTCTGTTTTAAACAGGATTCTACAACACTGTCTTCTCTATCATGACATATTTATTAGAATTCTATGATTTCTGTCATATTGGATTAACTTTAGTTTATATATTAATAAGGACTTGATACCTTGCAACTTGATATCTTAGAAGTCTATTGCAATATCTAGTGAAGACAATATTCTTATTCATCCAGAGGCTATTTCTCATCTGCATTTTAAGAACACCGAGGTTGTATCAGTAATTTTTTGCTTCTACATCTATACTCCCCAATTTGGAATAATCCTTGACTATTTTCTCTCTCATATGTCAAAGTAATTGTATCTAATTTTGTTACTATAAGTAGCAGCATATGACTCATGTATTTCATTGTCTTTTGCATTATGACTAGCAGATTAAATAATATTTTCTTTTTCTTCTGTAATATATATTTTATTTTACAGCCATGTTTGTTCTTTGGGTTCTTTTGCCCTACAGCTAATTCCTAACATGACAGATTCATGATAGATTCAGCTTAGATATACATAAGTATAGTTAAGAACAATCATAAGGGACCTTTCATTTGTGATTTCTCTAAGAGTTCCCATCTTAGTGATTTACCTTCTCTAAGCTATAAAGCTATTACCTTATTTCCTCTTCTCCTCAACAATTCCTTCTACAGGGCAATATATTCTTCAACATTTGTCTGTATTGATTTTTATTTCCCCATTATATTTCAGTTAAATATTTTTACACTCTACTTCTATTCATGAGTTTGGTTTTAAACAATTCCTTAGCACTGTCATGAACACTTTATCAGACTGGATAGAATTACTTTTGTCTGGAAGTGCCAACTTTGGTCTCATCTGCAGGCTAAAATATCTATCAGCTGGAAAATTCATACAAGCAACAAAACTCCCCTAAGTGTTCCTCAGAGAATTCTCTTTTACTTGATTTAAAATTAAATTTACATCATTGATTGAATTTGGAAAACTAATTTTTTGTCTCTTAAATGTCTTCTGATAGCAAGCATAACTATGCAGAGGTCCAAAATACCTATGCCACTTTCTGTCTTAGTAACACTGCTGTCCTTCCTCACAGAGAACATAATTTTTTTCTGTTGAACTGGCAAAAGCTGTTGAATTTTTCTCTTGGAAACCCTAACAGGCTAACAAAGTGGTAAATCTCCTTGTGACTTCCTGTATTTACTTTTGTGAACAGTTTTACAAAACCTTGTTAGTTTCTGTATCTGAGAAAAGAAATTTATCTACTGCTGTGTATTTTTGATTTAGAAGGTTCCCTTTCCCAAAGTATTTACTGGTTTTTAGAGACTTGTTTTGTGTACTTTGGGTGATGTGTGAGTTTTCTTCTCTAAGAAGGACATATATGTTTTTAGAAATATTCTGCTCTGAACACTGGGAATTTCTCTGATCTGAGGAGGTCAGTGAAATGTTTGTTTAAAATACATCATTTTTATAGAATGAATTTGTTCACTGTTACTGATGTTTCTGAAAGACGATGTCACTGCTATCTTCCAAGGCTGAAAAAATTTAATCTTGGTGATTCAAAAGGAGTTAATGGTTGCTCTTTCTTCACACTTTATATCTCTGTACTGAAAATAGATCTTATGCTGTTCACCAGCAAAGATGAAATGGCTTTCCTTAAAGCAAAAGAAGATATGAGATATTATCAGATGTCTGTTAGCTTTTCTACCAGCCTCATTTTGCTTTGCAGCAATGGGATGGGAGTACTTTCCAAGAGAGAACAATAATTGTTAATAATAGCTCACAACTCTGCAGGCTGACTGTCCATTTCTTCGAACAAAATGTTTGAAATTCTTTTCACTAATGACTGAATCGCTCTTAGTACCTTGCAGGTAAAACTGTTTTTTGATTCATGTAACTAAGAAAAGCCAACAGAATTAGCCTTTAGGAATTGTTCCAGGGCTATTACTCATTCAGCTGGTCATGCTGACTTCAAAGGGGCTACAGCAGCCTCTGCATTATTCAGCAAGGTCTGCAAGACCAAGCCTTTAAACTTTTGCTGCCATGCACTCAAGAGGTTTTTAAAAGGAGTTTTAATTGTAAGATTGAACAGAAGCATCTGTATTAGACATTTGATTCCAAAAAATCTTTATGGGGTAGACAAAAATGAAACATAGTAGCTGTAATCTCTCATTTTTTCTGGCAGGAAAATAGTGACTTGCCCAGAGCAGGATGGGTGACCAATTTGGAGGAATAATTAAAACAAAATAAGTAGTTCACATTTCTACATTTTTTTTGGTTTTTGATTTTAATGTGTATGTATTATTTAAAGACTGACTTAAGCTTTTCACAATGAATTCAGTTAGGATTATTGCTCACTACTTCTATTTTCTCTGTAATTTTTCTATTTAATCATGGGTTTTCATTCTGAGAGGAAATTAATTTTTACTATGATTATAAATTAGTCATTTAAATGGTGAATTCCTTAGAATGTTTTTTTTTTTTGTGATGAGTTTTCCTGAAATCATGCAGATGAAAATATGCATTTCAGTCTGGAATATTTCTCTTTAGAGAATCTGATATAAAATGGATTTTTACACCTCTCTAATTGGAATAATCTTTCTCATTCTTGTCCTGTATAATTTTTTTTCATTGTATTCTGTTTACTGAATGAATATTGATGATCATTAATTAATAGAATAATATTTTTAGTTTTCTTCTAACCTCTGTTGTCAACAGCTTATCAATATGTTGAAGGCATTATGAATTTTATTTTATTCATCTAAGTAAATGAGCATGCTAAGTATTTGTTGGTTTGTTTGGGGGATATAGACAGATGTGTAAATACTACCTTGTCACAAAATCTTTCATAAAAGTGTGTTTAAAGTGTAATAGTCATGTGTGTACAACATCATCTGACTTTTACCCTGATCCGTCGGGAGTTTTTCTTCCATCAACTTTGAATGGGGCAAAAGAAGAATTTCTGCCAAGTAGAGTCATGGCACCATCATCTGTGATCAAAGCAGCTGTGCTCTCTTTCCAGCCAAACAGCAGAATAGTTTCAGTGAATCCTAGCTCTTTCCAACTTCAAATTGACTGAATAAATTCAGTGAATTTTTGAAAGCATCACTAGTGATATTGGCAACCAAAGACTTCAGACAGCCGCATATATTTTTCTCTGTAACCTGAGACAGAAGAAATATTTTCTAACATTTTCTTTCCTCTGTACCTGTGACCTAGTGGCAGTATAAAAGGCTTTTTTCCTTCTTTATTGATGTACTTCATAGAGTTTTATGTAATTTAAATAATTTTTATTATTATATTCTGTAAATAACAAGTAATTCTATTGCATAAAAGGTAAGAACAAGAAAGTTCTATTTTCCACTTTTGTAGAGCCTTTGGATCAAGTCTTACCTGATTTAAGAGTGTAGCACAGCTCTGACAAATAAGTTGTTATGCTTATACCATTGAGTGATTCTTTTCATAATATATCACAGTTTCATTTTACACTGCTTGTAGTGATATTTGGTACCAAATTAATCAAATGTCAGTTCCCTGCTTGAAAGCTGTGGACAGTACACCTTCAGCATTAGAGAAAGTGCTTTTTGCTCAATCCCATCTGTACCTGTTGGAGTATTCAGAAAGAGAGCTAACTAAATGAAAAGGGTTTTTTGGCTGAAAAAAATACTCACGAAGTAGTGCAAATTGAAAGTTTGCTTCTAGCAGATAGCCTCTCATTGCTCTGTATTTTCTAACTTTTTTGTGCAGGGTAATCCAAAAGCAGTGAATTTCTACTATATCTCATTCACATCTTCATTCTAGATTCAAAAGGATTTGATTTGGTAGAATAAATTTTGAGTTTGAAAAAAGGACTTGTATTTTATCTTAGAGCCATTGTAAATTTAGCTAGATCTGTTCAAAGATTTTATGTTCAGTAAATGGAGAGTTGTCTCTGCACCGACATAGTTCATAGCCCATTCTGAAGCAATGTTTCTATGTTATGCATGCTCTTTTTTAACCCTCTTGAATAAATGTATAATTACACTAAGACTACGTTTAAAAAGGAAATTCTGTTTCACATTAGGAAGACTATAAGGAACTATATGTTCTCCTGTGACCTAGAAACTGAGGAGAGTTAGAATAGCAGGTCATACATCATAGCGAAAGCTATCATGCTACAGACATTGGAAAAGTTTTTTAACAAGAGAAGATAATTCATAACAAATACTTTTTTTTTCCTGCTTAGGGAAATTTTCAACAAATTTGAACTGCCCTAAATCAACATCTCAATGAGAAAAATTATAAGAATAATTATTACTGATCACCAAATAATTTATTATTATTAAACAAATTAGTCTTAAGGGGATAAAAAAAGCTTTTGAAGATAAATGAGGAGGTTATGAGAATGTATTTGAAGAGGAAACAAAATTTTCAAATACACAGCTTGTCATCTGTCAAATAAGTGTTAATTCTTCAAATTAGCTGATGCTCATATCTGTTACTCAGTCTGAAACAACAGCACACTTCACTATATTTCCTAATACTGCAATCTGTTCAGCTAGTTTTTCTTCTGTTATGTAATGGACAACGTATTCAATGTTAATACAGATAATTTAATTGGAATTTGCTTGGTAAAAACAATGTTATCAGACTTTTATCATGGTTTATTGAGAAAATATGGAAATGGATTATTTATTAAGAAACATTTGTAATGGTCACTCAATTTTCTAGCAGTACATTTCCATGTTTATCTTAGAGTGATTGTCTACATAAGTGTTTCATTTGCACAAAAGTTTCAGATTATTTATGTTTGTTCAGATTATTTATGTTATTTCAGATTATTTATGTTTATTGATGTTGTGGAATGGAATAATCATCAGCAAGGTTTGGATTAATCTTTTGTAATATGAGCTTTCTGCAATGTGTTTCTGTGCAATCAAAGCCTGTCATCCTATATTCCCTTTTTAGTTGACAAACAGAGTCAGGGCCTTTTATGGAATGCTGTGACATAGTTCCAGCATCTTTGGTAAGATGAGATTCATTTCACATCCTAAGTTCCTCTGTCAACATTTACTAAAGGTTCACTGTTTTTAGAGAAAACTGACAAAGGTGTAATCAACTGCTGTGTGAATATCCACACTTGATGGGAAGTATTCCGCCAGAGAAATGAGTATCTTCGCCACTGTCTTTCTCAGTCAGGGGACACTCCCTTTTCTGAGGATGCTCAGTGATTTTTCTTTAGAGAACTGCATGTAGCCTAGGGACCCTGACAAGCCAACAGGCTGTGAAATGTCACCCAGTAAGTGATGGAGAAGTTCTGGGTTGTAAAATAGTTAGGACACTTGAAGATTTGCCTGGTCACAGTGTTCTGTGTTGCCACATTAAATTTGTCAAAGATATTAGCTGTAACATTCAGAAGTGCCAGACCTAAAACGAACCTAATCGTCGTCCTCCACACCTGCACTATATTCTTCTAAACAGGAAAAGAAAGGGTATATCTTCTACTTCTGTCGTGTTCCATAGTCATTCATCTAAGTCATCAGAGGAAAAAAAAAAGGCAGTAAAATATCTTAAAAAAAAAATAAAACTGGAGATGATCTTGTCTAATAACCTGAAGGTAAAAAGTAATTTCTAATATACTTAACTAAGCTCTGTCCAGGATCATATTAACGTTAGAAAGCTATCTAATAGAGGGACAAATCCTCCTGTAAACATTCTTTTCTTTGTACTAATGAGAAAATATGAATTACATGTTTAACTTCTATGGTATGAGTGGCAGGAAGATATATTCCAGCAAGGGAGTATTGTTCTGGGATTCATCAGATAAGAGATGCAAGCTGCACTAGAATGGTCCATCCTGAAACTCAGGAAAACAAGTGAACTATGCAAAAACTGCCTTAGCTAAATGGGTAAACTGTGGAGTTCCAATACAAAGAGAAATCCAAGGAAACAGGAACAGGCTACAAAGGAAGACTTTAGAATCCCTGTCTGAGTATGAGAAAGTGTTGCTTGGAAAGCCAGAGCTCATTCAGAGTTGTCATTTGCAGCTTGAGTTGCATCAAGGGCTTGATCTTCTATTTCTACATTAATAAGCAAATGCTTAATGAGTAAAATATGAGCCTGATGCTGAAAGGGACAGGAGCTATAGTGAAGATGGACACTGCCTAATACCCGAATGAATATAAGGTAAATTTTCCTCTGTGAGGACAGTTGAACAATGCAAGGTATTGAATGGAAAGATTATGCAGGCCTCCTCCTTGGAGATTTTCATTACCAACTCAGAAACCCTGAGAAACTTGTTCTGACTTTAGATTGATTGGACTTTGAGAAGGAAGTCAGAGTCAAGACCTGTCAAAATCCCTATCAACCTGAATGATCCTGTGATCCTGTCATTATTTTTTTCATAGGGAAGAAATTCTCATAATCTCTCCTTTGTGGATTGGTTTCTAAGGTGTTCAATAAGATGCAAAAGATACTAGAAAAAAAAGGGTAAATATGAGTGAAGACCAGACTCTGGTCTTACACCCAGTAGTATATATTCATGCCTCTGAGGAACAGATAGCATTCCGTCTTTGGCTGTCTCTCATTTTAAATGTCTGTCAAAAAAGCTCAATTTTGACCTCAATACCAAGATTTTGTTCAATTCCCAAGTGGGTTCTTCCTAACTTGTTAGCCTTCCAATATAGTTCAGAAATTCTTTCCATTCACTCGGCTGTTTTTTGCCCCAAACAGAGATCTTTCATAACTGATCTGCTCTTCTCAGGCAAACCTTGAGAGATGTCCAAATAGATGAAGGGTTACAGGGGAAGGGATGCAACACTGGAAAGAAATTTAGTGATGAGCTGATGTCCTGGTGAAATTGGAAGCAGGTGAGAAACAGAAGTGACCTCTGTTATGCTTAGGCATGAGATAACTTTAGAAAATTACTAACAAATAGGAATAAGGCAAAGTGCCTTACCTGACACATGCTGTATCAACAGAACAAAGATAAGCATGTACCAATGCTTATCTTTGAAGCAAGCACCAAGATACAACATGTCCTCATTTTGTATCCTTTCTACCTGTTTTATTGTTTTTAAAAGTAGGTTATGTCTATTTCATTCCAATTTCCCAAATTGTCCAGAGATGGTAATCAGTGAGATTATGAGTCTGAAAATTTACATATTTATAGGGAAAGTGATGGTAATTAAAATGGAGAGCCTTCTTTTATTGATCACACACTGCTGTCCTTTAGCAATGAAAGTAAATAATATAGACAGCATTTTAAAGTGAAAGCATGGCAAAAGTAAGCGAGGCCTGACAGGGATTTGTGTTAAAAGCACATCTAACCAGAAATCAGACAGCACTTAACAGGATAGCTTGTTTTTCAGACGTACAGACCATGAGCAACTCTGTCTGAAGCCAATGAAAACTACCTGCACTTTCCACCCTTCAGACAGTATGTATTTAAAAGGTTGGAGAAACTCTAAGTTTAGTTCACCTACTTCTTAACACCTATACAGAGGTTTAACATGATCTTAATATCAAACTGTCGGTGGACTTCACAGTCATTAATTGCATTTATTAATCTTTATAGCACTCCTGAGAAGCATGAATGTACTAGCATCCCTCTATTAAAGAGAGTGAACTGAGGAACACAGATTGAATTTCACCATTACAGTAAGACTCAGTGGTGAAGCAAGGAACTGAACCTATGCTACACAAACTTGAGATTACCATTTTCTCCAATGCTACTTCCCCAAGTGATCAGTTATTTCCTTTTGCTTTTTTTTCTGTTTTCTCATATCTCGTTACTGCGTGTCACTGAAAATGGAATGCAAAGGATTTCCTGAAAATTTGGGAGTTTATTTGAGAAGCAGAAGGTAAGGGAGAATTGCAGTACCCCAAAATTAGTTCAGCATCCTTCTCTATTTGTGCAATTCCCTGTCTTTAAGAACCAATTTTGACTTTCACATAATTACACATACACATTGGCATGGAACTTCCTGGCCTTGTTTTACACTCTGCCCACTTTATTCTGTTCTTTCATTAGAACCTACCCTCCCTTTCCTTTACATTTTTTGATATTCTATTCACTTTTGTTATGATCCTGCTGCCTTTTCCCCTGGGCCATGTGCTTTATTTACATTATGGGACTCAGTAGGAGCAGTGTAGCAATTGATTGGTAGTCAGTCAATAGTTTAGCATTTGGTAGGGAACTGCTGAGCACCAAATCATTGATTTCCTCCCCACTGATGCCTTCACAGCTGGTTACCTTTTAGTGTGTCATTACAGCTAAAGGGAGATAGAAACTGGAACCTAAATATATCTATATATATATTACATATAGATAAGATATCATATATTTATATGTTTACCAACTTTCCATTCCAAGGAAAAAGCAGATAAAAATTTGTTTTGGCAGCATGATCACAGTCAACAAGACAGAACACAAATCACAGGGAGGAAGTACATCAGATAATGAAATCCATTACCTTTAATATGGAAAAATGTTGTGAATTTTTTGCAGAGCTGTTGTTCAGCAAATGCCAAGTAACTTAAATAAAGAACCTGAATAAATTCTATTGATTCTGCTTTAGTTTAATTATTTTTAGGTTTAGAATAGGAAGAATCCAAGCAAGTTTTCACTTCCATGATTATTGTTGATTTGATCTGCGTGATACAACCTACCTTGATCCTAGGTTCAGAATTTTATGAGAGTCATGTCTTTCCATAGTTTAAACCCTTCCGTTTAGCCCGAGATTTCACAAAAAAAAAAAAAAAAAGAAGAGTGATTAGTCCTGAACTACTGAACGATCTGATGATCTGGCTTTGGCTGGCTGGCTTCATAAATAGTATGAAATGCAGAATCTGACACTTTCTCTTGCTGAACTTCATACACTTTGTGATTGCCCAGTGCTCTGATTTGTTGGGGTCTCTCTGCACGGCCTCTCTGCCTTGGAGAGATTCAACAGCTTCTCCCAGTTTTGTACTCCAAATTTGCTGAGTATCCCTTCCAGCCTGCATCCAGGTTATTTAACAGATGCTAAAGAGCACAGGGCCAAG
Organism: Geospiza fortis; assembly: GCF_000277835.1. Classification (NCBI taxonomy): domain Eukaryota; kingdom Metazoa; phylum Chordata; class Aves; order Passeriformes; family Thraupidae; genus Geospiza; species Geospiza fortis. The sequence continues at coordinate 4,925,802 of NW_005054318.1, read as the reverse complement.
TATGAGCCCCATTAGTGGCAGTGAGAAGTCTGACATCACCTCATTCACTGTTATCCCTTGTGCCTGACCTGTGAGCCAGTGGTGCATCCATTGCAACCCAACATAGTGGAAGGTGTCCCTGCACATGGCAGGGGAACTGGAGCTTCATGAGCTTTAAGGTCTCTTTCAACACAAACCATTCTATCATTCTATGTTTATATATTGAAAAGCCATGAAAAACTAAATCGTGAATTTTTAATAAAAAATGCATCATCTTTTACATACAGAGCTTGCTTTTATATTTTTTCTTTTAACTTTTTTTTTTTTAACTTTTTTTCCTAATTCTACTTTCCTTCACGTCCTTTTGGCTTGTGTAATCACTTAGACCCATGAAACAATATTGTAATTGCAGGTAACATGATGCAGACTATTCAACATATATGCAGGGCTTCAAAACAAAGGCTTATTAAGTTTGTCTTCTCTGAACTAGACCTACCTGAACCTCTGTTTTATTTTGTTTAGCTGTGACAGCTGCTTTTCAAAAAAACTAATTGGCAATGGCTTCCTGGTTTCAGTTTTCTTTTGCTCTGTGGCATTAATACAACAGCACCATAATCATAGACTCATAGGCTCGTAGAATCCTGGAATGGAAGAATGGGTTCGGTTGGAAGGGGACTTAAAAATTATCAAATTCCATAATGATTTATTATGAATAAAGCAAGCCTGATATGATAATTGAGGCACTGAGATGCGGAGATCCAGGAGGCTACTTAGAAAAGTACAGGAATGTAAGAATGGTGGGAAAAGGAGCACAGGCCTAAAACTGGTAACCAACCCCATGGCTATAATCTGTGCACCAATGGTTAATTAAAGAAATAGAGACCTGAAGCTAGACAGAACTAGCTTTGGGAATGAGAAAGAAAGCAAAGAAATAATCTCCAACACCCTCAAAAGACAATATTAAATTCTGTTGTTACATGGGAGTGGAGACTAGCTAGAAACAAAGGTATAAAAGCGTGCTAACAAAATGACCATAAGAGGATCTAGATGTAAAATGAGGAAATCATCAACTCCGTCATCATATTGCTCCCAGTGTAAGACCACAGACCCTGACACCCTGTTATGATATATCCCATCACCACTGCCAGAAGAAAATAACTTCAGTACCTAGAAGAGCACTGGATGGGTGAGCAAAACATTAGAAAAAGAGGTAGAAAACATGTGTATATAACAATTTAAATTGTATTATTACTGCTATTGAACTTCTGTATAGAAGCAGACTTTCTTTTTTTGTGCAATTGTATTGCAACTAATAAAGATGCCTTGATCAGACTAATAAGATTTCAATTATGCTAACAATAGATTCTTGTCTTATGGTACAAGACAAGTTTCCTCTTTTCCCATAAAAAATATTTTGAGAATAACGTTTTAATTTCAAGATGGTTAGCACTGTCAAAGCTCCTTTTTAAAGTTCAGTGAGGCAAAACTAAAATGACTGATGCTAGAGTTCACTACAAATCCTTCTGCCTGTCCAGATAAATTAATTATATCATTGGCATGGTAAAAATATCTAACAGTGATTACAAATATTTCTAAGAATCTGCAGACAAGTTTATTTTATTACCATACTCTACCGTACTTGCATGTATACACATAAAGACCTACCTACCCTTGTTCATGTATCTTACATTTATTTTAGTATCACTTTTAAATTGTCATTAGAAGGAAAATAAAACAAAAACAATCAAATAAACAAAACAAACAAACAAAAAAACTAATCTGAAGAAACAAACAAACAAACAAAATAAGCCATTTTAATTTGCATATTAGAATTAATTTTACTGAGCTTATTTTCAGTGAAGACAATGAGCACCCTCTTTGACATTGAGATATTTGATCTGCTCATTAAAAGATTCTTGAGGACATCTGATTATGCCTTTTTATTGCTGTCAGATCTAGTGGTTGATGTCAGAGAGGCTTTGTGCAAATCTGAATATATTCTTGACTACTGATGTGCTAATCTTTCCAAGCTGACTTCCTTATAGAAGGGATTCAAGTAGTGTTTGTATTTATGATTATCACTCAGGTCAGGAACTAATATTCACCCAGTTCATGAACAGACATCTGAATGCTGCTGTAAAAGCCCAGGATATTAAATATGATGCTGGGGATGATTGAAATATCAGAGTGTGTAATTTGAAAAGCTGCCACGTTCCACTAAGCCTCACCTAGACTGTACCAGGAAGACGTCATCAGTGAAGTCCCAACAGACTTTAGAGGTCAGGTTTGAAAATAAAATTTCTTGGTATGTGAAGTTAAGGTGGAGGTCTGTGTTCAATAATGTTGAAAATATAAATTTCCCCATAAATCTACCTCTGACTCTTAAGTCTCCATGTGTAATCTCTCTTTTACACAGACAGTCCATTTGCATTTGAAAAAAGTGTGGTTTTATTGACTTATCATCTACACGCTATTGACTTATCTATTTACTCTTATGTTTCATTATTGTTCTCTTTTTTTTTGACACATTACCAAAGAAAAATTGTAATGATTCTGATTTTTAATATATAACATACCCTTGAGAGCCCATCATTAAATTTGTTAGTTGAAACACTGGTGACAAATTATTGAAGAAATAGTTTAAAGGATTCTTTTGTTCCCAGTGCAATAATTGCTCATCAGTTTTTGTTCTGTAATGTTGCAAAAATAAAACTGTTTGACTTTTGTTTCTTTATTCTAAATAAAAAACCATATTTTTAAATCTTTCCTTTACAATGTCTAAATTTCTTTTTTCTTCCCTTCTCTTTTCCACTTTTTTTTCTTGAAAGGCAAATATCATTCTTCTTAATGCAGATGCTTCAATTTAACTCTTTGAACTGAACAGTAAGAAAGATTTAATGATTTATTGAAGCCAAGAAAATATACTGATAAATAACTGATAATTCTGTATCTAAGTATTTCTTTAGCAGAATGATGAAAAACTATTCAACAATGGTGACTGTAAGTTGAAGTTTAGACAGATGCTATAAAAATTTATTATTATTTTAACTCTTATTTTTATTTTAATCTTTATATTCAGAGCTTTCCTCATCATCTGCAGCTTCCTGCTTCCATGAACATTGTGTTGGACGTCATCAATTTCAGGCTTACTTACATTTGCCGTTCTTATATTTTCGAACTACATACTTTCATAATGTTTGCATATATATTTTCACATATGAAAATCTCACCCAAGCCTCTGTTGAAATCCTTTGCATATTTTTTTTATTCAGGCAGTCTACTTTTATGCCTCATTGATGCTGTTTTAATGATCAAGATATGGGCTGTTTTCCATGTTCCCCTCCATTGTTGCCAGTCACAGAAATTTCATGGAATGTGGATAGTAAAGAAGACATCTTAAGACATCTATGAGTAGAAGTATTTCAGATATCTCTCTTCAATAGAGAGATATCATTGGTGGGATCTATGTAGATGTTACCATTTACAGTTTGGGTCACACATATTCAGGAAAGACTACATCAATTAGAAGAATTTCTAAATACAGTAAAGGGCTTTGAGGACACTTTTATGAAAAACTTGTTTAAAAAAGGTGCACCAGATAGTCTGATCTACCTAACTTGGAAACCTAACTTGCAACCAGGCTTTGGATACCTAAGGAAGTGTAAAGTTCCCCAAGATACTGAGTACATATATGTGAAGAATAGTTTTGCTCTTCAAACTATGCCACGAGAACATTTTGGCCTCTATAGATACATTAAATTTTGGAGAAATCTTGGTCAGAAGCTAGTGAAAATTCTGTAAATACAGCATAAAAAATGCCCCTAGATGTAAAATTATTGATTTTAGAAAAATTTCAGGAGACATCATGCTCATGACCTGGAACTAAAGCTTGATATGCTTTATGACAGATCTTCATCTACTCTGTTATGAGAAGATTATTAATAAATGGTAAAAGGAGTCTTTTCAAGTAAATCAGTATTCTTACTATTAGAGGGGTTTTCATATTGAAATTTTCTCACCCCGAATCAATTCTTTTGTTCTGTCATGGCAATAATTAATGTCAAGAGCGCATTTTTTACTGCCTTTTCTGAATTTAAGGAGTTATTCTACACTATATGTCATTCTATACTTGTTTAGACTAAAATATGAGGCTGAAGTTCAATACTTTGAAATGTTTTTTTAAAGGGCATGTTTTCCAAACTTTTTGTAATTTTGATTGTTTTAATTAATTGATTTTACTAATTTAATTGATTAATCCAATTAATTTGGCTTAGGTCTCATCAAAGCGTCCATATTTTTTTATGTGTCTATCCAAATTCAGATACAGGCAGTTGATGCCTTATTAATATCAAATAAGTCAGTATTTATGACTTTAGATTTATAGGCTGAATTCTTGTTTAAATATGCAGTGTATCATATTTTCTGCAATGATAGTGCTAATACTAAGCTTCATGTATCTTTTCATTGACCTTAAGAACTTCAATGTTGCATAAATAAAATTTTTCCCCCTCTGTTCTTATAAACGCTAAGAAGTTTTCTGTAATAGTAAATATTATTTTTTCTCTTACTAGAGTGTTTCTTACATGTTATTTTTCCCTGGCCTTTTAAAATATATTAGTTTTGCCTTTCTATAATGAATTTTCTTTTTTCTATTTTTCCAATATAGGGTTTGAAGGTAGCTTCATAGGTATAGAAGACACTAAATCACAGACCAATGAGATGTTCAGTCAGAGCTGCATTGCTAATGGCTTAATAATAGTTCTTTTTTCAAGTGTGCTAATGTATTTCTTTCTGGAACACATTAAGATCCAAAAAATATTTTAAAAGTCAGGCTGTTGATTTACAGGATAGGAGACTGGGTTTTAGACTTCTACTGCCTTTCAGATTCACAACTCAATTATTAATTAAAGCTCAAAGATTTTTGGCTGGGTTTTCATTGTATCTGCTGCCAGAAAAGGAGTCCTTGGTGAAGAGTAACAAAGACATATTACCTTGCACTTAATTACTGTTTAATGAGATTTTTGTTAGTTTTGATAATGAATTAACACTTTGTTTATAAATGGCCATTTACTATCCTTGAACAGCTCTGTTGATGTTATAAAGAAATAAAACATATTCACACTTTTATGACATTACCAGAACTACTCAATCTTGAATGCTGCACAGAGGTGATACCAGTGGCAAAATAGGGAGAATGTTCACAAGCAGTCAGTGAACACTGGACAACAGGGAGGTTCTGTTCTTACAGCATTTGTCCATGAGAAATGCAGGCAGAAAGAAAATGAGACAGCTGAATTTAAAGAAGCTTTAAACCACACATTTCAGTGTGGGAAATGAGAGAAAAAAATCACAGAACCTGCTGATGACATATGCCCTTAAAAATATCCTAGACTGTAATGTTTTCTTGAAGGACACTTGTGATTGTTCATGAAATATATTTTTAAAGAAATTAGATAATTAAAAATAGCATGAAAGGAAGTAAGAGTTGGTGGATCAATTGATATTAAATTTAATTGGTATGAAATTAAATACATATACAAAAATCACAAAAATTATAACGATGGTTAAAACAAAAGTAATAAAGGGCATATTAAGATTAAAACTTGAGGCTGTCTTGGAAAACACCTTTGCAGATTGGAAGAGATGAAAACTCTTTCAGTGACAAATAAGCGAGATGTAGATTGTTTCGTAGGTAAGGATGTAATAAAAATATGAAAAAAAGTAATTAATTCTTACAAATGGGAACATAATGCTTTGGTATTTGGTTGATGAGATTTTTGGGGGGAAGTGTGTTTTTTGGTCCCTTCCCTTCCCTTCCCTTCCCTTCCCTTCCCTTCCCTTCCCTTCCCTTGACAAGCCCAACCATCTTTTGACTCAGTCTCTCTCCCTCTAATATTTTTATTAGAACTAGCTGAGAACCTATTAGAAGAAAAAGAACATTCAGTCCTTGAAGAATACTAGTTTTAAAATCATTCTTATGTTATCAATAGTTTCAGAGATTTGGGGCTTTTTTTCCATTTGCAAGTTCTGACTAGAGAAACAGACAAATCCATCCTAACTTGATTATTCATTCAGTGCTTAACTCACTTAAAACCATTATTTTCCTTAAATATTTTATATGTCTGATTCAGGTAAAAGGTTAAAACAAGGCCTTCACACATTGTAGTTTTAAACCCAGGATAATGAATAATGAAGTTCCAGTATAGCCAATGTCACTGTTAGTAAGTAGCTGAAATGAAAGAGAAATATGATAACTTGGAGAGTGAAGAGCACTCAGAGATTTTCAAGGCCAGAGGCAAAGCACTGAGCAAGCCTGAACCTTGATTCTGATTTTTCTGTTCCTCAGACAAATGCTCAAGGGAATGCTCTGGGCCATTCTGAGCCTATTTTTGATTTGTTTGGGGCATATTTCAGTATTGCTAAAGTATAGTAAACTAATGTATAGTTTTACATTTAAAAAGACATAAATTTTGCCATGTGAACAGATATTTCAAAATCGTGTTTTCACCTCTTTGAGCCTTTTGCAAAAAGTAGCATTCAGACTGTTGTCTTAGGTTACAAGGCAATGTGTGTATTCTATTTGCCATCTGTTAGAGATGTGGCAGTTATCTTCTGCTAATTGGACAGTTTTCTTTATCTCCTCCACAAACCAATCCTCCCTCTGGGGAGACATCTGCTGTTAATGGGCTATCGAATGTCACTGCATGACTGATAAAATTACAGCACCCCATTGTGAGATGCCCCACCCAGAGGGAGGAGCCAAGCATTCCTACCTGGATATAATCTGAGATTTTGAGACACCAGAACAGCCCTTCCACTGGATTCCCAGAGGAGCAGCTGCCTTTTCCACTGGATCTTTGGAGGAAAACTCCACCCTTCTACAGGATCACGGCTTCAACAGAACAACATCTGCCTCTCCAGGAGGACTACAGCCACAATTCCCATTGGACTGCTACCAACACCCTGACCAACAGGGTGTCAGGTCGTATTCTGATTTTGTCAGTGTTGTTTTCGTATTACTGCTTTGTTTATTTTATTTTTTATTTTCTTCCCTAATAAAGAACAGTTATTCCTTCTCCTATATCTTTGCCTGAGAGCCCCCCTATATTTCAAATTTATAAAAATTCTGAGGGAGAGGGCTTACAGTTTCCATTTCAGGGGAGGCTCCTGCCTTCCTTAGCAGACACCTGTCTTTTCAAACCAAGACTACTGTATATACTCAAATATAATTCTACAACAGCTAAAAGTCATTCATAATCAACTCACTAAAGATGACATAGATTTTATAGATTAATTCACTGACTGCTCTTTTTGTTAAAAGCCATCCTGCTATCAAGATGAAAACAATTACCAGAACACATAGAACACTTTTAGCCTCAGTAGGTGGTAAGGAGACTCTTCCCTCAAGTATGCCATATAAAAGGGCTTATTTTTCTCTGCTCTAAGTTAAAATGTTCTCACAGATAGGCTTTAGGGGTTTTTTTTGCCAGATAGAAAATTAAACTTATATTTCTTAAAATATATTAGAGAGTAACAGAATATAAGCATTTTATTCACATAATCTAGGAAAGTCATTCCCCTTTCATTTCTAGAGCCCAAAGTTCAGTTTCAATTAGCTCTACACATGCAGAAGGACATCAGGGTTATTCTTGTAACAGCTATAAAAAATTTAAATACATATATTGAGTAATACAAATTCTAGATGTAAACTGGTAGTTTTAGTCATTGTCAAGGTCAAGAACTCCACGTGCATGAAAGTTGAACTTTTACATTTAATCTCAAAGTTATGTAACCATCTGAGTTCCAGCTGAACCATAAGAAAACAATTCAGGAAATACTGATGTCTATATAAGAAATGTGGAAATTACAAACAACAAAATCTTTCAAAGAATTCATTTTCTGTGTTGGCACTACCCTGTAGTTTTCATGGTACAGAGGTATAACATACCTTCAATCTGTAGATAAAAGGTTTGTGTATTCTCTATATGAAGGTGCCCTGTCCTTGCCTACTGTCACTTCTTGTGGTAGATGCTCTATACAAAGTTGTGTTTACCAAGGAACAACAAAGAATGTGCAGGGAGATTTATTTTCTGTGGTATATGTCTTTCTCTTTAAGGTTTAGGTTGAAGACAGAAGATGACTTCAGAAGTTTTGAATAACTTAGTCCTATCTTATCATTACATTATGAGATAAAAAGCCAAGTATAAAATGCTACTATTAAAAGTATTTATGTGAGAAATGACTTTAGGCACAGATGACTGAAATAATATTTACAACAACTTGCATTAACTTGACAAATAAACCAGTAATAACAGTAGTTATAGATGACAACAAAATCACTCAGGGATGCCTTTGAAGGTTGCTATTGTTCCCAAAGGTCTCCTGGAAGTAAACACTATTTTTTGAAATTCAATATTAAACTTTAGATACATGATGTATCTGAACAAAACAAGCATTCGTGTGCAAGGGGATCATTAATCACAGGACAAGATTTTTTCAGAAAACACTGTCAGTCTGTTTCATGCCTCAGAGTGTCTGCCTAATCTCTACAGGTTTCTCTTGTTTAATAGAAGTTAAAATTAGTTGTGATGTCCATCTCTTAAAGTGTAATAAAACTTACGAAAACAATTTTTTAAGAAAAACTAACTTCATATCATAACTTACATTAGCATTTGATAGCATAGCATAGAAGAGAGTAAACTTTTTACAGAACTCCAACTGGATATGAAAACCAGAGGAAATGATTGTTATAAACAATATAAAAACCCCTGATAACCAACTCTATATAGATATACATGTATATATATATTTATTATATATGTGTGCACACAAACACACACACACATCATTCTAGAAGCACATTAAACAAAAATCCTTTACTTGTTATGTTTTTGGTACGAACCTCTATGGAAACTTAGAATATCTGTGCAAAAATTGTTGAGATCATCTAAACCAGTATTTGTTGGGGTTTTTTCTATACACGGTGATTAGATATGCTTTGGGAAGAATTTATATTAAAAAAATTACATTTTTTGCAAAAGACAAATATAAAATTCCTGATTGTAAGAATGACATACTTCTGCCAGAAGGCCTTGTGGCAGCTGAAGGATGCTGTTTGTGTTTTCATTATTTTAGGTCTAGTCTTTATACATGTATTTGCATCTGAAGTGAGATACAGGACAAAAAGGGAAAAGCAAATTTGGGTTTTTTTAAGCTGAAAGCCAGTACTGGCTCAGCAACAAGTAGGAAACATTAATTCAGGAAAAATGATCATTGATATACTTACCTTGGAACTTGAAAAGAGGGGAATCTTCTTTCAAGATGTATGTTTTATAAGCAATGGCTGATTTCCTCCCAGATACACCTTGGTTTTCTTGTTCCTCCCATACCTTTCTGTAAGTGGAGGTGATGTACAGAAGAGATTTGGGCTGTAATTTTAAATGGAAGTTCAACCGTACAGAAATGAACTATAATTCATGTGACTTTGTTTTTTTCCCTTAAAATTTCTGGAGTTCTTTATTGTTATCTAGGAGTTTCTTATATTTTTCACAGCTAAGGAATCTGTAATTTAAGTTTGTGTAGTAGAACCCTGACTTTTTTGTTCAGCCTTCACCCTTTAAATAACAAGGTCTGATCAACATGTAAACCATCTCAGCAGCACTGGCCAAATTTTAAAAGGAATTAAACACAAACTATTTCAGTGCCATGAAGAAAGTCTTAATAAGAATAAGGTTATAGAAAGAACTTTTCCAAGTAGTGTTTTGCCATTTAAAATATATGCATAAAAACATCACAAACCCTCACCAAAATATTTTTATTTTTCAATAATTAGATAATATTCCAAGCAAATATCACAGGGTTTAAATTTTTCTTCAAAATTCTTATTCTTTGTAATGTAAAACAACCCACGCTTAGCACAAAATTTAAGATCAAGTTTAGGCCAGCTTTGTTGTTTATAAAGTGAGATATGAAATTGCTGAAATAGGAACCCTCACAAAATAAACAAAACTGTAAATGTTTTCAGTATTTTTAAATTCCATCCTGTGCCAAATGACATGGAAATGAACAAATGAGAAAATAATAATGAAATCTGAGACTGTGTAATTCTTATGACAGATGAGTTCAAGAACACTGAAACAGCAGCTACAAGTACAACAGATTTTCCAACTCCTAGGGATCCTCTGTGTCTTGTTGTGCAAATACTTGCTTGCAAGTGATTTTTGCCCCTGCAGGAAATGCTGGATTATGAGCTCTGTGTCTTAAACAGAATGTCAGTGTGATGCACTAATTTTGTTATATATATGGGTTCATTTTCTTTCTAACAGCGTATTTAGCTTTTTGATAGAACATAAAGGTAGTAGTGAAATAACAACCTGGCATCCTGAGGTGGCAGAAGAAATGTGCTAGAAAGATGTGAAGTATATGACTAAAAAGAAGCCAAATAGCTGAAAATAGCTTTAAGCTGTAGATTGAATTATGACATAATACCCTGCAGACAAATGCAAAAAAAAAAAACCTACTCATAATGCTCAATGAGAAGCCATGAATGGAAATGGTATATATGATTAGATTAATCTTTTCAGACTTGCAATCCACATAAGAGGAAGGTTAATAGGGAGCTTACTGTTGTGAAATAGAATATCACTAATTCATTCAATTCACTAAAGGGAGACTTCTATGTTTAACCTCAAAAATGTAGTTTCCTGTTGTAGTGGAGGAAAAAAAATAGTACTTGAGGAGATTACTTGTATCCTAATTTCAAGAGTCTCTCTGAAGAAAATGAGACTTAGATGACATGAGTCTGGATGTGCTCATTCCTGAAACTCTACCCTATTTGTGAAGCTGCTTAATTCCATAATTATTTTAATTTTGTTTTCAAAAGCTCCCCAGTTACCTTAGCTGAAGCATTAACAATTAAATTGCAGTGTACAGTATATAAAAGTCCAGTGCTCATAATTGGACTTAGATGCTTAATGGCCTAAATCCTGCTGTTAAAGTCTCTCAGACACTGAAAGAAGAAAACTTCAAAAATATGGTTGTTAGAAGTAGGAATTGGCCCAAGCCCCAGCTTTATTAGGGATGCCACTGAAAACTGAACACTTCAGATGATTGGATCACGGTGATGGGAATGGTCCCTGACACTGTAATTTAATAGAATAGATGTAGCTTAAATTTATGCTTCTAGATAGAATCGTAATAGCACCAATGTGCTCAGTGTCAGAAAGTTGATACTACCTGTGGAGCAGCAGTTCTCAGAGCACAGATATCATTTAAACCTCATTAAAACACAGAAATAGCTCCTTGGTGAGGGGTTTAACCTAAATTTGGGGAAGTAGAGTTTCCAATACTTATTTTAGTTCATCTGGGCTGAGATTAGAGTTTGTATTTCCTACCAGTGTGGCTTTATCTGTGTATTACTTTAGGCTTGGGAACTGTAAGCATCTCTTTCTTCAATATAAATATGTTTTCAATGTATTTTATTCTCCATTGTTCTTGTGCATTCCAGTTCCTAATGAGTGCTTTTTTTTTTTTTTTGAGTTTGGCTGAGACTGGATTACTCTATACTGTTACATTAAAACAAAAAAAGGACTGGAAAAGCTATAGCCCTTAATAAATTATATCTCTACTGGTGAAGTAGAGGATGGATAATTGTTGTTGATGTGAAGAGAAGCAGGGAACAGAATGCAGGACAACAGAATGCAGCTCTAACAGGGAGAGGTGCTACTCATAATGGCGGAAGCCCCTGTAAGTCCTACCATGTTTTGACCAACCCAATTCAAGTATTCTAAACCAAAACAATTCAAAGATTAGCATCCTCAAGTGAAAGAAAATATCTAATTTCCCTCTAGGAGGTGTAATTTACGTTTGTTCTTTCAATGGCAGCTGCCACTTTCCAGTTTTGCTGTCTTACTTTGCGAGATACTGAACTTTCCCTATACCTTGTACAAAGAGTGAGTTATGATTAAGATTTACAATGATGATCCATCTCTTTTACACCTAGACAGTCTTTTTTAAGACAAAGAACCTAGAAAGGCAACAACTTTTATTAGTAGGGTTATAAAGCAAAAAGTAGGTGAATCATCCATTAAGGTTGTTTATTTCTCTACAAGAAGGAAAAAACTTTTTAAAATTATGATCCTAATATGGCAAAAATTTAAAAAGTGTCAGTATGAGAAACATTGTTTAAAACTCTACAAATTAGAGAATCAAACACATTTTAGAAGCTTATTAAAGTCAAACTTTAATTTATATATATGCACTTTATATTTGCACAGAGCTAGTGAAAATGGACCCTGCTTCATCACTCTGATTTCTCAGTGCTAGAACCATAGAAAATACATTTTAAAAATTTTAATTTATATTTTTAAATTTCTTACTGTTGCTTTAATAAATGTACAAAAAATATGACCAGCATCCTCAAGAGATATTATCCTCAAGAGACTTTTTTGTTTCCTGAGAAAGTAACCTCAAAGGCAGAATTGTAATTATTTACCTAATGAGGTAATTTTCTTCAGTGCAACAGCTCATGCACAAGGCTGGAATACCTAGATTATAAGATAAATTCTCCTTGCTTTTAATTCAGGGTAGTCCAACTTATATCAGCTGGAGTTGTATAAAAAAGAGCTGGATATATTTACAAGGACTCTGTAGAGAACTTGCAACTTTTAACAGACTAGCTCATGCTGTTAAAAAGTTGTTAATTTTTCAGAAATACAGACACTTTTGAATTCATTAATTGCTAAAATGAGAATAATTCACCCTTAAAGCCTACAGATATGCAAATGCAATTAGCAGATGAATATTCTATATTACTTTGAATACCCTTTATTTGACATTCACAGGAATTGTCCATTGGACTGAGTATGTTTGAGCTCTCCAGGTGTACAGATAGTTATGCTGTTGTTGGTCATGTACAGCTGTGGCCTGAAGAAACAAAACATCAGTCAGACTGAATGATACACTAAATAAACTCAATTTAGTTTATAGAGCCTGAGAACAGTAAAAGAATGGGTGCTATGATGTGCAAATAAAGAAAATATCAACTTCATTATATGAAACCAAATGTAAAAATAATTGGTTTTGCTTTGATTTTTTTTAAATTTTCCTTCAGAGATCATGTTTTAAATGCTGGTGATTTTCTATGAATTAATATTGAACACAAAAATGTACTCTGGTATATTTATGTCTGTTTAGAATTTGCTAATCAAATTAAAAAATGTAAGTGATTTTGAAGAGAGTTTTACTTGTCACATTTTATAGTAATCCGATATACATGCTTTACTAAATAAGTGTTAAACTTCATTTTACGACTTGGGTATTTAATTAGCTTTATCTTCTTTATGCACCAATTAATGACTGAAGACCATATTTTCATGTTTTTTCTGTGAACTAAGTTCCTCTCAGGTAAATTTCTGTAGTCAAGATCATTTCAGTATATTTATTATTATTCATGTTTTCTAAGAGTTTCTAAAATGCCATCCAGAACTTAATCAAGTACAGATGTGAACTGAAAATAGAAGTATTTTATGCAATTATGTAACCAATAAAAAGAAAACTAAAATATATGGCTAGTCTGAGGTGAAGATAAAAGATATTCTGAAATAATCTACATATTACTGCAATCCCTACAACATAAATTACTGAAAATGAAACTGATGTAAATATTTATTAAGTCTCCTGCTAGGTATAAAAATTATTTTGTTTTTCATAACTAATAGTTCATTGATTCCAGCCGAAATTTTAATCTGAAAACATTGTCAAAAGTTCTGTGAACATATAAGTGTGGAAAAATCCTTTTTTGTGTTGTAAGTACTTCAGGCATAAAACCTGCTATTCTGATTCTTCTATTCTACCTCTGTGAGGTGGTAGCCAATAGCTGCATTAAATGGACAATGTGAGTATCCCTTTTACTGTGATTTCAGTTTTGCAGTCAAATACCAATATGGATACTAAGTTGAAATAAGCACGTTAAATATCACACTAAATTTTCAAGGACTTTATGACAATGTGTGTTTTCAGAAAATCACCATGTAAGAAAAGGACTGATCTTAGAATGGACCTAATTTTCAGATAATGTGACATATTCAGCCTCTGCAAATAACATTAATATGACATATTCAGCCTCTGCAAATAAAGTTTCTCTACAGGATTATCAAAATGAGCACCCAGATAAATAAGCTTTTAAATAAAAAATAATTTTAAAAAAGAAAAAAAGGGAGGAATATTCAATTCCTTGGAACTCACATCAAATATGTAAGAAGATGTCCTAAAAAGAAAAAAGTAAATGCAACATAGCATTGACTGTAATAATGCTAATCTTTAATTCTTCTAAAGGTGTGGTATACTGCAAATCATGGCACTGTATTTCAAGATGATTCACATTTAAATAATAAACAATTGAGAGAGTAGTTTTGTGCAGAAAACCTGTTTGGAAAAAATGTCTTTTACTATAAGACATCATACTGGTAAACAGATGTGGAGCCACTAGCTATGAAAAACCAGGTGAACAAATAGTTAGGAATATAAATACACCAATCAAATAATATGAAATTATACTTGATTAGCTATTATAGGTTTACTTACTGTGTCTAAAAACACACAAAGAGGTGCGAAAAGCATATTTTATAATACATATATATATGTTTACAAGCACATATATCCTATATATGCATAACCTCTTATATGAAGTGCTGACCCCTAAGAAGTAGTGTGTTTTCAGCAGATAAAAATTAGCTAGATTCCAAGTACATTATCTCAGTCTTTGCAGGTATTCCCAGTAGAAAGAAGAGAAAGGCTTAGATAACAGCACAAGTTGATAAGCTTATCTATTAGAAGTCTCTTTTAAGGCTGACTGCTTAATATATCCAGTTCCTTTCCAAAGTAATTTTATACTATCATATTTATTATATTTGAAACATTTAAGATTGCAATATTATGCTTAAAATATATTAGCTTTGTCATAGTCTATAGAAAAGCTTGCTTTGTTGGTTTCTTGTGTGTTCATGGTGTTTGCTTATTTTTTATTTAAAGCATCAAATTTGGTGTAAATGACCTGAAATGTATTTCCTCTCATTGTAGCCAAGGACACAGATTAGTAGCTGCTGTCAGACTAAGTCATCAGGATCTTTGCAATGATCCACTATTTTCCCCTCTCCAGCCATCCAAGCAAAGAAAAAGACTAGTTTATTCAACCTGGTCTAAAAGTGACATCTATTTATATGGCCAGTCTGAGAGGCATCGCAGAGAAGGAAGTAACAGAGGTTGTGACAATCCCTGCAGTTCATTTTGGTTCCATATGTGCTCTGCAAGCCAACTGGAATATGAGATATTGTTCATGTGTGTTGTGGCAATCTCTGAGACAGAAATGCTGGCGAAAGCTGAGGGATTTAGTAGCACCCTGGCCCTTTCAACTTGTGGTGCCATGCAGAGATGCTGTGTGTTGCTGAGAGAAATCCTCCTGGTGTGGGCATTAGCATTCACTTCCAATGATGCCTTAAGTTTTAGCTTTCATATTATCCAGATTCTGTACTGCATTAGTGTGTATATATAGAGTGTTAGCAAGTTCTCATCGCAGTTTCGTCGGACAAAACAATCCTTTTCCAGCCAAGAACCAAGGACACCATTACAACTTCAGGCCCAAAAAGTGTAAACAGCAAATTGAGGAGAGCAAACTGGGAGGATGGGACTTCATAACCTGAAGCTATAATTGGACAATTAACCCCAATATGTAAACAGACCAAAACTTATAAATTGTGAAAACATGATCTGTTTTGGGTGTAGCCATCTTGGGTATAGCCAGGTTCTCGTACTGCCCAGGATGTATTCTTTGAAAGCCTTTAATAGCCACCTACTTTATTCCTTTAACACTGCCTAGCCTCTGTTCTAGGTAGCCTCTCAAGGCATCACCACCTTCATGTGTTTTCTTTGTCCTCTCACACATAACTGTTTGTGTTTCCTGACCATACTGATAATCTCTTTTTCTTCCTCTTTCAGTGCCAATATATTGGTTTTGATAGTAAATTATGATGAACGTACAGCAGTTCAGATTCATCAGCACCTTCCACAGCTGCATTACTACTTTCAAACTGGACATATCTTTATAATGTGTATGTCATGTGACATGATTCACCTTGCCTTCCTTACTGTTCTATCATTCTGGAAATGACATCATACTATGCCTTATAGTCAATGATAGGTCTTCTGTTCAAATAAAGATAGGGAGGCATGTACAAAAAATAATTCAAAATAGGATTTTTTACTATCTTTTGATGCCATTTCTACCATTTTAAATTTAAAATGTATCTGACTGCTTCTTTTAAAGCTATGACTGTGGCTTTATTTTGGCTAAATTTAGATATCTGGGTGTAACTTGTGGAGCAATTTATCTTACCTGTTGTTGATCCTATCTGTCTTATTTCCAAAGGTGTATCTAATTGCTTGCATAGGCAATGTTTCACTGTATTAGATACAGCAGATATTGTATGTAGTCAGATGATTCCACTATAAAACAACTTTTTCAAAAGAAACAGAAATACCTAAGTCCTTATTATTTTCAGTGACATCTATGGTAAGACAACCCTATAGCTTTTTTTCAAATAAAACATTTTATGGGCTTCTGTAAGGTTCAGAAGCACTGGGAGATGTGGAGCAAAGTTCCCTAACATATGGTCCAGCTGACAAGTATTCGCATCACAGAGCAATGATGAATTATACTAATGTGCTATCATGCATCAAGAAGCAATATTATTATTTTTGAAAGAATAATTTCCAAAGGTTGTGTATTTTTTGTCCTGAAATATTTTGTTTACACGGAAAAACACTGCATAATATGATCTATCCACCTCAGAAAGGCATACCACATTAAACCATGTTGCATTTTATGGTGTAGACATGTCATTATATCAGGCACAATTTCAATTACAACTTCCAAAGTTAGAATTAAGAACATAAATAGGAGTTAGATCCAGTAAAGAGTTAAGCATTTCCAGAAGGTTTTTCATCCTGTCCAAATGTATATGTCTAAGATAGGTGTGATGAATTGCCATCTGTCTCTATGCAGAGCAGATGACTAGTTCAAAGTATGTGCCAGCCTGTTACATAAACAAAGACACATTAAAACAGTTACAGGACAAGTTTATGCTTTTGGTATCAAAATTCTCCATACATCTAAGCTTCAGCTTCTAGACAAGTTGAGGAGATTCAGTTTCACTGCACCTAATGTTATCCAAATCTTCAAGCTAGCAACCTTTTCATTTTTTTTGACTGATGGACTTGTGATGATGGTGGAGGTGGAGGGAAAATGTTATGCAAGAGGCACTGAAGGCTCATTTGGGATGCTGTACATAACTGCTATTGAAGCTCTGGAACACTTATTTACTTGATATCCTCCTTAAATAGTCATCTCGTTTCAATAGGCCGCTCTTTGGAAATCAGACTAGGCTTTCCTTCTGCTCCAAGTAGTTATATGGCCTGGTAAAATGAATATGAAATAGTAGAATTGCATGATTTTGCTGTCCAAAAATTTCCCCAGACAAAACAAAACAAAACAAAACAAAAACAAAAAGTAAAACCAGGGGGAATCCCTGCCATTTTTTAGCTCTCATCATCAGCTAAAGAAAGCTTCATGCATCATGGATTAGGAAACTCAGAAGCACCAGTGAGTAACAAAAATCATCTGTGAAACTTGTCTAGTACCTCTCAGCTACAAAGGAGTGGGGAAAATTGCCAGGAGGTTTTTTTTCCAAGCTCAGCTCTTAAGATTACAGGATTCTGGAGCCCATCATAAGCTGATTTTTATTGCATATTCTATGCTGGCTTTTTCTGCTTTGTAATGCTTCAAAGGCTTCTAATTCATCTTGCATCTATGCATACAGAGACACCTACAATATGGACAAATACATCTAAGCTACTTTCCTTAGTGACCTTTTATGGAAAATGAAAATAATGGATACAATTCCTTTCTATCTTTTTAAATATTAACTTTAGTGTGTGTAAATGAGGCCCTCACAGGGCTTAAGTGTCTCTATTGCCTGTAAAGAGAGCTTATTTCATTCTACACATCTGCATGTTATCTGATGAAGCCCATAAGCAGTGGAGGAAGATGATTTATTAAAAGTATATTTTATTTAATTTTAATACCTGAAGACTATTAACTGGTGATTTGTTCTTTCATTAAACTGATTTGAACTGCCATGGACTTCCTTTGCACAAACTCATTTGTTAGAAGTCCTACTAAAATCTTAATTTCAATACAAAATATTAAGTTGATCATTTGTTACAAGGCATGGGTAGTCCACAGTATAAGCTGTTCCTTTTGATAATAGTATCCTAAGGAAAACTCAATGTTGCTGATTCAGATATAACAGCTGTGAAGTAGTATCATGCCATTTTTTAATGCTGTGAAAGGGGTTATCTTGAAGATGAAACAGAGAAGTTCAGCACTGATCACACAGAAGTACTAAAACTCCAGTCACACTCATATCAGTTACCCAGCTAAGTTATGACTGCCTGTGTCCACCCTGCTAACAAACTGCTGGAACATGACCAGCCCAAACAGTGCCATTCAAAGCAGCTGTCAGAGGTCACGGAACCACAGAACTGCTGGTTGTAAAGCATTGATGCAGGTCATACAGTTCAGCTCCCACATGAAGCAGGACCATTGACAATAATAGATCAGGGCGCCTGCAAATTTATCCTACTGAGCTTTAAATACCACTCAAAGGATGAAAGTTTTCTTCAATTGCTCTGGCAATCCTGCTACTGTGCTACACTGCTTTTCTAATGCTGAATATTTTCCTAACTATCTAATCTCTTTCCCTTTTTTCTTCTCATCTTACTGACAAGAGTGACACTCTGGTTTGTACTTGCTTTTCAGGTAGCTGCAACTCCTTTTGAGTCTCCTCCAGTACACAGGCTCACCCTTTAACCTCCTTGTTTTCAGACAGAGCAAGTCCAGCTCTGTGAATGGCTGTTTTTATTTCCAAGAGTGTGAATAATGGTCCAAATGATGGAGATTAATGAGATCATAAGGCTGGAAGTGACCTCATTTAGCTTGTCCATTCTGCCCCAAGTAAGATCAATTGCATCTATACCATTCTTGACAGATATTTCGCAAATCCAAACATCTCCAGTGATGAGGGCTCTCTAGCTTATCTGGCTCAGAGACTGAGATTTCCAGTAAAATATTTTGCAACAGATAAATTTGGGCCCAGGCTCTTTTCTCCTGTCACAGCCCATCTTTTCAGGGCCACTGAATTTTCATGTTCTCAGCTCCAGCCAGCAGTGAGGGTGAGCACATCCCCTCCACAAGCACACACGCTAGAAATAGCACACAGAGCCACTCCTGTGCTGCCACACACACACAAACACAGTGAACAGCACCAATGGCTTGATCCTCTTCCTTGCCTCCTGCAGAGCAGGGTTGAAGCTCGCTAGTGGAATACACTAGCATGCACGCGTGCACACATACATACACACACACACACACACAGAGACACACACAGAGACACACACATACATATATATATATATACATGCACACACAGATGTTTCCTATAGTGAGGCTTGTATGATCAAGCCAGTTGCTGGCTCCCAGACCCCAGCCTCCCCTAGTTACTGTCATCCAGAGCTGAGCCCCTCATGCATCAACTTTCCACTCCAGGAGCTTGTTAAACAGAACTCTTCTCCTAGGACTCAGCTTATTTGGCTGTGAGTTCTCTAGCATATACACGAGCCTCAGATAGGAAATTCAATCAACTCCAAGATGGAAAATGGATTAAATAAAAATATAAAATATAGACTACAGTGAACAGGTGCAGAGCTTTCCAGATGAGTATACAGACCAATGCCTTTTCCCTTTTTGATCCTTTCCCCAAACATTTCACATTCTACCAGTTCCCTTAAGACAGCTCGGAAGTTTTATACAATCTGCATGTTCTCTTTCCATTGGACTCCAAGATAAGTCCTACAACTCTTTAGGCAACATCCCTCTAGATTTGATGGCTTTCCAGAGACAGTCTCTTTTTGATGCATTTTAGTGTCTTTCACAGCAGGGACAGGGATCTGATTATTCTCTTCTGATGTTTGTTTATGGAGGAGCTTATCCAGCCTATCTTGGAGGTGCAATTCTTATTAGGTCACAATAGTCTTTTCACCTGACATTGTCCTCTGCTCCTTGCCAAGTCTTTGTGATTAGCCTTTACTCACATAGCCTAGGAGAATTCACAAACCATGGAGCAGCATTCAAACAAAATCAGAAGGCAAATCACAGTGAACTGCTACCATTACAAAAGAATGATGATGAATGACGCAATGAAGGGTTTTGCAGTTTGGTTTTAGTTAGTATGCCTAGAAAGTATTTTATCCCAAAGACATTAATCAATAATTTTTCAGCCACTGATACCTAAAAAACATCAAACATTTGTAGAGATTTTTTTTCTCAAAAACAGTCCTGAAAATATCTCCAAAATTTATCCTAAAAGTATAAAACCTTATATAGAAAAAGAATGTAGAATGCACTGAACTGAATTTAGTGCCAGATGAATACTAAGCTGAAGGTCATAAAAGCAGGGCTTTATCATCACATTAGATTTGCTTTCATTCCTGTGCAAACCTTAACTAGCTAGCCAAATGATTTAACTGCTCTAATCCTTGCCTTCATTCTACTTTTCTTAATGTGCTTTCTTGTTTTCATGATGATCATTTAAGCTGCTTGC
Organism: Geospiza fortis; assembly: GCF_000277835.1. Classification (NCBI taxonomy): domain Eukaryota; kingdom Metazoa; phylum Chordata; class Aves; order Passeriformes; family Thraupidae; genus Geospiza; species Geospiza fortis. The sequence continues at coordinate 4,905,109 of NW_005054318.1, read as the reverse complement.
ATTCCATGCAAAATTATTTTATTGGAATATCTCCAGGGCATTGAAACTTGCATTTATATATTTTTGCACAGTATTCACCACATACTTGAGTACATTTTGGCATTGTTTTAGGTAAAACTAAATGTAAATACCCAGGCATTAATTTACTAGGTTCTCTTCTAAACTAATATTAGAAATAATGTGGTGGTGTTTGTTTTGGGGTTTTTTTAATTGACATCCTGTTCCTACTGTTCAAAATTATTTTTCAATCAAGCACAAATAGTGCAGAGGAAAATGGATTGGGAGAATATTCTGAAATGGAGCTCCATTTAGAGGATTCAGCAATAAACTCAAGAGTTTTTTATTTAGATATGGCAGACTCAATTAGCATCTCATTAGCAATAAGCTGTATAAATAGGCATGTTCAGCAAAGAGGGAAAAAAGTCAATAGTCTGCTGGCAGTCACTCAGTATCCCAGCACCAAGCTTTCAACACACAGAGAAACCCTAATTAGAAGCTTGTCCATGTGCATGCATCACTCATTAACTGCCTCTCTGCTGAAACATAATAATGAATTGAGCCCTTTAATGTGACATTAATAAATTGCCACCATTTTGGGAGTATTTGAATGTAAAATGGTGATGTTCATTATCAAAATTATGTTTGATGACTTGGGTTTGTTCTGGCTCATTGAGAAGGATAATTTTCCTATTGTTAGGGCTTCTTCCAAAAAACAAGTCTGGATGCTTTTGGCTTACTCCACAGAACTTTGAGTGTCTGGATCTCTGGAAACTAACACTATAAACTGCAGATATGACAGATGAGGTAATGTAATCTAATGTAATGGCATGTTTCCTGCATCTTGTAGCTACATGTGCAAGGGAAATTGAACATGAAGGCTTGAAGGTATGTCTTAGGCAGAAATTCACTCATCTCCCATTTACAGCACTTCTCCTGTACTACCTGAGTCTACCAGAAGGAATTTAGCTCTATATATATGGAACATATCTGACAAATATTTGGGCCTAGACAAATCATCTGTCTCTTGTTCTGAGTCAATTTCCTCTTTTCCTAAGTATCTTTCAAGATGTATTTCACCTTCTGAAGGAAACAAAATACACAAAATTGACTATTTTGCTTGTTTGTGAATGCTTGTTTGTGGAAGACACCAGTCTATGGATTTTGAGCCCCACATTGTTCACTAAACAAGGGTCAAAACTGGGTTTTTCAGAGCTGCATTGTGCCACTAATGGAGTTGTGCAAAGACTAATACATGGGCTACCTGGTCCCCTCTCTGGTACAAAGCAGCCTAATCCTATAGTGCAGTGGGGAAAGCAGAAAGTGTTAAAATTTTCCCTTTGAAATGCTCTCTGAAAGTCTTGCCTTTGGCTCTAGTTATGCAATGGGTATTTTTTGTGTCCTTAGTCATCCATAGAGTTACCTTCATGTATGGGTTCACATGGCTGATTAGAGACAATTGCCCTAGAGGATAAATCTGATAAAGGGCAAGTTAATAAAGCAGAACTACTGTGGTATGCATAAAAGTACTGATAACTCTTCAGGACAGTACACATAAAGATAAATTACATATTGCTCAAATTAAAAGCAAGCAAACTGTATTCATCTGTGACTACAACATGGCTGTCAAAATGTGCTTATGAAACTGTGCAATAGCAAATACGAATTTTTGCCAAAGTAGTTCTACTCAACAGGCAAGGTTAGCTATATTATGGAGAAAAATCATAATGTTATCTTTCAGTGTTCAAAAGTCATATAAAAACTTCCATACTGACTTGTCTCAGCTATCTATCAAATTTTAAAGAGCCTTGGAGAAATATTGTTAAATTAAAACGGTAGAATTTTCTTATCTACATTTGCTCACATTTCCTCAATGAACTGCAAATTCATTAGAATTAGAAACCATGCACACTCAATTACAAGTATTGGAAATATTTCTAATACCATGAACGCAACAGGCTATTATCAATTCATCTTATACAACTCTTCCCTGGTTTTAGTAATCTTTAACAAATAAATATCATAGTCTTTGACCATATTTTTCCTAATAAAATTTCAAGTCTCTGTGACAAACTGAATAACAGCATGTAATATTGTATTCTATACAAAGAGTTCCTTCTTTTTCTTCATGTGACTGTGTTTATTATACATATAAGCTATCAAAGGGCTGTTTCTCTATATTATATGTTAAGTTGTATTAGGTATATTCATGCTTCCATAACATCAAACCAGATATTTTTTCTATTCCAAAAGTTTCTCACAAAACACATTTTGTATACATTTTCTACAGAAGAATTGTTACAGAAATGATGCCTCTCTAGAAATAAGAATAGAGGTTTTTAGGAATTAAGTATTTTTGGGTTTGACAGAGAAGAAATTATATATAGTCTTTGCATTATTTTCCTCAGCTATCATAAAGATGTTCAATAGATATTTAATTATATAATATTACATTTATTTAATTCAATAATCTGTAAGACAGGCTTTGTAGTATGAACTTGGAAAGAAGTGAGTTTGCCACATTTTTCTTGCCAGTTCTCATTACTTTTAGTTTTTTCTCATCCTGACTTTGATATATAGATTAGAAGCTTCTTATAGTACGACAATGTGTGGAACAGTGAACCTGACGTTCTGTGGTGCTTCAATTTCCCTAAATTTAATACAAACATTAAATATGTTTAGCTTGTAGAAGAGATTTCTTGACTTAGAAAAGCTATTCAGGAAAGTTACCTAAAATCTTGCGATCCATCTAGTAGCTTAGTGCAATTTAAGAGCAGGCGCTGGGTAGATACCAGTACTAACATTGTGTGGAAGTTAAACAAAAATAATACTTGTGTTTTGTTTTACCTAAGTCAGCTAACATTCCCCCTGAGAAATTTTGTCCTTGGATTTTCAAGGCAGAATAGGAGAAAAAACTATAGACCTAAATTCACAATAAGTCAATACTCTTAATTAAGATCTATTTCACTAATAGTCTGTCTGATTCTTGGCAGTGCTTTATCTCACTAAAGACTCCATCAGACATATGATGGAGGATTAAAATCAGACAGCCGAAGCAGCTACAGCTAGAGGACAATCTCCCAGAGTGCCCTTCGGATAGATTCTGCCACTGAGTAGAATGCTTGATATTTTGCAAGAAAGTTTATAAACCAGCATGGCAAGAAGAAATAAGTTTAACTTAATATATTAAATTGAAATAACTCTATTTTATATTTAGGAAACTGAAAACTTAAGCAATGCAGGACCTGTTGCACAAACAACTCAGAGATCTGTATATTTGAGCAATAACATCTGTGAGTCAATGATGAAGATAGTTAGGGTGATAACAAATTTAGTCATCTGATTTTCACCTGCTGTCATATGGTTTCAGACCTCTGAATGAAACACAAAGATGATGAAGCATTCTTCTTGTAGAGACCCACTCAGAAAAGTATCTCTTTTCTATTACATATTCTAGTGTCAGATGTGTTTTGGTGCTCAGGAATTCCATTTCCCTAATTCTGACTACCTAACCCTGACTACACTTATTTAAGGAATGCATTTGCTAATTTCCTACATAAGATCTCCTGAAAATGTAGAGAGACACTACATAGACATTGTTATAATTTCAGCTGTAATAAACAATGACGTCCTAAAGTCTTTATCCTGACATGATGTGATGTCTGTTTTTTCTCTTGCCAGATCCAAATCCCAGAGAATTTTCCTTTTGCATCACAAAGAATTTGGATTGGATAAATATAGATATGTCCTCTGTGGGTGACTAGATTTTTTTTTCTTCTTGTTTCATGCATATCAAATTTCCAATATACCCCATCAAAATGAAATTACTTCTGCTGGAGAACCTTTAGAGGAACTCACCAGGAAAAATTAAAATTTTAAAGCCTGAATGCCTGTATTTAACTTGCCATTTCTCTTTTTTTTTTTTAATGGACAATTAAGACAAAGAAGCATTTCCAAGAGTGCCTACTATTTATTACATAAACACACGATTATTTAAAATCTAAGGTAAACTACTAAGATAGTTTAGTTGAAAGAACTCCAGAAGTGTTTCTCTATCTTCATGGGTAATAAAACTCCAGGATGACTATCTCAGGTGTGAGAATTTATATTGTGAAATTTAGTAGAACAATCCCACCCTACTGATAAAAATATATCACTTATAATGTCACGTAAGAGTTGAGGCTTCCTCTACAGTCAGTAGAGGGAAGTCAGCACCTCCTTAAGGTGCTTCATCTCAAAGATGCCAGATTTGTTACAGCAGGAGAAAAGGTCAAACTGAAGGCCACCATTTACTGCGACTGTCTTGAGGGAATCTAGACAAAGAGCTGAACGCACCATTTCAATTTCAGGTAGCTTTTAAGGAAGATGAATCTTATCCATTCAAACTTTACTGATAACTTTTCCATTTTTCCTAATCACTGCCTATTCAAAATCTACTTACACGATTGTTTAATAATGCTTCAAGACTTCATACAAACTCATAAACAGACTTAATGTGCAAAGTTTGTTTCTGGCTTTTCTGCACCGCTGTCATTTTGTGCCCAAACATTCTGCTTTCAAGTGTTGTTTCTATAAAATACTTCAAGATTTCTTGTGTCATTTTCCTACATTTGATGAATAATGAATGAGAACATCTTCCAGTATTTCCAAAGCTAAAATTAATTTTACTGAGCTTTTCAAGTATATGATAAGTGGCAATTATAGAATATAAACTACCCACTTCTGCATATTTGATTTTATATTTATATTTTTCACATTTAACAAGTATCAAGGAATAAGACAAAAAACATGTCCAATTGGAATAAAATATCCAAAATGCAGTAGAACTTCATTGAAGAGCTGACTTTAACCTCTAGAAAATGTTTCCTCATTATAAATGTAATTATGCTGGGCTTAGGGCATAATTGTTTTCTGTTCGATGTGGGTTTTTTTGTTGTTGGTGGTGGTGGTTTTTTTTTTGTTTGTTGTTGTTGTTGTTGTTGTTATTTTTTGTTTAATAAATCCATAGTTTTATATTAAAAGTCTAGAAATTGGTTGATTTTGTAATAACATTTTACTTCAGAAGAGAAAAAATTTAGCCTACTACTTTAGGTGATATTGGCCATCTTACAATAATTCAATTAATTTCTTCACTTTATGCAAATTGCACTTTGTGCAAATTTTGTCAAAGAAAAATATTATATTCTGGTCATTTTTATAGTTTAAAATTATAAACTTCTCTCCTGGTCTGTAATAACAGTGTTTATAGACATTTGCTATATGATACAGAACTATTTCAGCAACATTAAAATAATTTGTCCAGAATAAATTATTCTTCAACTCCTTCACAGGTTTTAAAGGCAAGCTTTCAGTCTTATCCAAAAACTGGTCAAACAAACATTGCTTTATTTTGTATGGTCAGACAAAAATTCTGGGTTACGTCTGGACAGACGTATAGAAACAGAAACACAGCTCTGAAGGATGTGTTTGAAACCATGTGGTTTTGAGAAATATCCATGAAAAGAATCAAATCTAATTGTGTTTGCAGAATTAGAAGGATTTTGAAAAGCATTTCAGGCACTATAGAGCTACAATACAAAGACCCAGCAAATATCCATTACAGGTAATGCCATATAGCTTCATAACACAACATCTATCTCCATACATTAAGACTTTGCATTGTAATAGTTAAAGCTTAGAGCAACAGATTTATGGAAAACAGTTGCAAAATACATGTTGGAAAGGAGCATCATTCAGATGTCTTCTGAATCACTTAACATTTTGCTGTTTGTCCAAACTAAGCTTCATTCAGCACATTGGTGCTGATTTGATTCTCTGTTACATATTGGCCAGGCTACTGAACTCTGCAATCAGACAAACTAGGAATAAATGGAATATACCTGCAACAGTAAACTGAACAAAATTATAAATTGGCTTGCCCATACTGTTAATTTTTTAGAGAGACCCCTGGCATGGGTTTGGGCAATGTGAATTAGAACTATACAAATATTTCCCAGGTCTAATTTGGGAATTAGTAAGGATGATTTGGCAGAAACCCCTGAGCCACTCAGGTCCCCTGGGCGGCAGAGGCCACAGGTGGCGACCTGAAGAAGGTAGACGAAAGCCAAAGGCGAAGGCACCGCGAGAGGCAACGGAGCGCAGGAGGGAAGAAGCGAGTCGATCAGTTTTCCGTGGTTGAGGGAAGGTTTATTGAGGGCAGGGTAGAAGCAAAAGGGTAAGGGGCCACAGAAAACTGACAAAGATCCTCCCCCTGGTCTAGCTTTATAAGACTGACCCCAGGGGGAGGGCAAAACATAAATGACCAATCAATACATGCAACATCAGATGGGGTGACAGAGAACATCCAATTGACAAAACAAAAGGTGTGGACTTTCCCCCCTGGCCCAATCACCACCCGAACCCCGCAGATCCTTCCAGAGTTTGGGAGTGGGTCAGGGGTGATGGACAAGGGGGCTGCCCGGGCAACGAAGGAGGGACTGATCTGACGGACAGTGAAATTAACATAGAATAGGGAGGACATAACTGATTGACAGATAACTGACTGCCGGGAAAGGAGGGGGGAGCCCTGAAAATCCCCTGCTTCTGTCGCCATATTTAACCCATACATTTTAATAGGAATAAAATACAAAACTTATAAAACTCAACTGCAGAACTTCTAAACTGTAAAACAACGTGCACCCCAACACATACTGTTAATTTTTTAGAGAGACCCCTGGCATGGGTTTGGGCAATGTGAATTAGAACTATACAAATATTTCCCAGGTCTAATTTGGGAATTAGTAAGGATGATTTGGCAGGGACCATTTCAGAAAAGTGATTTGGATGCATCACTTTGTTTTGGCTAGTAAAAGTAATGTGGAAGCTGACAAATCATGCCAGCTTGGCTGCACAAACCCTAACCTTGCTTCATTTACTAATGTATATTTCCTCTATGTGATTTGAGGAGCTTATGGGTTTAATAATCTGAGACAACCCTAAGAATACCCAGCAAAGTGCACCTGGGAGCAGAGAGAGAGAGAAAAGAATAGAAAAGCAGGAAGACAGAAGTGAGATGGGAATGAGAAAAGAGAGTGCAACATACCTTCTCTGGCAAAAGTGGATTCTTAAAATGGCTCAGCTAGTTATGAAACTTCAGCTCAACAGAGATTTTTAGTGAAAGTTTGGGTTACTAAATCTGGTAATTTTATATTTAACTTTTTAAATGTATATTTATTTAACATGATGCATCCAGGAAAAGAAGATGGAAATGAAGATATAATTGTACTATATAAAAAGTATTTAAGGAATAGGGAGGGTTTTTTTTTTTTTTATTCACCAGCTCTTGGTCTATTTTTTTTTTTTTTTAATAAAAGTAAGCAATGGGGCTGAAAATTTTTCTGTAACAGAAAGTTGTCCCAACCACCTTACTAAAATATCTGCTCTGTACTTCTACTCTTCAATCCCCTGATGCACATGTCAGTATCCTATTCCTAAGAATGTTAGAAGGGTACAGGATCCCTGTACCTTCCTGGGAGACTGAATTTACACGTGGCATGGACGTGTATGAAAATCAGGCTGAGTATAAGTCAGCACCTATTGAATTAGTTTGGAAGACAGGAGGACAAACCTTGCCTGGGAAAACACATAAATTTCCATGTTTTCTGACCCCGGGAGCAGTTTTTCTGTCCTGGGATGACCTAGGCTTGTTGTAATTGTCACTTGGAAAAATTGAAGGGCCAACAAATTTCTGGTGCAGGAGGGAGACAGAGCAGTGTACGGACAATCTTCTTGCTCCCATGCAGGAGCGTTGCAATTCAGGACCATGATAATAAGGAAAGGCAGAAGAAGTCTGAGGCCTAGAAAATATCAATGCTCTGAGAATTTGGGATCTACATTTCCAAAATCAGTTATGGGTATACTGACAGTAGGCCTCATGTACAAAGAATGCTCAGCTTGGTGAGCCACAGACTTTCTCAGGCTGTGTTGCCCCTGTACCACACAAATGGTAAATTCCTGCACCTGGCTAATCAGACATAGCACGTGCAATCCTGAAATACTTGATATTGTAATTTTTTCTATTCTTAAAAGAATAATGAAGGTGCCAGTGTTTAGTCAGTCCCTCTGACACCCAGTATCTTTTTTTATTCTCATAGTTTACCTTTCAGACTAGTTTAATCAAATCAGAAGAATAGACAGTCCTGTTTCATTTTGTGCCTTTGTAACCAGGCCTTTCAAGATGACAATGGGAAAACATGAACAAAAGACCTTCTATCACTCTAGACAACTTACACCTTACACTCAAACAATTTGAAAGTTAGTGACTGAATTTAAAATAAATGAAGGAAAATAGATTTCAGTTTGAGCAAATGATGTAATACAAGTCTAGAAACAGCTAAACTCACTGGATAACCACTAAACCAGAGACAATTTTATTGCAGCTGTGAGAGTTGCCCTCATTAAAGAGAAAAGACTGCATATTTTGAGCATTTTCAAACTGTGAAGAAAACACATTTTGAAAAAGGGCAATCAGGAAAAGTTAAAAAAAAATTCAGTATCATAGAAAAATGTCTTTAATGAATTGTTTAAGTACTAGCTAAGCAACAATCCTCTCTTGATTGAAACATATTCAATGGTAGGAATGGCAATGCTTTAGAAAGACGCTATACAAAGTGAGGGAAAGACTTCAGTGAGGAACTTCCCACATTCAAGTAATATACTCCTCAATCTCATTTCTAAAGAGACTCATCTTTGAATTTTTTATTGTCCTTCAGGTCCAGAACTCATTTATTTTCAAGTCAGGACAAATGAGGGAGAGTTTTTATGAAAAAGAGCAAAAGAAATGTTTGCTACAGAGTGCAAGGACTAACATTTTGGAGTGCTTTTTAAAATTTTTTTCTCAAATTTCTGAAAAAAATATTATATTTTCTACCTGGAGGCTGAGATTCATTACAATAATTTAGGAAACTGCAAGTCAGAAGATTGGTGTATGTGATGTCTTTAAATCTAATAAAGACATAAAGATGGGGAACTATTTATCCTACTTATCTTAAACAGGTGGTTATAATAGAATTAATTTTTTTTTTCAAAGTGGCAGTTTATCTTTTGGATGCTTCCTTCCTCTAAACCTTTACAGCTCTTGTGATTCTTATGCAGTCTTTTTTAACTTGATGGTATTAAAGAGTTTAGAATAATAGAAAGTATAATTATAAACCATTTATACTATTAATAAATCTGCAAAATAAAATTTTCCATTGCATACTTTAAAAAGGTATATTTTACATGTATATGTGTATCTTTTAATTGTAAAATAAATTTTATGCTGTCCTTGGCATTCACTTAGCTGGCCTTGCATACACAAACTGTTTTGGTCATTGTTTATATAAATATTTATTCAGAAGAAGGGTTTACAGCATCTTTGTGTACTTCTCACAATTTAATTCATAGCTAATCTTGTTTTGGTAAGAACAAGAAACCAATAACATATTTTCCCTTTTTATGAGTATAACCAGTTGCCACCAAGTCAAATTGGGAGGGAGGGAAAATTATGGAGTATAAAAACATGGTAAGTTTCTTCAGAAATCTATTAAGCCAAATTCATTCATTGGCAATACAATATTAACCTTACAATTGTCTTGTTTAATGTAAAGAACCTCAAGTAATCACATAAAATGAAAAGTTTATGTGATTTATAGAAAGAAAATGGAATGCAGACTCAATGCCTTTATCTCTTCAGCAAGTAATTACTAGTAACATATTTTTTATTGCTAGATTATTTCAATTAAGCTTCTAAACCACACAGTGCAGAAAACAATCTTTCCATGGTTAAAAAAAACCAAAAAACTTAAAAGTTAAGAAACTGAATCATATCTCTAATGGAGAGCAGCTGAATATCCATTCTAGGACACGACTTTTTGATTCAAAGTGCAATTCAGTTGTCAATTCAAAAGTATAAAGTTCCACTTGAAATGTCCTCCAATGACACCTACATTCCATGGGTGTTGAGTTGTATCTGCTAGTCCAATGTAGACTCACATGTGCTTTGCACAGATATAGATGATTGCACATAAACATTTCTATTTGATTGCTTTTATATTGAACCAAATCTTACCCTAGACACTTAAAGTGTGTTGAGAAATCTACACTCTCCTGTATTTGTCCTTCGGTCTTTATTCCCCTCAGTCCTGAAGCATGAAATTGTCTGGGCAAATCTAGACGAAACATCTGAGCTGTCAGAATGTAATTAACTCTAAAGTCTACAGGGATCAATGTCTTGCTTTCTAACGAGACTACATAAGGACACTGAATAAAAGGAAGTTTTTCAACTTTATTTAAATAGGCCTAATTTCAGCAATCTATCATTTGCCTTTCATCTAACTACTCTTCTGAATGTTTTTGTCAAGATAAAGCTGGTTATTTATTTTTTATTAGAAACGTTGTCAAGACTCACTATGCTTAATAGTATATAAAATTGACTTTTAATAGTATATAAAATTGACTTATGCTTACCTTTTTTTTAATTGCATATGACCTGTAACATATTTTAAAGATATAGCTTAAATATTTGAGGGTACATTTTTAGACCTTCATTTGATTTTAATGCACATTTAGTGTCTATTTGAAGGCAGATTAATTCAAATTCAGCTCCTGAAATTTAAAAAATATGTCTAATTTGAATAATGTCTTTAAATTTCATAATTTTTAAATAGTATTTGTGCATATTATGTTCTTTTGGATGTAATTTCAAAGTGTAATTTCTACTGAAGGTAGAAGAGTAATCTCCTAATGTCTTCCTGCTTCCAAGTTTATATTCTTTTGTGTGACCTTTTTCATTGAAAAAAAAAAGTATGCAGATGACTAATTTTATTGGTTTGGTATGAATAATTTGAGGCTTAAGGTCTTAGTCTAAATTGCAGGTGCAGGTTCAAAAAAGTAAGTGATTGGAATAGATCTGAAGCCTCAACTGGAAACTACTGAATAAATATGAATTCTAAATTGTACCAAGAATTCAGGGTGGGAGAACATGCAGAGCATGGGTGAATTGCATCCTTGCTCAGCTTATGCTTCTGTATTACTGTGGAAGGCATCTGAAGCTCACTGCTGCGTTCATTTAAATGAAGAAAGGGAGTTTAAAGATCCATGTGCTGTAAATTGTATATGAAAAATATGGTGTCTCAAATATGATGCATGTATTTATTGTTGGACTTCATGTTCTACTCAAGAACAGTTTCATGATTCATTCAAAGCATAACTGATGCCATAATTTTTACCTAAAAATAGTGGATATCTGTTCCCCATCTATTCACCTATCTAATTATATATAATGTTTATACATATATGTATGTATCTCAGTATAACAGTCTTCCTATGTTCACCCTCAGAAGAATCTGTAAATGTAATTCTGATTCTGAATGCCTTGTGCACTGTTTATAAAACAAATTCTGGTTTTTTTCCTGTCAGTCTGAAAACTTTTGTCCACTATATATTAATATTTTAGGTTGCCTTTGTGATCTATTCGGAATTAAATTTACTTCTTTTCTCCAGTGTAATTGTCACAACAGATATTAAAGATATTGTGCATATTTTCTAAAATTTTAGTACAACACATCTACAGTCCCTAAAATAATTGTGAAAATTTGAGCTTTGTCTCTCTTCTTGTTGTATGTTTAAATTTTAGTCATCCCATTCTACACATAATCACCTTAGGCTGCCTTTAAAATCAATGAGGGAATAAAATCAGCTCAAAAGATTTTTCATTTGACCTTGTTCAAATCCTTAGTTCAGGAAGATATCAATCTTCCCATTCTCATTTCCCTTTAGCATTCAAAGGTTCACACTTTTTTTGCTGTGAATTACAATTCAATAAAAAAGTCCTTTAAGAATTGAATTATGTGTTTAAGAATTACAAACACCTGTCTTATCAGACAGATCACCTAACTAGTTTCCCCATTATTCTGCAGTTGGTGAAAAGAAATTACATATTTGCACACTAAATTAACATTCTTCATGTTTTAGTATTTTTGTGCTAAAACATCCAATTTAAATAGAATAATGTATGTTAATTTCTGTACTAAGCAAGAGGAACTATGCAGCTCTTTCATGACTGTTCTACTGGTCTTCAGGCTGCTAGTTGAATTACTGTATGCTCCTTCTTATAGATATCATATATTCCAGTTTTTCCCCTTTTTTGATTGTTGATGAAGAAATTATGTTCCATGTACACATTCTATGTGTATATTTTATGTATTCCACAATCCCTTTACACACACATTCTGTATATTTTTGAAATGCTGATAGTACATTAACTCGTACATCAGCAGGAGCTACTGCAGAGACAAGCAGCAAGAAAAAACGCAGCTTCTGGCTCCCATTGCTCTTTCTCTGAGCCATTCATCCCTCGAGTAATTTAATAAGTGTTCCATTAAGAAGCAGATGCCCATGAGTCCCTGTTGTAAGATATAACACACAAAACTTCAAACAAAGCTCATAATGATTTTTGTGTCTCTGTACAATACTATAATTTCTCATACTTTTTTTTTTTTACAAGAAAACCCAAGGACAGAAAAAGTGCTTTTTATAAAAGTAGTGCAGCAGAAATTTTTTATAAAACTTGTATTTTATCTGGCATGGATTGCATCTTTAAACAAAAGTGTCACAATCACCAATCAGCCTGAAACTTTATTAGAAATCTCTTGATTTGCTCTCAGTTATGCCTCTGAGGTTTATTCGAGCTTTGAAACTTTATCTGTTCACTGATACCTTTTTCAGAACATTCTGATTGTCAAAGGAGTACACAGATTTGATTTAATTTGGTTTATCATTTCTTTTTATAAGTAGCTTTTCTTTGTAGAATTTTATTAATAAATCAGGTCCAAGAGTGATGCATAGACATACTGAAATTGAAACTCTCCAAGATTTTATCCATATAAAATCAAACTTTTTTTTACACTAGGTTGTCTAATACTTATTAGCTCTGCTGATGAAATGCTGGAAAATATTTATCTCTTGTTATCACATTGAAGAAAGGAGCCCTGTAAATTTAAACATGAGCTAATTCATTTCCTCCTTCTCTCATTAATTAATATAAGTTTTATTACTATATAAATAATCAAAGGGAATCTAAATTGAAAAAGAGCATTGTTTGTCTACTTCCCACCCTTAAAAACACAAGAGAAATAGAAGATTAAGAAATTCTCTTTGGAAAGTTTATATAAGAATTTTTTTAAAGATAAATTTGTGACTATATCAATGATAGTTTTGGCAAATTATCTTCTGCAATACATGCCACACTATGCATTTTTTAATTAATTCTTCATTTATTCCTTGATCTGAGGAATCTTAAAAAAGTACATTAGAACTCTTTTTAAATACATCAGAAGCTATAGATAAGAAAAAAATTATTGTGGGGGAATAAAATAAGAAAAAAAGCTTAAACTTGACTTTCAAATAACAAAACAGGAGAATTAAGGGTTTTCTCTGTATTAAAAAGACTTTGTGTAGTCCAATAAAGACCAACAACCTGAAAAGTGTCAGGTCTTGTCTTTTTAAAGGGGATGGCTGCTTCCAGACTAACATTAAACAATTGAATCGAGGAGAGCTACTTGAACTGTCCAAGTGCCTGCCAGGGACCAGTTCCACAATTTAATTGTCCAGCTGATGCAGTTCCAGGGCTTGGACACCTGCACTGGCACTCTAGTTTCCTGATATACGAGCTGCTGAAACACCTCTCTGTGCTTCCACAAGAGGAACAATGCTTTGTATCTGCCAAAGAAATTTCTTTTCAAAATCCAACCTCCTGATCTCTTGTGGTGACTGTTTTCATGTTGACAGGAGAAATTATGTGCGTCTATGAAAAATACATCCCAGAATATGGGATTCAGATTCTATCATATAATAGATTCAGTGTAAAATGATGACAATTATGCCTCCCCCAGCCATATTTTTCTGCTCCCCCAAATGACCAGACAGGCTTACAGGCTTACTCATAATTTATGTGGTTTTCTTTTTTTTTTTTTTTTTTATCTCTATGTTACTAACCTCAGCTTCTTAGATTCCTGGACGCCTGAAACAAACTTTTTTGTTTGGTTGGTTTTGGTTTTGGGTTTTTGTTTTGGTTTAGGGTTTTTTTGTTTGGTTCTTTTGGAGGGGTTTTTGTTTGTTTTGGGGTTTTTGTTTGGGTTTTTTGGGGTTTTTTAGTTTTGTTTGTTTTTGCATTTTCCACTAATCTTGGATTTATAAATTGTACAGTTCTGATGCATCTACTCTTGGATATGTGCAGACTCTTTCAACCCAGATCCAGCTGTCTGTACCTCTACAGCAAGGACAATTATGTTGTGCTTCTAGCTGTCAAACAGCCACACACTGCAAGCCTGGTACAACATATTAAGGAAAATTGGTACCACTTGTGTTCTTACCCTGGGTTTGGAATTGCAGCAATTTGGGTGCTGCCAGGTGAGCAATGGGGTTCTTCCTGCAGTGGTGCAATCAGAGAGATGTGGGCAAGATTAGTCAATCCTTGCCATATATCCAAGCCTAGTTATATCATCTTGAGGTAACTCAGTTTCAGGGGGTGAAATGAAGAATAAATCATTTCTAAGTAGCAATGCTTAAATGTGGTGTATCACAGAATGTGAAAATGTAAATTTGAAACCCTGGAGATAGATAATGACATGATGTTTGTAGTACGGGCCATTAAACTCATCTCAGAAATTCAGCTAGAGGTGACTCAAAGCAATTATTGTGCTGTATTTATTTCATCACTGTGATGGACAGACAAAACACTTCATAACTCTGGTTTTATAGCTCCATAGTAAAAGGAATTTTGCTTGTTATTTGTAAACATGAATGTTGAGTAATAAAATTTATTTGATAAAAAATAAAATAAAAATTTTAAATTTTAAAAATATAATTAAAAAATAAAATTTATTTATAAAATAAATAATACATAATTTTATTTTGGCATATTTCTCATGTTCTGTTTCCTAAAGTTCTCATATCAACTATTATAATGTTCCTGAAGTTTTCTGTGGCATTAATTGGGTAAAACTTTCAAAATCTGTTTGCTTTGCTGGGCAATGACACATCTGTACTGAAATATGTAGTACAGTGTACTATTTGAGTATCACACAGAAGCTTTTAACACTGTACTGCACAGACATCCAGAAAGACATGGAGGCGCTGGAGCATGTTCAGAGAAGGGCAGCAAGGCTGGTGGGTGCTCTGGTGAGTCCTTTGAGGAGAAGCTGAGGGGGCTGTGGGAGTTTAGGCTGGAGAAAAGGCATGGGGTGACCTTGTCATTCTCTGCCACTAGCCAAAAAGGCTACAGCCAGGTGGAGATCAGCATTGATCCTGATGATCTTGGAAGTTCTTTTAAGCCTAAATGATTCTGTGATTCTGTGACAGAAAAATTATGGTAGAGAACAATGCATGTCTTTCCCATGAAGTGGCTTGTCCATTCTTTAGTTTCTTTAGCATGGGCTGTGTGCCTCAAATGCACGGGTTCCCGATTAAAGCTTGCAAAGTCTGAACTGACAGATGTGTTTTAATTTCTCTTAGAGGACACTGAGAACCATTAATGTCTTATTAAACCTTTTTCTGTGACAAATCTTTTTGACACAAGCTTCAAAGTGGCAGAAGATATGGACATAAATATACTATGTATGATGTCTATAAAAAACCAGTAGCTTAATGAGAATTTTAAGATGATGACTTTTACACAATGAAATAAGAAGATAGAGTTAAAGGAAAAGTAAAAAAAAAAATCAGATATTTCATTTTTAGTCAAAAAATTACTTTATAATCTCTAGGTTTATTTGGGTACTTTTTTTAAAAGCAATACTCTGGAAATGAAAAACTTTTGAGTTGGCGTGTTGGCTTCACTCAAATGAAACTTATTTTCATTTTCTGCCTTTCTCAATTTCAAAGTGGATTCAGAGGTTTCTAACAAACGGCTCGTTCTTGTATTTCCATAGACATAACAAATCCAAATAAAATAGTGCTCACCTGAAAAATCTTTGGTAGTCAGAAAAGTTTGGAAATTACAGAAGCTAGGCTATATTCTTTAACTACAAGAATCAGTTTGAAGGAGTAGTATTATTAAATATTGGAAAACAAGGTTTACTAGTTTTATAAGAGCGTTAATGGAAACTGTTCAGGTGATGGAAGAAAAGTCAACAACTTAAAGGAATGACATATTATTACCATTTGCTAAGTACTCAAAAAAAATTATATGAGGAAGCATTTGGAGCACAAAACTGATGAGGAGCAGCTGAGGTGTTGGAGATCTTTAGCCTTGAAAAAAGGAGGCTCTGGGGGGTTTTCTCACTCTCTACAACTGCCTGAAAGAAGGTTGAAGCCAGGTGGGAATCAGTCTCTTCTCCCAAATAACAGGTGATGGGATGAGAGGAAATGGCCTCATGCTGAGCCAAGGGAGGTTTAGATTGGATGTTAGGTATAACTTCTGCATGGAAAGGGTTGTCAGACATTGGAACAGGCTGCCCAGGTGGGTGACTTAAGTATGTACAGATGTGGCACTTTGGGTCATGAGCTGTCTTGTGCACCTTGGCTGGGTCCCCGAGGGTTTAATAATTAACTTCATGTTGCTTATGCTCCTCATGCAGGTATGCAGTCTGACTTCCATGATGGAATGGCAATTCCCATGCAAAAATAAACGTTCTGTGGATCAAGAAATATAGCATAACTGCAAGTTTATTGTTACATGATGTAAAAGGTCATGCCTGGCATGTGGTATAGCTGTGCAGAATAAAGTCCTTTGTAAACTGGAGAAATGGATGCACTCCGTGACAAGCAGAACTTCTGAATCAGCTTATCCTTCTGATCTCTTTAGTTTCATTCATTTTGAATTTGACCATTGTGAACACATCTGTACAGTGGTGTCCTGGCCCTGCAGCCTATACCACTGACTTACAACATCGGTTTGCTCTACTGTTTTTATCTGTGGAGAAATTTGGGTGAGAAGGAGTATAGGGGAGGGGACAGTATTGACAGCACACTAAGTTTTGTCCCTGTTTGTAGTAGGGATAAGAACAAACACAAGCAATTTGTGATGTCTTTCTCACTCACAGTCTTATTAAGATACCTCAGCAAATCTTGCAACTACCAGGCAGGCACTGACCTAATCAACAGAAAAAGGATTTTCAAGACACACACTTAGGCAGGGTCACCAGTCCGCATGTCCATGAAACAGACAGTGTGATAACAACTCTCCTTTACTGATCTTGTTTTATTTCCTTCTTCTAAACTGGAAGCGTCTGAATAGTTACCTTTATTTTCAGGATGCTTTTCAGTTCTGTTATACTTTTTATCATAGCATCCACAAGAAAAAAAAATCAAAAACCAAAGACTTGATAACTCCCCAGCTTTCTAGGAAATTGGTTGTTGCCCCTAACCAGATTGGTTGTTCTCAAAAAAACATACCGTAAACATACAGGGAGACTACTTAAATGATGAAAACAACTTCTGTGACAGAAAGAGGGCATTTAGAAAAGGGAGGTAAAAATTTAGTTACCTGGAAAAATTAAGTGTCTACTGCTTTTCTGCTACTTCACCTAAAACACTACATTAGGCATCAGAAGAAAAAACTCAAGCAGTTTTACCAAAATATATGAAAACTTTTTTTATCCTATATATTATTAAATTGTAGAAATCAGTGCTAAAGAGTGTTGTGGATTCCGTAAGTTTTAAGAGCTTGTATTTTAAAAAAAAGGAAAGAGAAAACCCATAAAAGTCTGTTCAAATTTCAGATCAAGCTCTGATTGAGAAGGTTCTTTTAAGATGCAGATTTTATAAAAAGGAGAGATGCTATATATTTGAAATATGAAGCAAAATTTTCACTTGCCATATGCTTTTTACTTAAATACTTCCTTTTATTCATGGGTCTGCTAGTCTTATCTCTTGCTGTATATCAGCACATACTTTCCTATACTTCCTCAGTAGCCAGGAAGGTTACCTTCACAGGTAGGTGAAGCTCAGTCCTCTGTGGCCTCATTTCATTCAAAAATTATTCCTGGATACCACTGAAATCCATTTGAATACTTGAGATATATAGATATTTCAAGATATTAGATGAACACTAAACTGAAGAATGTTTTAGGAGAAGAAAACTCTTGAAGGTATTGTTTTCTAGTGAGCAAACTGAAGTTCTTACTTTGACACTCTTCTCATTGGAATGTAGTCAGCCCTCAAACATTTGTATTAAATTATCCCTGCTCAAACTCTCATTAAATGTGAGGTTTATGCCAAGCTGTCTTCCATGGTGACAGTCTAAGCCATTTGATAAAGGTGAAAAGTTTATTACTAAGTGAATATAGTGAAATGGACAAAGGAGATGGAAAACCTGAAAAATCTGAAATGACAAGGTTGCTTCAGTTCTTTGTTCTGCTTTGCAGTCCTGCCTAATATATACTGATATTACTCTGCTGCAAACAGACATCACTGTGGAGCAAGGCTGATTCCACGTGTTCAAAAAGAAGCTGATATATCTTCTCATTTGGCTTGCTTGTATACATTTTAAACTATGCTATTAATCTTTCTCGGACTCAAAACTGGATTCCCAAATTTGGAAGAAAAGAGAATACTCTTCCAACCCATTCATAAAGTCTGTATGTACTTTTAGTAAGTTTGCTGTAGAAGGAACTTGTCATTAAATTTGTCTGGGGATCTACAATTTCAGTATAAGGAGTGCTTGTATTCTGTTGGATACAGTTTCAAATGTTAAATTCAAACCTGGGTAAAATAGTTATCAGACTGGAATAAGTACAAGAAGTTCAAAACATGGGAAAGATAGGACTTCATACAATATTCCCTAGGTCTAATTCAGTTTCCAGGCAAGATCATGTGTCTGTCAATAGCTGTAAATGCATGTAGATTATGCCTGCCTGCTGGGAAATACAGGGAGCAATTTTTCCTTTATCTATTCAATTGGAAAATATGTTCTATATGGTAGAGGCAGATTTTCAGCATGATGTTGGAGACGTATACTTCAGTCCCTTCTTTTCCTATAATAATAACAACAATAATAATAATTGAAATCCTAATACCTTATGCTGAGCTATATAAACTTTAAATAAGAAACTATATTCTATTTCTAACTAAAGCACTTTCGGTTGGTTTGCTTTTTCCATCTTCAAGGTATATTGACAGTTTTGCATTATGATATAAATATCAGCTCTGTAAATATGTGTTTGAAATGCTAAAACCTATATGCTTTTTTATAAATGATATCTGAATATACTTCAGATTCCCCACATCAGTAATTTTTAAAAAGAACTCATAGTATTAAAATTATTTTTATGGATGTGAAGATGCTGCCATATAATTTATATTTCTGTTCAACTGAAATCAGTAAATTAGAGTTGTGATGAAACTCTCAGTCCTGTAAACTTGGAATGTCAGAACTATACAATTTCTGGGTTAGCAAGAAAAGCCCTGAATTTCTAAGTGATTTGCTGTGCAAATCTCCTGCTTCTCTTTTATCAACCATCAGGATAATATTCCGTCTTGTACTCTGTTTATACTTATCCAATATTTTTTTCGATTAGAAAGTGTCCTAAGCACATATATGGCGCCTAATTAAGCATGTTCTGCTCTCTTGTCCCTATTTGCATGCCTGGACCAGTTTGAATTGATTTAATTAGAGTTTTAATTAATAAAGCAATTTGATTAATATCACTGTTGAATAGACAGGATGGAGGCCAGAACATTAAAAGAAACTATTTCAGACTTGTCACACACAAATCACTCACTTTGGATATATATCCCTATATTTCAATTGAGTAATTAAATTAATTCAACTGATTTAAGAGAAACAAGATTTTAGAACTAAGGTGGTAGGAAATCTCTAAAAATGTCATAGTGTTATACATAAAAATGTAAATACCCATGAATGAGACTAGTCTTGCTGGTTGTAACTTTCACAGCGTAATCAGGATAAACAAGTTTATAATCTAAAGGATTAATAGTGACTATAAACAACCTCAGAGTAGTAACCTTATCAAACAACTGAATATATTTCAGGAAATCAATACACCATTGTCTTGCCATATAGCCATGAATTATCCTGAAGTTTTAAAGAAAGATATAAAATAAGGAAGAATGGACTTTAGAACTTGTAGTGGGTCTATCTATCTGTTGTTTTCAATAATTGGAATTGTGAAATCTCCTACTGAAATTTGTTATTGAGTAATTTTAAAAATTATACAATGGAGATCAAATTACAAGAAACATTAATATGGTCTTTTCACATTCTTCTCACATTTAAGATATTAATTCTTTAGACAGTATTCTGCTTTGCTTTCCGAGGGGTAATAATTTGCAATCTTGGAGTATTCTTGGCAATATAAACATACGCTACTGTGAACAAAGTTGTTCCTTTAAAGTAAATCTAAACATGAGATAAAAGCATTTTTGAGATGAAGCTGAACAAACAGACATACTAATGTCAAGGCCCAGGAGAACATTGACGGTATCATTTTAATGAGCAGCTAGTTAGCCTAGAGTTAGTGCTTTGCTATCAGCAAAACCTGTTCACTTGAGCATTTGTTCTCAATGAGGCAAGATGGAAAACAGGAACACCATTGCTGTCTTCTCCTCTCAACCCCGCTAATATTATAAGAGTGAGACAATTCCAAAAAAATGTCCTTTGTGGAACAAAGGTCTGAAAAGAAAAAGCTCTCTGCTTGCCCTAGATGACTACTCGGGTGTTGAAAACACACTAAGGATCTTGAACATGAGTCCTACCTGTCCTGTCATTTGTTTTTCCCCTTAGAGAGAAATGTTATTTTGGATGTAAGGAACCTTCCTGATGAAATTTCACTGAATACAATCCACTTACACAAAGTCTGTTGGTAAAAGTTAACTGATGATTTTATGAGTAAAAGCTATGTAGTCCTCTTTTTCCTCTTTATTTTTTAATCATCTCCACTCCTAATGATCCTTTGCCACAAATGAAGCTTGAAATAAATATGAACATAAAATATCCAGTTCATGATCTTTGCAAATTGCCACATTGTTGCAAGAATACATCTTAACCATAATCGCTGAAGCAGAACTTTTGCATGGACTATAAAGTTTATATATTTCACAAGAGACACTGCTCTTACTCATTCCAGTTTTATATCAGTGTTTTATACAAGTTCAAGCCCATTGACTTCACTGGCATTTTCCCAAGTTCGCACTTGTACAAATGAGAGGAAACAAGACTGACAAACAATAATAATTATTCTTTTTGCAGTTAGACAAAATATTTTTTGCCAATTAAGATTTTTTTTTCTGATAAGTTCTCCATCTTAAGGGAATTTCACACTTGCAAGCAACTTTGTTATATTACTTTTCTATTTAAATATTTTAGCATTCTTTAAAATTGGAGTTATTTAAGCATTTATTGTTTTGAAGTGTGAGATTTATAAGTATCAAGGATAAAAATTTAATTATGAAAAAGTGTGATAATTTTGATGTTCTGATTAGCTCAAAGTCTTGATTAAATACAATCAATAAATTGTCATTATATAATCAATATAATCAATACATGATTAATATTTTCTATGCTTACTGCGATATATATCAATGCTTTCTGAATCATTTTAGTGACTTTTAAGACAGGCTTTCATCTGCTACTGGCTCTTGATCTTGCAGGATTCCCAAGTACAAATCAGTTTTATTTTTGTTTTGAGTAGAGTTACTATAGATCAACTTATAATTGGAAATAGATAATGATAATATCATGGATTTATAAAATATCTTGACTTCAAAGGGACACACAAGGACTATCAAATCCAGCTCCTGACCCTGCACAGCACTATCCCCAAGAGTCACAGCATGTGCTAGAGTGTTTACCAAATGCTTCTTGAACTCTGTCAGACTTGGGGCCATGACCATTTTACTCAGCAACCAGTTCCTGTGCCCAATCCCATTTTGGGTGAAGAATCTTTTCCTAAGATCCAGTCTTAATCTTCCCTGGCTCATCTCCATGATGTTCTCTCAGGGGCCGTTGCTAGTCACCAGACAACAGAGATCAGTTTTAATTTATTATTGGATTGATCAAGAGGAAGTCATGCTTGACCAATCTGATAGCTTTCTTTAATGTCATGGTGGGGAAGGTTGATAAGGGAAGAGCAGTGGGTATTTTCTGCCTGAACTTCTGCAAAGATTTTGACAGTGTTTCCCATAATATCTTAATAGGTAGGCTCAGGAAATGTGGATTGGATGAATGAAAGTGAAATGGATCAAGAACTGTCTGAATGGCAGATCTCAGAAAGTCATGGTCAGCAGAGTAAAATCCAGTAGGAAGCCTGCAGTCAGATCCCCAGGGATCATTTCTGGATTTGGCCTTTTTCAGATCATCAAGGGCTTGGATGTAGGAGCATATTGTACCCTCAGCAACTTTGCATATGATACAAAACTGGAGAAGCAGCTGATGCACATTTAGCAGGACCTGGATGGGCTGGAGAGCTGGGCAGAGAGAAATCTAATTACATTCAAGAGTAAGTGTAGGGCACTGCACCCAAGGAGGAGTAACCCAAAGTACCAGCACAGGCTGGGGGTCCCTCAGTACAAAAAGACAAGAAGATATTGAAGAGGACCCAGCAGAGACCACAGCAATGATTAAAAGTCTGGAGGGTCTCTCTTATGAGAAGAGAATGTGGGACCTTGGCCTGTTTAGTGTGGGAAAGAAAAGACTGAGATGGGATCTCATTAATGTATATAAATATCTCCAAGGCAGGGTGTCAAGAGGATTGTGCTAGATTCTTTGCAGCAATACCCAGTGATGGGATACAGAGCCATAAACTAAATCACCATGGAAATTCCACCTCATCATGAGGAAGAACTTCTTTACATTGGGGTGGTATAGCACTGGAAAAGGCTGCCCAGGGACAGAGGGTATGGACTCTCCCTCTCTCTCTCTCTCTCTGTCTCTAGACACATAAAAAATCCACCTGGACATATCAGAATAATATCTGAATAGGAATATTCCAATTCCAGAGTTCTCTCACTTAATTTGAAAGGGAAGCTGAATGCTTGAGTAGTTTTTCCATGGCTTTCTTTGCTCTAATCTCTTAGCTATGCTAGCTTTAACAAATTACTCAAAGTCAGTGACTATGAATTATATTCCTTGTTCTTTGCCACTGTTAAAATGGTGCTGGATTCAGTTTTGGCTTGAGATGTAAAATATTCATTTGCAAAATTTCCACACGCAGCACTGCCCAGGTGGCATGCCACAAAAGCAGTGTAGATAAACAGTTTCCCTGCACTGGAGGATTAGTGAATGTTCTTGGCTATAGATTTGAAAAGAACATGTAGTTGACCTCAGGAGCAGAGAACAAAACCTTTTGCTAGTTTACAAGCAGATACTTAGCTTCAAGGCTCACAGCCTTCTGGAGAAGATCATAACCCAGCTTGCCACTTCAGCAGAACCTCAGGCTTCCCTGTGGAAATGTGTTCTCCTGCACACTATGTTGATTCCTCCTGTCAGGAAAGCCAATCAAAATGTCTGGGTTTTAGGAATGAAATGGAAAAGTCATGTAAATAATAGCAAAATTGCAAAGCACAGAGACATGATTCAAGGTCAGTACAATTAATCTGTGACCATTATCAATCTCCAGACATCCTTCTGTTTGACTTTCAAAGATAATTCATTTTTAATAGCATCATAGTCATCATTTTGATGAATGAATTATCTTGACATGTAAAGCCACACTTATCTAAACAGTTATATGTGTTTTTTTCAGATTCCCTCATAACTAGCTTTGTTGGCACCTTTACTGCTTTTCTCAAAGAGGTTGCAGCCTACATGACTCTGGAGATTGAACTACCTGCTTTATACCCTGTAGGAAAAATTTAGGTAGGCGGAATTCAATTATGCTAATCTGAATTTGGCTCAGACACCAGAGTCGACATTAGTTTTCCTGCTGGGATTTTTACCTCTGTAACAGTGCAGTATTCTTTCATTAGATAGTCTGGCAATATTTATATCTTCAGTGTGGATCACAGACATGTTTGAAGCACAGTACAAATGTTTCAAAAGGAAAAATAAATAAATTAGAAATTTATTTAAAAAACCCTTAATTGTTTCAGTAGTACAAATTCCCAGAAGAGCTTCATTAAAATTGCCCCATTTAAAAATGTGTTTAAAAATGCAACCATTCAAAATGATCAGATATATTAAACATTATCACACAAATGAATAATTTACATTAATAACCAAATAATATAATTATAGAACCTTAATAGTTTAATTTGCTTTATCCATCTCTTCCTTTCTTAGTTCTTTAAAAATGATTTACTAATGACTGTTCTCTCCTGTAAAAATTTTTTGTCTGTTGCTAAGGGATTACAAGCCTGACTATTTCTCCATCTGAGAAAAGTAAGGAAAGTAAGAATTTCCCCTTACTTCCAAGTTGATTTGTGCAGAACTATGGACTGTTTTGTTCTTCATTTTCAGTTTGAAGGACATGGAACTGTTGGAGCAAGCACAGAGATTGGCCATGAAGTTGATAAGGGGAGTAGAGCACCTCCCCTACAAAGACAGGCTGAGAAAGTTAGGACTTGTTCAGCCCAGAGAAGAGAAGGATTTGTGGAGATCTGAGAGCAGCCTTCCCTTATCTGAAGAGGGCCCATGGGGAAGCTGGAGAGGGACTCTTCATCTGGAACTATAGTGACAGGACAAGGGGAAGTGGCTTCAAACTAAAGAAGAGTAGGTTTAGATTAGATATTAGGAACACATCGTTCACTGTGAGGATTGTGAGGCACTGGAACAGCTTTCCCAGAGAAGCTGTGGATGTCCCACCTGTGGCAGTGTTCAAGGCTGGGTTAGATGGGGCTTTGAGCAAATTGGTCTAGGGTAAGGTGTCCCTGCCCATGGCAGGGTGGTTGGACTAGATGATCTTTAAAGTACATTTCAAACGAAACCATTCTATGATTCTATGATTCTGGGTTCAAATGTGAGTTAGTTTCACAATTTTGGATGTATTATCATGATATTTTTGGAGCAAACTGGTTTTAAATGTGTTTCAATTATACCATGATGTCTACTCTTAAAATTAAACTACTTAGCAAAAATAATCCATTTATTGGATTAGTTCTTTCATACATAGTTTTGCAGGTTTTTTCTTGTGTTCCACAATTCACCATCATGAAGTGTCAATATATAAACTCCAACGCCAAATAAATTATCTCCTTCATTTCTTCCAGGGTCTTGCTTTCTTGATCTTCCTGGATGCAGCACAGTAACACTCAGGCATTATTTTTAAGTGAACTATCAATTTTCAATGGAACATGTGCTATATTGGTGATAGCTCACTCCTCACACTGCCTCTAAGGGTAATATGCATCACACCCAGAGTGATGCCATTCATTCATATTTTATCACAAAATTCCAGCAGGTCTTTTGCAGTTCTTCCACTCACATACCCTCATGATATTTCCTAGCACATCTAACTTGTATCACTTTTACTGTAGTATAAAAATGTCATTCTGGTAGATTGAAAGTTCACACATGATTTCAAGCCTTTGGCCTGAAAAATCTTAGAAAAGCCCAGTCATTATTTCTTTTGGTCTTAAGACTGTCATGCATATTATATAAAAATATGGAAAAATATTAGGAAAAATACACTCGCATCATCTGTATTGTATCATTAATGGTAACTGTCCAAGTGATGCAGAATGATCATGCCCATATTGCTAAGGTCAGGCACCCTTCAAATCAGGCAGCCTGAGATCACGTCTGTACGTTTCACCTGACCTTAAGCTGTACTGACTGTAGCTGAATTTTGTAAATGTAGCTATTCTTTCTCTTTTCTGTCCTTTAATTTGATTCTTTGTAGCTTTGTTTTAATACGGCAATTGTCTTGTTTATCAATAGTGATTCTTTTACCAACTAACTTTTATTATGAGAGCCTGGCAAAGGTAAGCTGTGTGGTGTCTGTTGGCTTCTTCCTTGTAGGCATATCCAAAATAGAGAAAAATTAAAGAAAAGGCCCTGAATACTCCTTAGATCTGCACTGCCTGAACTTCAATAGTTAGTTAAAGTTACCCATAAAATCTTATTATGGCGCACCCTTGAGAGTCATTTGGATCTTTAAAAGCCTAGTTTTAAGTACGAATTGGATAAAGGGAAAATAATAGGAGAATAATTTTTGACAGGATAAATAATATTCAATTCTAGATCTGTAGAAAATAATGTTTATTTATAATATTTATTATAGAACTAAACTACTAGTAGTATAAGAAACCAAATCAATACGTAACTACTGTGGCCTTTTCTTTAGCAGAAATTTTTATAGTACTAATAGTACAATCACTAGATATGATAAAAAATAGGTTCTTGGCCTTATAGTACAAAGTCAAAAGTATTGCCTACAGGATAATGTCTGTTCCTATACATATACATGTAAATTAAATGGCTGTTCAGTTCACATAAGTTTATTTTTGACCATGTTTTCCTGTCTATAGCTTGTGGAGAAAAGTTGTTATTATGATGATAACCAGAAAATGAAAGCTGTATTTGAATATAAGTAATCAAAGGATTTTTAAACTTTATGAAAAATTCTTTTTAAACATTGTAATGCAGCTATGAGTACATTAGATACATCTGACATGCTAATTACCCTTGCTAATCAATGACTGCTAATTAATCCATTCAAACTGACATGAATATTTTAAACATCTCTAGGGAGTTAGAGCAAGTTGCAGGGTCTGACTTGAAACCTCTTTCAGTTTGGATGTTTTGCTGTGCTTGCAAAATATGTGACTTGTCCAATAATGACTCTTGGGATTGGAGTGTACAAAGAAAAAATGGCTGCATTATAATAAAAACAATTTAAAAAATAAAACAATCTTAACTGCAGTTCCAGTAAGTAAAAGAACTCCTAAGGGAAGGAGTGTCTGCATGGTTTTCTTTTTATAAAGCTCTGAAACAACTTTGAATCATGTTTGGTCCACACACAGCTTCTTCACCACATTTCCTATTTTTTAAATTCGTCAATGGTTTTTGTATATTCCTTTATTTTTTGTTGGATTATGTACTGACACATCTCAGCCTGTTCAAAAGGTACCACCTCCTAAACTGGCAAAACTTAAAATTTTAAGTGTCTACATCAAGATTTTTAAATTGAAATCTTGAAAACCTTTTTTTGTTATATAAGAAAAATGTTGTACATGGCTTTATAAGACAGTTGAAGGCATTTCACCACCTTCAGAATAGTTTAGAGTGGCCAGAATAGTTTAGGTACCCACTTCAGAATAGCAACCTAGGTGAGACACATGGCTCCAAGCTCCACCCCCTCGTGTCCAAGACTTGGACAATTATAAACACCGATAGAAAGACAAAATAGAGTAAGGTTGATGAGATGTATAAACATGAAAAGCTCTAGTACTGAAGTGAATCCAGTTCTGTGTGCAGGGTCATCAACTTCAAATATGTGTATTACATTCAAGCAGCATTTCAATGGAATTGAAAACCACACAAACCAATATTCTGTAATATGTAATTTTCTTGTTTAGTGGTGTATTTAGGTACAATTGCTATTAAATGTTAGAGGATTCCTGTTGGGTTCAAAAAGCGCTGTCACACTTGTCCAGGTTTTGATCTCCAGAGATCAGAGAACATAGCAGTGTTAAGCCCAGTCTGAAGCAGTTGTTCCACCAACAGCAAATAAACCAGTTACGGAAGGAAGCAGTGCTCATTTTTCAATAAATTAAGCTATCTAGAAGGTTATGGGTTTTATGTTAAACTAGAATTACCTATATATATGTTGTGGAAATAGTCTTATATAGTAATAATGTTGATGCATTGTGATAAACTAGTACATAATTCTGAATAACTATTTTCAAAGATCATAAAGTACTACAACTGCATTATGATTATTTGAAATAAAATTTATATGAAAAAATATTGAAGATATTGATTAATTAATCTAATCTGTTTTCATTCCACAACATTTTTATAATTATGTGCATTGGTATGCTCAAAAATATGAGAGGCTTGCTAAGATCTTATTTGTTTTCATTACTGTCTACACTTTGGGAGGGCTATCTTCCATTTAAAAAGAGAAAAATTTGTTTATATATAATCAAAATTAGGCAATGCATATTCCTCAAGGAGGAAAAATACATACCTTTTATTATATCAAAAGTATAACTCCATCTAAAATTCAATACAGTCAATTTTGTATCTTTGAGATCTCAACTCACCTGTCAAATTTGATTGAAAAATCCCAGTGAGATCAAAATTTATTAAAGGAAACTGACAGATGCAGAGAGGAAGAGATGGACCAAAAGACAGAGCTATTTTGTAAGTATTTTTCATTTAGGAAATAAAATTCAAAGTCTGGTTTGGGCTATTCTGAGCAGGTATATAGTGCTAGTTACATTCCATAAAATATTTATTACACTTTGGAACATTCTAACTGCAGCTTATTATCTGTCATTAAATCTGGAATAGAACATGTTCCTAATTAGTACTATGTTCAAATATGATATTATAATACAAAGCAATTATTTTTTGGCTATAGGAAAATTAAATTTGTAATTATCTTCTCTAAACATATTTAGCTGAGGTATTTTGAACTTCCCAAGTTAGGAGATTCAACTTCGTTGTCTCAGCTTATCTACATGAAAAAAATTTCTGGATTCTATCAGTCTAGATTTCATGGCTTACATTTAGAGAAAGTGGAACTAAACGTCCCAGTGACACCCAAATTGAGCACTGAAATTACAGCACATGCACTACCAACTGTAAGTTATTAAGGAGAGCGTGCAATTTCTGGCTAATACAAAGATTTGCACAAAAAAGAATAAATCTTAAGGATGTTTTTGTTTCCTAGTGGCTTTAGCTTTCAGGCATAGACTTCACCATTTTTTTTCATCTCTTTTAAGCATTAAATGATCTATTAATAAAAAGCAGCATTAGGAACTGTGGATGCTGTCAAAATCTTGGATCAGCGATTTTGGGAAGGGGTGAGAAGGAATCAGTTTATATTTCTGAAATCAATATTTTCCCACATTTTACTATTTTTGTGTCCTATGTGTTCAATAGTAGAAATTCTAAATAAAATGCAAAAGAGGCCTAAATTCTCCCAGTGACTCCTATGGAAGTTAATTTTAGGAAAACTCATCTTGATTATGCTTAATTTGCCTTATTGTGCAAGTTTAAACAACTGTGAACTTGCAATTATTCCCAATTGATTTATCACTTTCTCACCCAGAATTATTTATTTAAACTAATCCTCAACTGCTTTGTAGTCACCTGTATTGAAGGAGTATACAATGAGATTGCAAACCAGAACACTAAGAGGAAACACCATCTTATATGTATTACTATATGTCAGCTAACTTATTGGAAAAGAAGTTTTGGTCACATCTAAACAACTGACTCTCATTTTTACCTTTATAATATATAAAAAATCCATTCATGCTAGACTAGACCATTACCAGAACAGTTTAGAACAGAGAGGTCAGTGGAACCTAATTATAATGTAGAAACTCCTCCAAAACTATTGACTTTGTCTTGGCTCTAACCAATTGGATTGGATAGAATGGGAGGTTTCTACCAATTTCTTCTCATTGTTACTACCGATTTTACAAAAGTCATTACTCTTGGTAATTCATGTTGCGTTAAGGTACCATTTTAAGATTTTTGTACGTCTACTTTGCTGGATGAAAGAAAAACAAGTCCAATTTTTTTGTTATGTTTTTGTTATGTTTTTGTTATGTTTTTGTTAAATCCAGTTGTTATTGCTGATTATATGCATTTAAATTAAAAAAAAAAAAAGTGAGTAGAAGCACATAAATGAAGAAGATACATAAACCGAATTAGTTTTTAAAATACAGCATATGAAAGAAGACTTGGAAAAATGATACCAGGTTTTATAAATGAAATTAAAAAGTTTAGAAACCATAGAAGTCTGCTTTTCAGGCATTTACCACAATAACATTCATGGAATGTTTTTCTCTTTTCTTACTAAAAGAAATCTCACTGATATTAGGAAAGGCCAATAAAAGCTACTTTTATTGTGAGCAAAGAGACACTGCCGCCTCACATCATTAGAAACAATTTCTAGTCTCCCAGAAGACACAGTTTAATTGATAAAACATTAGTGTGATGGAGACCATTTGTCAAAAGTTAGACTTGTGAACTTACTAGAGCTTAATGAGAATGAGCTGAAGTTTTCTGTCTATTTTTTTACCTAGTGCTTATTTAAAGAAGTTCCATTTCTCTCTCTTTTTTTAATTATCTGGAACATTTTGGTATTTTAGAATGGAAAATACCAGAAATGGTTTTTGAGGGATATATTGTTTTTTATCCAGTAGTACATGTAATTTAGCTTTTTATTATGAATAATCTCTTGGTAGTTCTCTCTTGTCTTCTAATGAAGTGTTACTATGGATATGATTTGATTTTAACTTCTGTAATTATTCTCAGACATTATTGCTGCTCTGCATAACATTACAGCCTTCAGGTTTATCATATGTTCTGACACGTTTTGATTCACCTTTGGTGAAGTAAGGCCCCATGGCCACCCTTGATGGCAATCCAAGGACTATATAATATCTTTCTACAAAAAGATGCCTGTGAGGAGTAATTGCAGAATTACACAATCACAGAAATGTCAGAAGGAGGGAGTATTAGAAGAAGGAAAAGATGAAAGAGTTATTTATGTGTTAGAAACCATGGAAAATGCCTGAGAACAGTCACATAGAAATGAGGGCTTCTTCCCCTATAAAAGTGGTGGAATCTATAACCCAACTAAAGTGAATCTCACAGCAATACACGTAATGTGGCCAGTAAATAGGAGTTAAAAAACATTGTGTGGGGATTGAGTGCACTCAATCCTCAGTCAGTTTGCAGACTACTCCAAGTTGGGAAGGAATGCTGCTCTGCTGGAGGGCAGGAAGGCTCTCCAGAGGGATCAGTTTGCTGAGGCCAATAACATGAGGTTCAACAAGGCAAAATGCCAGATCCTGCCTTTGGGTCACAACAACCTCTGCAGTGCTTCTGGCTGGGGAAGAGTGTCTGGAAAGTTTCCCAGCTGGAAGTGCTGACCAACAGCAGCTGAACATGAGCCAGAATGTGCCCAGATGGCCAAGAAGGCCAGTGGCATCCTGGCCTGTATCAGTAATAGAGTGGCCAACAGGACTAGGGAAAATATTGTCCCTGTGCACTAAACATTTGTGAGGCTGCACCTCGAGCCCTGTGTTCAGCTCTGGGGCCATGACTACACTGAGAAGCTGGAGGAAGTCCAGAGAACAGAAGCAGAGATGGTGAAGGGTCTGGAGCGCAACTCTGATGTAGAGCGGCTGAGGGAGATGGGGGAGCAGGAGGTCTCTTTTCCAAAGTAATGAGCAATAGGAAGAGAGGAGACAAACACAAGTTGTGCCAGGGGAGATTTAAATCAGATATTAGGAAACATTTGTACACTGAATGGTTTGTCAGGCTTTGGAAAAGGCTGCCCAGGGACGTGGTTAAGACGTGGTCCCTGGAGGTATTTTGAAGATGTATAGATGTGGCACTTAGGGATATGGTTTAGTGGTGGGTTTAGCAGTGTTAGTTTTATGATTGGACTTGATAATTTTAAAGGTCTTTTCAACCCTAGGTTATTCTATGATTCTAGAAATTCTAAAATCCTTACTTCCTTAGGAATTTACATTGAGTAAACAATGTGTCCCCAACTATATAGAAGGAGAATGATTTTTTTTTTATTCCTGAAATCTTTCTAATGAATTCAAAATTGATCTCAGTCTTCTGACTGGACATCAGGTTTTAAAACCTTTTCTTTCAAACCACTGTGCAGTCAATCTCTTTTAATACTCAGAGTCATGGTACAGAAGGACACATACAGTTCTTGTGATGTAACAAGGCTCTGCAAATGTTCAGCCTTACAGTATAGAGCAGTTTATCATGGAAACTGCAGTATAAATTTGAAACAAGATTTTCCAATACATGACATTTCTATAATTATTCTCATCAGAAGCACTAAAGATTCAAGATAGATAGATCACATGAGATATTTCTAACTATAAAAGGAACCCTACTGAATAGAACTCTTCAAGTTTATCTCCAGAATAATGACTGAATTTGCAATACTCTAAATCACTTAATGGATGTAATCAACACTAAGCAACTGAAAAGGAGAGGTGCTCATATGCTCAATAAAATCATTTGCTCCCCTACTAAACAACACTTGATCACTACATTTTACAAGAGATGAAATACCTTCCACCATTATTTGAGTTATAGGCAAACATACATGCTACTTACACCAAAGCTACCTTACAGTCCTTTTATTTTAATAATCTTTTTTTCCCTTCTCATTGCTTCCTTTTTATTATACAAACTGCCAAGCAATAAAATAACTTTTTATCTAATTTTTATGCCTCATATAAAATTCCCTTATTGACCTCATTGGAACTTTTGTCTAAGACATGAATGAAAGCAAGGTAATGACTATCATTTGTCCCGCTCTTTAGGCTTCTGATCTGAGGGTGAAAGTATCACAGTTAAATAAATTTGTGTTTATTTTTAGGCTGTCTGAAGGCAAAGACTTGGCTGGGTGTTTTGGTTTGGGTTTTTTGCTTAATTTCTTCTCTGAGGTTCAGATGTATACTCATTTAAGATTTGCTTGCAGCATTGTTATTTTGCTGCTAACTTATATCGCTGCACTCGAAGAGTAGTCAACATTTCTGAAATATTCCATGCTAAATAAAGTTTCTGGTTAAGTGTTCACGTTAATTATTTTTAAAAATATTTCTATTTTGTACTACCTGAATTCTAGAAAATATTTATTTTTATTGGCATGAGGATATTCTGTCTTCCATTTTGACTTGTTTGCCCAAAAATTCTTTGTCCATTAGGTAATGCTAGTTACTGGTAAGGCAGTACAATGAAGAGGCAGTTCCATGTAATGCTGCTTAGAAGAACAGAAATTATTTTCCTTGATCATAGTGTTAATGAAGTGAAAATGTATTTTTGATTTACTGCTTTGTGTTTTCATCTGTCAATACTTCAGTCCAAGAGTTTAGTTTTCTGCTCTAGGCTTCTTACAGGGTCCTGTGGCATTGCTCACTCACATTGGGACTGCCTGGACTGTTTCTATTTTACTCAGCTTTCTGCTCATCTCTCCATGTTCCAGTTGTCCTCAGAAACAAATAAGACATTAATCTGAATCGTATTTCAGAGCCTCTTTTTGGATAGGATTAATCTCTCTAGTGTGCCTATTTTTTCCCCACTCTTTTTGAGGAATCCTTGGGTGAGTAACTCAAATGAAAACTTAACTCTAGAGAATTGACACTGTCAGACGAAACCCACTCCTTGTCTTCCCATTTCCCATGCTGAGCTTCTTTCCCCAGAATTTCACTGCAGACACTCAGTCAGTGTCTCTAAAACCAGAACTGAAGCTCAGCTTCAGACCTGGAGTCGTAATCAGGTCCATTTGGAAGGTCACGGCCATGAATAAAGGCCATGGAGATATGTAGAGACCAAGGGCGAGAGCTGAAACACAGTCCTCAGATGGAGGATGGCCCTGTGGACATCTCACCATCCTGGCTCACACAGCTCATCTCATTTCATCCTGATCCCAGCTTTGGGGCACCGCCCTGCATCTCCATCCTGGGGCACAGGACAGACAAATCCTCATGGAGCTGGGTTCTAATTCAAGGTCCCATGACTCTCACTGGGAAACACTCAGGACTGTGGATTGTGTTTGATGAATTTGATTTCTCCAACTCACTTCTCTTTGGAATCTAATGACCTCTGACCACTGTTACCACCTTTTTCATGGAATTTTTCTCATTTTTGCTGGCATTAACATCAGCTAGTAGTGTACACTCTATACCTAA
Source organism: Geospiza fortis (assembly GCF_000277835.1). Classification (NCBI taxonomy): domain Eukaryota; kingdom Metazoa; phylum Chordata; class Aves; order Passeriformes; family Thraupidae; genus Geospiza; species Geospiza fortis. The sequence goes on along the minus strand of NW_005054318.1, from coordinate 4,871,287 downwards.
TAAACAGGGCATAAAACACCCTTCAATTTTCCTCAAATGTAAAGTCACAATTAAATTTTTCATTTCCAAACTTTCTATTTTTTGTATTACCAGTTTTAACTTGCCTGTATATGTTCCTTGAAGGCTTTCACTCCTTCATTGTTGCTACTATTTGGGAGAAACACAAGTACCATATTGCATGATGCTGTCCTCATAAGAGCGCAATTAAGGCCTGTCAGCAGTACAAATGGAAATGTTACCAATGGACTGTATATATACAAAAACATCACAAGAATAATGCTCCACAATGTTGGCTCTTACGCCTCAGTGACAAAGCACTCTAATAATAGTTATCTACAGAGATTTATTCTACACTCCAGTGAGTTAACAAATTCTAACCTACAGACCCTAAAATAGAAGAATAAAAAGCAATTTTCTCCATCTCTTGGACTTTCTTCTCCTGCTTCTCCTGACTCTTCATTAGCTTTGAAACAACTATTCCCATTGCATCTGATAGAAATACATCCTCAAATATTACTAACCTGTTTGCTTTATTAGAAGTGTCCAGGTATATTTATTGCCAAGTTAGCAGTAAATTATATTAAAATCTCATTCAGAAATAAAATTAGCATCAGTGTCAAAATCTCATTTTACATCTTTGTTTCAAATTAACACAATTCTAGTAATTACTGAAATGCAGTGTAACTAAACTAGCAGATTCATATTGAGTAGCAAGTTCAGATATGAAAATAATACAATTTTCTGCTTGTTAATTCCTCTATAAATCAAATTATCTTTATAAATCAAATTATCATAAAAATATTTTTTAAAAAGAAATTAAATCATAATGTGAAAATAAACACAGGAAGAACATATTAAATGATATTGTGCATCAAAAATTCTGAAATTCATTGTGCTACATGATATAGCAATTTAGACATTCTGCATTTCACTTTCTGAGAGAATTTTCAGGATGGTAAAAGCTGTAAAGGTGGCAAAAAGGTATCTGAGGGATAAATCTACCTAACTGGACATTGTGGTGATCTCTACCTACCTTTTATCAAAAGACTGAGAGATAACATCATGACTGAATGCAAATATCCTCACTCAAAAAGAGCAGTACATACCAAGGGCTATAACATCTATCGGGAAAGAAGAAATAAATACTAGAAATTTAAACTTGGAGTATTCTGACATAGAGAGGTTGATGATGACTTTTTTAAAAACAATGAGAATAATAAATAATTGCAATAAAATGCCAAGAAAATTGTTAAATCCTCACTATATTTTGATGCCTTGAGATCTGGATTTATTCCCAATAGATGTACTTTAGACATATAAAAGGGTAAATTCCATGGCATGTAGTAAACAGAGGAGGACAGACAGAATTCCTGACGTTCCTTATTGAGCTTTGCCTTTATGGTTCTTGGTAAGCAGAGCCTTGCAAGTTGCAGAAATCTGTTTATGAATCTAGTTGTAGGAAAGAGACCTATAGAAAATGCAGAAATCAGAGGCAGAACCATAGTGAGTAAAAAATGAGAAGAAAGTTAACAATGCTACTTTTTATTTATGTTTTGAGTGCTGCAATTTACCTTGCATAAATAAACAAGGTGGCAATATCAAGGAGCATCATGTCTGAGCATTCTTTTGTCCCTAATGTATATTTCCTATGACATATTTAATAGCATTATCATACATTTATTTTCACAAGAGTCATTCACTGTGCACAGAAAATTGTGAATGAAGCAATAGAGCAAAATTTAATTTAATTCTAACTATTTAATGGATTGTTCTCTATCTTGTGCTTAGTTTATTAGCAAATCCACATGCATAACACTTAGAGCTGTTCTCAGTAATATTTTTGGGCTTCTAAAGTGTTTATCAGATCTGATATATATTTTTACTATATGACATGCTAAAATAATTTGGACAAAAATTAGTCATGGATAAAAAGGATTGTTTTGGTCTCATAGAAAAATTGAGTAGCTTTCTTACATATTTTTCTTATTATCCAAATTGTCTACTAACCAGGTAGGGTCTTGAGGTTTTAAGAACTGGGGGGGGGGGGGTATGAGGGATGTGATTCATCGTATGCCTAAAGAGATTTTGGTAACAAGTACAAGAGGTTTAACATTAACTGATGAACTGACTTTATTCCATAAGACTGTAAACAAGTACAATAGTGACATTTTGGGGAACAGTTTAGAAATATCTGTTTATTGCCTGAACTTACACATGACAGCTAGTCTAAATAATGAGGAAGAAAGGGAGTACTGAAACATAAAAAGGTGACTGGGAATATTTCTTATGGATTTATAGCAGGAAAATCATGTCTGACAAAACTAAAAGATAGAATGACTGTCTTTGTGAATGTGGAGAAAAGATGAGATGCTGGTAACTTTTTCTCACAGGACCAGTATGGTTTGAATAAATTCACTGTGTGATGGATGGACCACTGACTGTTGTAGTGTCACCATTTAGCACTAAAGAATCTGAGGTCTCACATAGAAAGCTTGTTGGTTGCAGAAATTGCTCTTGTGCATGCTGTTTTAGCTTTTTATGATAAGCTCCAAGCTCTGATCAAGAATATTTTTTTTTTCTTCACAAGTTAATATGTATTCTTAGCAGGTTTTGATAAGACGGAATTGAGTAGCAAAACTGTAACAGTGAACACAGGAAACTTGAGAAAAATTATTATCTGCTTAGTAATTTTTAATGAGTTCAATAAAAGAGAAAATAAAACAAGAATAAACTTGAGTGTCATTCAAGTCTCAGCATTTTTAATAATGAAAAAATGAAATATAATGTTGCTGACCTTAAGCAGGATTTTTCAGAATAGGCTCTTAAAATAGAAGTGCATTCTGTTTTTTGCCATTATACATTACAAGGCTTTGCTCGTGTTTTTCTACCTTCAAGTTGCTAGGTTATTTCATCCATTGGTCTATAGGCAGTCAGAATTTATTCCTCTCCAGAGTATTAATTCAAAACTAAATTATCAGAGACTGAAGCACTATAGTTTCACAATTGCTGCAACAGTACTAAGAAGAAGTATTAATAAGATGGATTTCCATGGGTAGAAGAGAATAAATGACACTTTGGACACTAACACCTAAATTAATTTCACTGGCTATGAAAGCAGCAACTGGTAGCCAAGAGTGTGGCTGCTCTCTGTACTCAATACTGAGTCAAAGTACTGCAGTAGGTGGATTCCTCACACCTCTCCAAATTGGCCCAAGGAAACATGAATAATGTTGTTTTGCTTAAAAATAAAGTAGTTTTTTATTTACTTGCAAACCATACATGTGAAGCCTTACTTCCTGAACAGCAGAGAAGTAAATCATTATAATCCATAATTTTCGCCAACTTCTAGCCAAAACTTTAATACAATTTTAAAATGCCTTCACTAAATGCTTTATAGAATAAACTTGTTATTCAATCTTGGACTAAACTTCTCTAGAGTTCTTTTCAATCCCCTTTCATTACCTTTTAAAAGAGAAATAGTAAAATATTTCTTGAAGATCTGCACTTGAAGACTACTTTCTGTGATGCTGTGTAGGATTCTTTACCCATTTTGGAAAGAAAAATCTGAAAAATTATTGACAAGCGACGGAGAAAGGACAGAACTATGGTTACTATTAACTGACAGGCACTCCATAGAGAGATAAATATTACAGGAATTACAAACACTCTCCTCAGGCTTCAAACTGCCAATGCATGGCCATCATCTGAATGTACAGCAAGGAACAGCACTGTGGGACACTACAGCTTCTGTTTGTTTTTAGCATAGATAGCAGCTTTGGGTTTAAATTTTGAAAACAGATTAAGGGTGTTCTCCCAGCATGATGAAAACAGACATGCTATCTGAATTGAGCTAGCGACAAAACGAAGAGATGTGCAACTAATTTTTTGTTTTTAACTTGTAGAACAGCGCTCCGTATGTATGCTTCCTACATTATCCTTTTAAAGAAGAGCTTTTGCACATGCACAACAAAAAATTTGAGAACAAAATTCCCACCAGGATTTTCTTCACTCTTTGGACAAAAGGGAAGAAAACACCTGTCCAAGCTGATTCCAGATAAATTTTTGTCAAAAATATTACAACTAAAAATGAGATACATTGAAGTGAAAAGACTTCAGAAAATAAGCTCAGAGACCGATTTGTTCTTTACAAGTTTCCGATAATAAAAAAGATTTGTAGAAATAGGAAAAATATTTAAATATTTTAAATGTCCTGTATACTGTATCTTAAAATATACCAGTTTGTGAGTCTGTGTTGTGTTCATTCCCTGATAGTCTTGATTTATTTTATGAAATTTTAGACGCTTAGGAGACAGATAGTCAAGCTTCCTATATGGTTGGGAATTGTCTTCTTATATGGTATGGAATTTCTAGACAGTGCAATGCATTCCATTGGCCCAGATAACTCTCCTAAGAGGATACTAATTGTCTGCAAGCATTTCCTTCCACCAAATATTGAGGAAACCTACGACAATCTTTTCGTAATACCTTGAAACCTGTTGTTCCTTTTACCTCCTAAATTCCCTCTTCTCTGTTCTGTGTTTGTATCAAGATATCATCATACAAATCTCAAGACCTCTGTATACAATATGCCATCCATACATGACATCTACATTAGCTGATGACACAGAGCTGTGGCACAGGTACAACACTGGTCTGCAGCCATCCTAGCTGTTAAGTTGTTAGCACAGTCTTGACTCATGCTGACTTTCTCCCAGATAGCCCCCAAGCCTGCCTCAGGGGTGGCATGATGAATATTTATAGAAGAAAAATAAACATATTTCCAGACTAAATCCATTTTAATCAATGTTTGCAGAATATCTGCAACACAGCATTTCTACTTTTAATGATAAATTTCAATTAGTGAAATTTAATCAGATACTGAAAGTTTTTTGTGGGAAAAGGAAAAAAATAAAATAAATCAAACCCACATATCTGCCTTCAAAGAACACCACAACTTTACAATAAGTGTATTTTTATAGCTTGTTAAATAACATCACAAGTCCAAATTTAAAATCCTTTTTAGTACTGCGCAATCTGTTTAAAAAATTAATCTTCAGCAGATTTTTTAAGGTGGCTGGTTTTGGTTTTCATGTTTGTTTGCTTATTTGTCTGTTATTTCAGAAAATACAAACATGTACAGACACATAACACTGAAACACTTCAAAAAACTGAGTTGCAGACTCAGAATGAAAAATTTGAACCTGTTGGTTTAGTTTGGAAAATGTAATGAAAGCTCAGTGCAATTAATTTTGATTAGAAGTAATCCATAATGTAATAGGATGTGGTGCTGTCAGGTGATACACTTCTAAATTCACGACAAATGACTTTAAATTTGGGGAAACATTATAACAATCTCTTAAACTGCAACTATCTGAAGGGAAAGAATATTGTCAATTTACAATCTACATTTTAAACAGACTTGTTACATCAAGTTTAATCATTTATGCTCAGCTTGCATTAATTTCTATGGTTCAAACTATTTGTAATGCAAATAAAAGTGTGATGTTAGTAATAGTAAAATGATGCAGGGAATTCTCTGAACTGCTGCTGAACTCTGTCACGGCTCAGAAAAAGTGGACACTTACTGCATGTGGTAGAGTCAGTGGAGTAATAAATATTAAATCTGTCCCTGCAGGGAAGGAGAAGACATTTTATTAGTATGAGCTAAGTACCTGGGGTTGTTAAAGAATTTTCTTCTTATCGGCTTTGAGAAGCAGAGTAAAAATTAAAGTTGACGTATCACTACTGATTTAAATTAAGGAAAACCTTTCTGCTGAAGAAGTTTACGAATCTTGGCAAATCAGATTATTGTAGGAATACAACTCATCAGAACACCTAAAGGACACCTCTTTAAAATTAAACTTAGCTGGTTAAAAATGAAGAACATAGTCGCGGAAAAAAAAGATTGTAAATATGTAAAATCTCAGAAAAGAGAATTTTGATTGGAAGTAATGGATAATGTATTAGGATGTGGTGCTGTAAGGTATTACATTTGTAAATTCATGGCAAATGACTTAATTTTGGGGAAATTTTATAATAATCTCTTAAACTGCGACTATCTGAGGGAAAAAAATACTGTCAGTTCACAATCTACATTTAAAATAGAGTTGTTACATAATATTTAATCATTTATATTTAGCCTGCACTAATGTCTTCAGTTCAAACTATTTGTAATGCAAATAAAATGTGTGATGACTAGTGAAATTTTAAACCAGCACCTTTGACTCTCCAACTTTAGTTACCATAAAAGTGTACAAGTGAACACGAAAAAAGAAATCTTTTGAGGTTGTCTTCTATTTTTTTTCTATTTATTACCCTATTTTAATCTGAGGTGCTTATGCAGATAGACACTTTCTCAGCTCTGTGCCTCCATTTTTTTTAAATTTGTTTTTGTCTCTGCCAGCATCTGGTTTGTCCTCTTCTTTTGAGTGCAATCAAAGCTTATTTTCTATTTATGCATGCTAGAGAAACAAATGACACCTAAGTAGTTTGTAAAAATATATTTTTGGACCCACTTCAATATGTCAGCCCATGAGAACTCCTCACCTATGTCTCTGGAAATGTTAATTATTTATAACAATAACAATAATAAATTCTAATAAAATTCTACCTCATCAGAATCATTCTTCCATCAGAGCAAAGGTGTAAACAGGATCTAAGAAACAGAGCTTCTTTGCTATGTTTCTAGTTACACCATTTGCAGAAGAAATTCTTGTAGATATCTAGCAAAATAAGTGTTTAGGATCCTCCTTTGGGTGACTCTTGTGGAAGAGTAGTGCCTTTAATGACAATCAGAATAAAGAAGCCTTCAATGAGAAAAAAAATCCCACCCAAACCAAAACCCACAACAGTGTCTTCTTTGTTCAGAGACATTCTGTATAACTGCTTATACAATCCCTTCTTCTTTTCTGTCCAGCTTCCTAAGGATCTGAAGAATTTGAGCTTGAGAGAGACTATGAAGGCCACTTCAGTCTTTTCTATGAACAGAAATTCAGCAGTATATTCAGCATTTGACTGGGGTAAAGTTAAATTTATTCCTAGTAGCCGGTATAGTGCTGTGCTTTGGATTTAAGATGTGAATATACCGATAGAATACTGATGTTTAACTTACACTTTGTCAAGGTGTTTTCAGCTTCTCATGCTGCCAGTTGTCCTGTCAGACGTCCATGAGCAGCTGGGAGGGGATGCAGTTGTGACAGCTGACCCAGACTGGCCAAAGGGATGTTCCATCCTATGTGCTGTCACGCTGAAGAAAAACACCTCTGAGTGGTTGGCCAGAGTATGGCAACCACTGCTCAAGGCTGGACTGAGCATCTGGCAGCCTGTGGTGGGCAATTACATCGCCCATCTCTTGTTTCCAGATTCTTTTATCATTATTACTTTTTTCTTCATTTTTTGTCCTGTTCCATTGTATTTATCTCAATTACCTATTTTGCTTTTTATTCAGTTCCCTCCCCTATCCCACCATGAGGGTATGAATGAATGGCTTGTGGTTTTCAGCTGCCTGTCAGGTTAAACCACAGTATATACATGTGGAATTACACCATGGATGCAGCTAGATCAGGTGTCACCTCTCAAAAAGGCACCCAACTGCCTCTTTGCTCTGCATTATATTTGCATGCCCTGTGTGTATATACATTTTATAGGGCATTTCATAGATCAGTCTCAGGTAAGTTTTCCACCTTTAAATTACCTGCCATCTCCTATTCCAAGGTACTATACCAAAAAGAAACCTTAAAACTAAAACCAAACCAAAATAAGCTAACATCATAACCCCAAACCCCAAAGAAAACTAATGTCAAAGTTGTGAAAAAAGGCATTGGTAAAACTCTATGACTAGATGAATTTATTTATTTATTTATTTATTTATTAAAGGAAAGTGTTTTCTTCCAGGTTCACCCCACCTGTGCTTCTGTACTGATCTATTTTCTCTAAGTTGTGAGACCCTCCTGATATGTCATGGCTCAAAGTGCCACAGCATCACTTGCAAAAAGAAATGTTCATCTCTTGGGTGGATTGATTTTCTGTCTTGGCAGCTAGTCTGATGAAAATAGATTTCAAGACTCTTTTTGGACTTTGGGGGTTACAGGTATGTAAATCTGTAAGGTCAAAGGTGCATTTCCTGATCTTTGTCTAATATGTTTTCAGTGTAGACCAAAATCTTTTATTTCCGTGTTTGACAAAAGCTTTGCAATTCTTATTTTATTGCCAAAGTAAATGTCATTAATAAAAATGAAGTAGAATAATATTGTTCTTTTCAGTAGATGCTCATTATAAATGTCTACAATACACTTGCCAGTTGAAGGATGATATATTGATTTATTTTCTAATCTCAGCTGTAAAAGTGCAAGGCAGCTGCCTGGGTTAGCGTTTTCAGATTCAAGATGTATTCCCTATATGAAAGAAATAGATTTTCTTATTCTCTCTGATGGAGCAATTGTTCTGACTACATTAAAAACATGCTACAGCAGTTTATAGTTTATCAGCACTACTGTACATGTCTGTCTAAATTTAAATATGCTATATCAAGACAAAACCTCATCATTTATATTCAGGCTTGGATATTAGTCACAAAAATGTGTATCCATTTTTTTTACTTTCCTAAGGTTAAAAGGATAATATAAAATAGTGCATCACAGTAGTGTACCTGAAATAATTGTTAGGCTTTACAGAAGGGTTGTGCAAATAATTATAATTCTTAACTTCTGCAAATAGTTGTAGAACAGGACCTTTAAGACTGTGTTTTGGTTTCTAAAACAATTTTCCCTTATGGATTTTGTCAAAAGTATTGAATGGTGATTAATCATACCTAAATTTAACACTAAAAAATGAGATATTTAATACATACTTCCTTTCTCTTCCAAGGAGAGGGACATTTACTATGGACAGTAACTCATGTAGTCTTGGGCATGGGGAAATAAGCTAAATAGATTACTTGAATCTGTTGTAGTGAACACAGTTGCTGTTAGTATTGCAGCCTACTTTTCATGGATCCTGACAAGAAGGAATGACATAATGCTCTTCATTCTGTAGATAGGCCATAACTTGATAACAATTTTTGATAAATTGTCTTTGCAGGATATATTGGCCAGTAGAAAAGAATAAATGTATCCATGCTTCCTCTGTCCTTTAAATTCTGAACTCTTTCTATTTTGGAAAAAGGAATTCTGCTTACTATAAAATCAATGGCTGCCATTCAGGGACAACAACTGATGTCAAAAACTAGAAGTCTTACACTAAGTGGAATCCAAACTGAAACAGTTGTAAAAATGTACTGAAAATTAATCATTATTGTGTTAGTCTATGCTGGGTTCAAAGGCATTTCTAGCAGAGCAGGAAATAATAGGTTGATTTTACTATTCCAGCTTCTGAGAAGCACTGATATTTCCTGTAATCAAATTTTCCTTTTGCAAAAACATAAGTCTCTAAGTTAATGCATTGAAAATGCACTTTCATGGGAAAATGGGAAATGCCTACAGGTGTGCAGAAATCCTAAAATATTATATTGATTGTTAGTTTGCTTTTTAATGGAGAGATTAAAGGATATAAGGTAAAATCTTGCATAAAGGTGTTATTTACATTTATATATTTAGCACCCCTTTCATCTATTTACATTTTTATCAAGTATTGAACCAACATTTATTTGGTGCTTCTGCTCACACACATACACACATTTTATTGAAAAAAGAATGACATAAGTCAGAATTTCTTAGATATTTATATTTATATAAAATTATTATGACTTCACTGCTATTTCAGCCAATCTCACTCTAAGAACAACACATAATATATTGTGTTCATTTCAAAGAAGGCAAAAGTCCTCCTAAGCACCTATAAAGATGTGCCTTCAGCTGCCAGAACATGTGTGTCTTAGCTGTTTTTCCACATGATATCTCATCAGGAAACTCTGTTGCACCTACATTATTGCGATGACTGCAAAGGTTTTGCTGTTAGATATAGTTCACAGGTAAGTTTGTAGCAACTCCCACATTTGTCTCAGTGTTTTGCACCAGATTTTGTAACAAAAATTATTACAGTGAAAGACAAACAGAAATTTATTCTACTAACTCCTATTAGTCAAACAAACAAACACACAAACAAACAAACAATTCAATTAATAAAATTGTATCAGATGAAGAGTTTTGTCCTGAAGACACTGCTGTCTGTATTCGATTGTGTTTCCCTCAAGGCAATCCAGGTTCAACATAATTCTTGGATGATGGTTTTTCATCTGTGGCAAGCCTGGCATTTTATAATTCCCAGGCTGAAGGTGTTTTCAATGCGAATGTTCTCTCATTCATCTGAACAGTGCATTCCACTGTCCCATTTTTGTTCTCCAATGACCTGGTAACCAGTTGGTTCAGCCATCTAATTAGTCTGAAAGACTCCATTACATATATATATATATATGTATTAATTCTGATCTATGGGTTTTTTTTTAAATTAAGGGTTTTATTTTCTCTTTCGTTCCCTACCAAACACTGGACTTGGCTTTAACATCCTGCTCAGTATCTCCAAGGTCCATATGCTTTTCTAGGTGAAAAAAATTCCCACTGACAATTGCAAGCTGAAAATGGAGCACAATTGTCAAATTATTTTTAGACCACTTCCATGATGTTACTGTATATCTTTATGTCTGTTTTGCTTTCCTCTTCCTCTTTTTTCATATGAACATTTGGAGAAGATTTTAAAAGGAAATTTAAAATACATTGTAAAATAAAACTTGAATCAGAAAGGAAATTAATGGATTTTGATCACCAAAAACAAGGCAGTGATCTTCAAACAGAGGATTTAGACCCCTTCATTTAGAAACTACAGATTTGTCCTGAGAAAAAAGGCTGCTGTAAGTCTCTCTCAACACTGGAAGTGGTGGTCCTAAAGTAGACCTCTTATGCTCTTGACAACTTGCAATAAAAACTATAAAACCGTTCTGTAAAAACACAGTAACAGATCATTTTTAAAACCTTGCAAAACTACTAAAAATAAAAATGGATTTTAAAAAAACTCTTTCTTTTGAAAGTTTTTTTTTTTTTCAGCCATAAGCTTATATATAAGAGCTTCTGAGTGTGAGTCACACACACGTTCCTGCTTTCTCCATACTTCTGATTCTATCAGAGACCTTAATTAAAACGCTTCTCCCAAATTCATATCATTGTGTCAGAGAGAACCTTACACCATGAATAACATTATGGGTCACTGCCAAATTCCCCAGACACCTGGGCCTGGCAATTCCTTCTGCCTGTGTGCTGGAGCCCATCTGGTCATGGCTGTTTTCCTGACTCATGTTGTTGTTTGCACTTTTAACCAATAGCAAGGCTGAGTGTGTATTCCAAGCAAAAAGAGGAAGGAAGGAAGGAAGGAAGGAAGGAAGGAAGGAAGGAAGGAAGGAAGGAAGGAAGGAAAGATTAAAATCCTGAAATAAATGACAGTTTTATACTGAATACACAATATATAGGATTAGAATTCAGTAAGGCCAGTGGATGAAAATTGATGCATAGCTATTGGTCCACTAGCATCTGACTTTATACAAAAAGGGTAGTAAACTATCAAACAAAAAATGACTAAGTTCAGTTTTAGCACAAGAATCTGGATATTTTTAAGATGTTGCTTCCCATGGAACAGATTTTCCTAGAAGCTACTCTAAGGTATATGGAAGGCAGCGAGATGATTTGGGATGGTCAGCACAGCTTCACTAAGGGCAAGTTTTGCCTGGCCAAGCAGCAGCCTTCTATGATGGGGTGATCACAAAGCGTGTGATTTATCAGATGTGATTCACACATCATAAAGGGTGTGATTTATCAGATGTGATTTATCTGGACTTCTTTTGACAGGTTCCCCCCACCACATCCTTCTCTCCAAATTGGATAGAAATAAATTTGGTAGGTGGACTGTTTGGAGGATTAGGAATTGATTGGTTGGACACAACAAGAGGTAGTGGTCTTCATGGAGATCAGTGACAAGTGGTGTCCTTCAGGGGGACCAGTGCCATTCAGTTTCCTCATCCATTACATAGATGGTGGGATGAAACGTACCTTCAGCAGGCTTGCAGGTGACACCAAACTGACTTGTGGTTTCGACATTCCTGAGGTACAGGATGACATTCAGAAGGGCCTGGACAAGCTTGAAAGGTGAGACCATGGGAACTTCATGTTGTTCAACAAAGCGCCCCGCAGAATCAAGGCAAGGACTGATATCAGCCCAGACGGGGGGATGAAGGGAATGAGAGCAGCCCTCCCAAGAAGGATCTCTGTGCGTGGGGGATGAGCAGCTGGACACGACCCAGCCATGGGTCATGACCCCATCTGGGTCATGTCCATACCCCAGCCATGTGCCTGTGCAGCTTGGAAAGCCAAACATGCCCTGAGCTGCATTCAAAGTTCCATGGGCAGCAGGTGAGGGAGGGGATTCTGCCCCTCTGCTCTGGAGCCCCCAGCACAGGAAGGACATAAACCTGTTGGAGCTGGTCCAAAGGAGGGCCAGCTGGAGCACATCTCCTTTGAAAACAGGCTGAGAGAATTGGGGTTGTCCAGCCTGGAGAAGAGAAGGCAATGGTGAGACTTTATTCTGGTCTTTCAGTACTTAAAGGGGACCTGTAAGAAAGAGGGAAACATACTTTTTAATCAGGCCTGTTGCAACAGGACAAGGGACAATGTTTTAAAACAAAAAAAAAAAAGATGGACTGAATAGAAAGAATAAATTTCATAGTGAGGATGTTACCCCAAAAAGTGGCAGATTCTCCATCTCTGGAAACATTTAAGGTCAGGTTTGATGAGACTCTGAGCAATGTGATATGGTTGAAGAACTGTCTGCTCACTGAAGGATTGCTGGACTAAGTGACCCTCAAAGGTACTTTGCAACACAAGGTATTCTATGATTCTATGATTTTATGTCAGAGATTTTAGAATTCCCCTGCATTAATTCTCACCTGAAGTGGAATGGTTATTTTTGCTTAAAAAGGCAATAATAGTAATAACAATAATAGCCACAACAACAATAACAATATAGTGGTTTAAGTAACCATTCAGACTTTTAAACTATTAAGCAGACATTTACTCTCTTTCGAACCTTAAAATTAAGTTAGAAATTTCAATTACATTTTTTTTATCATTGGATATTAGCAGGCTTTTTTTCTGGTAGACAGGAAAGCTCCTGATGTTACAAGGATAATAAGCTAAGCACAAAGTGAAACTTGTAAGGATACATAATACATCTTTTGGTAATCTAAAACCAGCACAAATTTTTCCATTAGAAAATGTCACGTATACTGTGATATGTGCATTTTTAAGAATCCTGTCAGAGTCCATCCACACACTTATTATTTGAAGTAGTTGGACTTGCAAAGGTAGGCAGGAGGTAAACAAGCTCTAGTCAGCTGGAGCTTGTTTCTGGAGGCAAAACTTAGGAAATAATTCATCTGATAGACACCATGAGGCAAAAATCTAATCCATCACACATAAAGTCTGTTAGCACATCATGGCTAAAGAAGTTTTAAAAATTCATTCTTGTGACTAAGCAGATAAGAGTTGAAGAGTAGATTTATTGATTAAGAAGGTGACAGTCACTTTCCAGATTATAATGTCACTCTAAGCAGTATTTCAGCACTATACTGATTTTCAAAGGAGATTCTAAGGAAAGAGAAACCTCCAAGAAAAATTATTTCAGGTATGAGAAGAATTTAAAAAATAATGTATTCTAATCAATATTTAGTCATCTGCTAATATCAGATATGCAAAGCTTAAAAAAATAGCCTTCTAGCTATATTGAAAATTGTTATCTAGGACAATATTCCTTCAGATGCTTTGTTTGTGCTTTAGCACTGTACATAAATATATATTTCTTTTTATCAGCATACAGTAAAAGGGTTGTAAAGTGTGAATTTTGCATTTCTGTCTGTTTTCACGTTATCTAGCTAATGGCTTTCAGTAGAATTGTCAAAGTATTTAGGTAGTTCTCATTAAGACCTTTTTTTTTTCATTCTATAACTTACCACAAATTCAAAGGCCCTTTTGGACAAAGCATTGTGCTTTCTGACATAAATATAAAGCCTGAGAAACACAAAAAAACAGCCCAGTTTGAGATACAGTGTACCAATTCACAATAACAAAAGTAGGCCTTAGTCCATACCCTCCACGAGTTCTGTGTGGTTTGAATGGTTCACTAGAAGTATAAAATACTTATATTTGTAGAATTAAATAAATACTTCAAACAGATTTCAAATGGTCTGAACTGGAAATATTTCTAACTTTGGCAGAAATTGTGACTGGCAACAGGTTTCTCCTTATGACCTATTTTATTAACCATTTTCTTAAATAATTTTAAAGAAATATACAAATTGTTAGAAACTTTAGTTTTTAGTTTTGAAGATTTCTTTATCCAACGATAAACATACTCCCTTTCCCTTTTTCTTTTATCTGGGCCTGATCAGGCCTAGGAAGTAAAAACATTTATACTAAAAATTTTCATTTACATTTAAATTAAATCATTAAAACATGGACATGCTCATTTTTGGCCTCAAAAGCAAGAACTTTTTCCAGGATCTGAAAAGCCAAACATTAAAATATTATAACACAACTTAAAAGAGAGAACAGTTATGCCACAGCAGCACATTTAATTCAGTAGCTGAGGTAAAGAACAGAGACTTGACTGAGATAAAATAAACAAAAGTTGCATGATTAGGTGAGCCTGAGAGAAGAAATAGTTCTCTATTTTACTTCTGAGGACAGAAAAAATTATAATAATTTTATTCAAAGTGGGGAAAGATAACACTAAAATTTCTGAGATAGCCCTTCCTCAGAATGGGTTTAATTTCTGCAGTCCTTAATGACATTTTGAAAATACAAATTTTATTTAAAACACTTCACCTGTAAACCTTTGATGAGTAGGAGAAATGCGATATTTTCACTTTTAGCCAACTCATGAAACAGAAATTTATGAACCAAGTAAAATCTACAAAGGTTTTCATATTAAAATTTAATTAGTTTTAGAGGAAAAAAAGGAAAAGAAAATTAAAAAGAAAAAAGCAGCCTCCATTGGCATGATTTTGAGAATCATTTAGGATGCATAATTTGTATTTCAGACTGGGAATTATCTTTTTATACTTTGGACTATACATTGTATCTTGAACGTGACACACTGACAAAATCCTTGTATACCTAGTATTTAACCAGATCTGAGAGCCTTTGTTTAATTTAACAAAGCCCCCCATGAATATTGCTCTCAACAACCCCTGCAGTGCTAAAGGTTTGGGGAAGAGTGTCTGCAAAGTGGCTCAGTGGAAAAGGACCTGGGGGTGGTGACCAACAGCAGTTGAACACAAGCCAGCATGTGCCCAGGTTGCCAAGAAGGCCAATGGCATCCTGGCCTCTATCAACAATAGTGTGGCCAGCAGGACCAGGGCAGGATCATACTCCTGTACTTGGCACTCAGAGGCCACACCTCAAGTCCTGCGCCCAGTTTTGGGCCCCTCATGACAAGAAAGACATTGAGGTTCTGGAGAAAGTTCACCAACAGTTAGTGAAGGGTCTGGAGAACGGATCATATGAGCAGCAGCTGAAGGAACTGGGGATGTTTAGCCTGGAGAAAAGGAGGCTCAGGGGAGATATTTTCACTCTGCAACTCCCTGAAAGGAGGTTGTAACTGGGTGGAGGTAGGGCTCTTCTCCCAGGCAACAAGTGGTGGCACAAGAGTAAATGGCCTCAAGCTATGCCAAGGGAAGTTCAGCTCGGTCACTAGGAAGAATTCCTTCACTGAAAGGCTTACCAAGAATTGGAACTGACTGTGATGGGTCACCATCCCTGGAGGTGTTTAAGGAATGACTGGATGTGACACTAAGTGGAGGTGATGGGCCAAAGGTTGGAACCAATGATCTTAGGGGTCTTTTCCAACCTAAACGATTCTGTGGTTGTGTAGCTAAAATATCTAACCTTTAATAGATAATAACAGTATTTGTTCTTTTCTGATAAAGCAGATAGGTGAGGGGGGTTTGTTGGTTTTGGTTGGTTTTTTGGGGGAGTTTTGCAGGTTTTTTTGTAAATTAAGGTTGTCTCACTGACAATTGATGAAGAGGAGGAAAAAAAAAAGAAATTATAGAAGTTACATAAGGAACAGAAAGCCTATGAGACAAACGGCAAAGGCTCCATGCTGGGAGAGAGAAATACCAGACTTCCAGTTTGGAACCATCAACATAGCAAGAAATGCATATGGAGTCAAGCAGGTTTGTTTGAACAAGGGAAAATAAGCAAAAATATGCACAGAGGTTTTCAACTGTGCATTTTTTTTTATGTGCTCTTAAATGTTTATGAATCCAGTTGTCCATAGAACTGATGCTTTAAGAAAGTGTCCACTTAATCTGTTGATGAACTGTAATAAACACTGAGATTTTAGATGAACCAGGATATGAGGACTTTTTTTTTTGTGAGTATTATTGCTCTAAAGCAACTACGGCTCAGAGGTGGGTGCACTGCCACTTACTCGTGTCACGTGTACTTTGCAGTCACGTGTCGGTGTCTCAGAATCCATGAAAAACTGCCAAACAAGTGCTAAGAGGTTTCAATTCTTCAAATACCTGGATGTCAAATGCTTTATAATTTTGTAGTAAAAGCAATGACTTTGTTAAATTTTCCACTGGAAATTTTTATCTTGATTTTTTGAAAGTCAATTAAAAATCTCCTTAATTTCTGAGAAAGCTTATTTATCACTGAAATAATTTTGTGTAACTTGTATTTTTTATGTCATGTCTCCATTACTTTCTTCAAAGTAATCCTAAAATTCTGTTAAGTGTTTAAACCCAAAAATCCTCTTGAATTTTTGAAATCTTTCATCACATATATACAGATAGTTGCTTTTCAATATATAAACTTTATTTCATGTCTTTTAGCAGAGTATTACTGTGTTTATCTTAAAGCATTATGTTAAAAAATCCTCATTTTCTCTTCAATTTTTTTGATACTTATTATTGGAAGATAGGAAAATGGTATCAAATTCTTTTAGCTTGATTCACTTTTGATCAGTTTTATTACTTACTCTTTATCAAGCTCACTCTTGTCAATCTGTGTCTCAGGTTTGCTTTGTATATCCTGAAGGATTCATATTTATCACACACTGCCTATGAGACCTTCTTGGTATTTAGCAATAAAAGGTTACATTGTCAGTTGCTTATAGCTTTTTCAATAACTTAACTCTCCAGGCTGATATTCTTTATGGTCCCTTCAAAATTAATATCTTTCAGAAAAAAAAATTAATTCCAAACTAGGTCTATTTGGCATGCCAATTATGTGGCAAATAAAAACATTTGGTGATGAACAATATATCATAAATGACAGGGAGAAGAGGAAGATTCATTCATGTATTTTTACACTCTATAGGAATGCCATTTAGTATCAAAAACATTTTAAAATGGTAAAAATATAATTAAATTTATCATTATTGAAATATGTCAGCAAAGTTTAGCCACAGCCATAGAAATCCTACAGAACAGGAATACGCAAAAGCAAGTCTTTATCTTGAGAAATTTGAGATGGTATATGCAACCTTTCATTTTAATGTAGTATGTTTCTGCAAGTGTACATGTTTGTGTGGGGGTATGGAACGTCAGTATCAGGAAATCCACTGCTTTGGAGCCTGCTAAACTAGAGTACATTTCTAGAGAAAGACAATCTGAATGTACGTACCCTGCAAGTTTTATCTTCCTTCTTTGCCTGCTCTAAGTTGAGACAGTTACAGGATCTGTCCTGTAACAGAAGGCACTGCTTGATGTTTAAGAGTAGGGCTAAGGAAAGCTTGGAAAAATCTGATTTTGTTTTAGTGTTACCATTCTGGATATTGATCATAGGTTAGCCAGCAGTGAAGACTGATGTGTTATTCCTGAGATGTTTCTGCAAATATTGTTTGCACAAACATTAAGATTTGAATTTTTACTACTCTGTTAATGTTCCTGTACATTACATTTGGCCTCTTGTTCTTACTCTGTTTTCTCTTGACATCTTGATCTTTTCTTCTAGGAAACACCATCTGTTTATTTCATCCGTATGCATGACATCAGTCAAAATCTTTTATTACAGATGATGCTGAAGTGATACAGTTCACCCAAATAGGTCTCCTCCATCACTAATTCAAAAAAGTATTAAAGCTTTCTGGAGTACAGTTCCATTTTTTTTTAAATCAGTTTATGCTCTGTGTAGAGAATGATCAGTGGCATTGCTCTTTGTCTAACAGAATTTGTTTCGCCACTTAGAATGCTCTATTTGAGAAAAGCTTGAAACAGGAAAAGCTGTAAAAAAGGACAGGGAAACAAGATTTATAAATTAGTTCCACTACAAAACTAGATACTCCAGGAGAATAAGAAATATAGGAAATCATAAATGTTAGGAGGAGGTTTAAGAAATTGAAATATTTGTTGATTGCCAGTATTTAGAATTACGAAAGGTTCTCCAGAAATAGTGCGAGTCATCCAGCATTAATATTTTTATTGGGACAATATCTCTTACTGTTTTTCATGGCAAGATTTTCCAGGTGGGAAACTGCAGAGGTGACTTCAGTGAGAAGATGCCATAACTTATCTCCATGTCGGACAGAGACAGCTCCAGCCAGGTACAAGATGAACCTGATGCTGGCCAGAGCTGAGTCAGTCAGAAACACTGGTAGTGTCTGTGTGATTACATATTTAAGAAAGTATTAAATAGCTTATGCAGCAGCTGAGAAAGAAAGAGAGAATATGTGAGATAAAAAGCACTGAAGACACCAAGGTCAATGTAGAAGGAGAGGGAAGGGACTGCTCCAGGTGTGAGAGCAGAGACTTCCCTGCAGCCCATGGTAACACAGGTTGCCCTGCTGCTGACCATGAAGGACTCCATGCTGAAGCAGGTTGTATCCTGAAGGAAGGTGTTACCCCATGGAAAGCTTGCACAGGAGCTCACTGCTGACAGGACCTGTGGCCCCATGGAGAGGAGTCCATGCTAGGGCAGGTTTCCTGACAGCACCCACTGTTGCAGCTGAGATAGCTGCTAGTAAAGCCCAGGGTAAGGAAGCAAAAAGAGCCTTTGCATAGTACCCATAGATGTTTAATTCAGCTGAGTGGTAAGATGTTCAGGATCCAAAAAGCAGGACTCTGGGGAGAGTCCAGGTTTCTGTGTATGGAGAGATAGGGGCTGAACAGGGGTTTCGGGGCAGTACGAAGATGAGGGCCACTGGAGGAGTAGAGATTGAGTGGCTGAGGGACACAGGGACAAGGGCAGGAGCCAATGGGGTCTGACAGCTTTTGAGGGAAGCTTCTTGTGTCTCCCTAACCCAGGGAATGTCTCTCAGGGTCTCCACAACCTACACTGGAGTAGTCAGTTCCTGAACGACTGCACACCATGGAAAGAATACACACTGGAGCAGTTCCCAAAGAACTGAAGCCCATGGGAAGGACTCATGTCAGAGAAAGCCATGAAGGACTGTAGGACTGTCTCACACAGGAGAGACTCCATATTGGAACAGGGGAAGAACATGAGAAGAAAGGAGCAGCAAAAGCATGTGATGAACTGACTGCAATGGTGACAACTTGTCCCTATGGCTGCTTGAAGGAAGGAGGTAGAAAAGTCAAGAGGGAAGTTGAGCTATGAAGAAGGCAGGGGTGAGGCGCAATTTTTAAAAATTTGTTCTTATTTATCCATAACTTATTCTGTTTGATTGGTAAGAAATTGATTTCCCCAAGTCGATTTTGTTTTGCCTATGATGGTAATTGCTAAGTGTTCTCCCTGTTCTTATCTTGACCCACAAATATTTAATAATTTTTCTCCTCCATCTTGTTAAGGAGGGAATGTGATAAAGTGGACACCTGGAGATGAGTGAAGGTCAATCCACAACCCTCCCTCTCTGCATCTTCTTTCTTATACTGAAGATTAAAGAAGTTCCTTTCCTCTCATCTGATACTCCTCAGCCCCGCTTAAAGGGACACATAAAACAGAATAAAGGTGTGAAGTTTTTAGAAGTTTTAGCTGTTTCTTTAAAAACAAGAATCAGAGATTTTAAAAAAATCAAATACCTCCTTCTTGGACACATTTCTCATCTTGTATTTTCAGATGATGTGAAGATCACAGCTGGTTCCTAGAGGCTATAATTTCCTTTTGCTTGTTTTTTTCAGTTTCAAAACTTAATTGCCTACAGAACACAAGGCTGGGGGAGGGGGTGGGGAAGAGAAGGCTGCAGAAGAATGAGGGGACAAAAAAAAAGGAGGAAAAGAGGAAAAAGAAACTTGACTTCATTTAAATATAATTTTAAGAAATCGATTCCAGGAATAAAAAATATTTACAGGTTTGGTATTCTGAAGCTAGCAAAAATCATAATTAGCATCGCTATTTATCTTCATCTTAATTCCAGTGTTTTCATAAATTTTGAAAAACTCTGTAGTAATATGGATATATTATAATAAGACCACTTTCTCACCCAGCCAGATATGACAGTTATTTTCGAGTCAGAAGTCAGCCAATATGATAGGCACTCCCAAAACAACCATTTTATAGGGACCTGAGTGCCCTTCCAAAGCTTACTGGCCCTGACCATCTCCTTGGGACTTTTATTTTTCTTTAATGAAAGGATGGGCTTGAACACAGCAAGCATATGTTGTAACCTGGACTGTGCCCAGTCCTGCTTTCTGCTGTCTCAGCTGATCTTCCAAAATTGATCCATAGGTCATATTGTTTTCAGTCTCTGGACCTGCTGGATGGATGGGCTCAAGACATGGCTCATTTCCTTGCCTTCTGTGACTGTGGGAAGAACTTGTCACCATCATCAACCTGGTACAGCTCAGATCATGCAGAACTGTGTCCAGGACCCTGCCCTGCCTGTCACCCTTAGCTCCTTGTGCATCTCCCTTGTGGACCAGTCATGCTCCTGCAGCTCCCTTTAAATGAAATTTGTTTCAATGCTTATTTTTGTATCTGTTTCGTGCATCTTATTCAAATCATGCCTGTAATATAAAATTATCAACCCCAAGTCATACTGAAATATCAATATAACACTCATGCACGTGAACAAAAATGCTTCTATGGCACTGCTATGAAGGAAAAAGGGGGTAGGAAGACTTCTTCTCAAGGATTTAGGAAGAAAAAGCCTTTTAGAAGGCCTCAGGAAAATTTTCCTTTATACAACACTGAATAATTAAAATTTTAACTTTGAACAAAAACATTATCTCCTGATGTCCACTATGAAATTATTGGAACTTGATTTTTCAAAGAACTCAGGACTACATAGAATCATGTAATCATTTAGGTTGGAAAAGATCTTTTGAGATCATTAAGTCTAAACAGTAATCTAACGCTGTTAAGTCCATCACTAAACCATATCCCTAACATCACATCGAAACACAAATCTTCACATCTGCACTATTTCACAGCTTCAAAGTATGGTTCCTTTTAATATGAAGCCATGGATTCTTATCATGTCTACCTATCAGACTTTTAATTCATAAACTGTGTACTCAAAAAGGGCACAAAAATGTAATAAAAAGTTAATTCAGCTACAAAGAAGTATTGGAGGATTTGCTTCTGAGGAAGCTTCTGTTTCCCAATGCCTTCCTGCTAGGGTTACTTAATTCTACCCACACTTTCTGGGCTGGATAGATCATATTTTGGCCTGTCAAATTTTTAATCTCAGCAAAATAAATGGAGTGAATAATTGGTAATGTAACTTTAACATCTATTGCATGTTTATCTGTCAGTGAAAAAAATGAAAAAAGAGAATCTTTAGTTGTTCTCTGACTGTTTGCATCACACTATGTTAAATATTGCTAAAGAGTTAAAAAGGATCAGCTTTCAGCACCACAAGGCCCAAGGAGGATTTTATAGCAGTGTCTCAAGACATTACTTAAAAGCTGTTTAACATCTTAGTCAGGAACATGGACAGTGGGACTGAGGGCACTAATAGCACCAAGCTGTGTGGTGCAGTAACACACTGGAGGGAAGGGATGCCATCTAGAGAGACCTGGACAAGCTGAAGAGTTGGGCCCGTGATAACCACATGAAGTTAACAAGGCAACGTGCAGGGTCCTGCACCTGGATTAGGGCAATTCCAAGCAAAAATAGAGACTGGGTGGAAAATAGATTTAAGAGCAGCCCCTGAGGAGAAGGAAATGGAGCTGTTGGTGGAAAAAGAAATTCTACCTGAGCTGGCAATAGGTACTCACAGCCAAGAAAGCCAGCCCAGCCTTTGGCTGTAGCAAAAGAAGCATGGCCAGCAGGCTGAAGGAGGTGATTCTACCGCTTTTCTCTGGTGAGACCCCAACTGGAGTTCTGCATCCTAGTCTGGGGCACCAGAACACAAGAAGGACACAGATCCATTGGGGCAAGTCCCAGGAAGAGCTTTGAAGATGATCAAAGGGCTGGAGCATTGCTGCTGTGGAGACAGGCTGAGAGAGTTGGGGCTGTTCAGCCTGGAGAAAAGAAGGCGCAGAGAAGGCCTTATAGCACCTTCCAGTAGCTTTAGGGATTCTGGAGGAGAGATGGAGAGGGACTTTTCACAAAACATAACTAGTAGCGCAGCAAGAGGACAAGAGGTTATGGCATCAATCTGAAAGGGGCAGGTTTTCATTACAAATAAGGAAGAAATTTTTACACTCGGGGTAGTGAGGCGTTGGATCTGCTTGCCCGTAGAAGCTGTGAATGCCCAATCCCTGGAAATGTTCAAGACAAGATTCAATGGGGCTTTGAGCAGTTTGGTCTAGTGGGAAGTGTCCTTGCCAATGGCAGGGTGTTTGGAACTGGGGGAAATTTAAGGGTTTTTTCCCAACCAAAACCATTCTATGATTCAGTGATCTACCACAGTATGATCTTGTCCTGATATGATTTTCAGTCCTCTGCCTTGAAAATTTTAAGACCCAGCCAGAAAAACCCCTGAGCAGCCTGGTCTAATCTCATAAATGAGCCTGCTTTAAGCAGGAGACTGAGCTGAAGACCTCCCTAAATTATTATCTGGTTTTATAATACTAAAAAGAAGTCCAAACCATCATGAAAGAGCATTAAAAAATCAAGGTAAATTTTCCAGGACTGGAAAAAAAATTGGCAGTGATTTTTTGCTCAATTCTTCCTCTATAATGAAGTTACCTGAAGTAATCCTTTTTTTTTTTTTTTTTTTAACAATGCTCCAAGTACTGTCACATTTAGTATTTTATGGACTGTGAGTGGAAGAGCCATGGAAACCAGACTTAAATGCATTTTGAAGCAATTAACCTATTAGAACATTTTGTACTGCTGGTTTTTGTGGCCAGAACTAAACAATTATAACCTTAAAATCCACAAAAAGTGCAAGATGAATTATCCACTTGAACATTCTAATGATATCTTCATTTTGAATGCTATATTCTTCCCTGTTTCATGACCTAATGCCATTTAAAAAGCATTGTCTTTCTTGAAATTACTCAGGTATGTGTTGATATTGCCTGTTTAATAATTGCAACAAATTACAATGAAGGAAAACATATTTACAGTTTTTGTTATTAGATGTGTAATAATGAGGCATTGATTAATCAATTCCTTAATTTTAGCTATTTAAAAGCAAGTATCTTCCTCTAGCTGAAGAATACAAAATAATATCACAGAGAAGAATAGGGTGTTTTTAATATCAAGTTATTAAATTTTTTGCAATTTTGCCTGTATTCAATTTATAAAGCATTTATTTGAATGTTACCTGAACCTTGGCTTTACCTTTACTTTTACATTGGCAGAGATCATTGTAACTAACAATAAATAACCAGCATTATTTATTCTCACCTGCTGAGAGGTCCTTCAGCTTCATTCCCTTTGCTCATCTACAGCAATCACTGCACAGCACAGAATGTTAAGCTTTTTTCTCTAAGCCACTTGAGCAGGACTGAAAAGAAGCACAAATCTATAGTATTTGTTAGCAGGTACGGGTGTTTTGTCCTTTTTTATTCTTCTCAGAAATGAAGTCATCTCAACACTTACACTAGTCAACAGAAAAATTTTTAGAGGTCAGAGAAAAATGTAAAATTAAAAATAAGAAAGATTTTTTAAATTTATGCATATATTTACTATTCTCCAAAGAGTCAGTTTTCCCTTTTTCTCAGGAAAAAATAGAAGCAGCTTTCTTTTCCCAAAAGCAGTGTTTTTCCACTACTGGTTTTGTTGTGCATGCCCTAATTCCCTAGGCACACTTACTTTCACACTCTGACTTTTCATGCGTAGCTGCACACCTGTATGTCTAAGATGTGCATTCATGTTCCACATACCTTTTTTTTACCACTTATCTACACTTGCAATAGTTTTTCAAACTCATCTCTTTCACTTAAGAATAACTTATTGAAGAGACAAGATCCTTAATGACGATTTATGGTTCCTTTCCAAAACCTTAACAACCAATCTTTTGTGATCCAATTTCACAGATCTGTGTGCAATCCTCATGACCTTGCTAGTATTTGTTTTCTCCTTTCACAGAGACATATTCTTTAACACTAGCTATCACCACTGCAAGTTCTATTAAATTTGTTATGGAACATAAATTAGGCAAAGAAATCCTGAACCTCTGTCACATTCTTGATGGACACTTTTCCTTCCCCTTCCCATTCTCATTACCATTTCAGTTCATAACTATATTTTCTTTATATTCTCACAAGCCTACAGGAATGGGAAGCAGTTGCTTTTGCTGATCCATTGTCTGTTGACCATAATGTCACAGCCAGAGTATGGGTGCCCTTTCAGTTAAAGCAGAGTTTTACTCTCTTGTGAGGAGTATGTGCAGTGGGACATTCACAGGCAATGTGTCGTGCTCCATTTATAGTGCAGATGGCCATGGCTTCATAGAACGTGGATAAACCATGGTGTGTGTGCTTGACAAATTCTGAAGTACTTATTCTGTCTCTCTGCCTAGAACTGTGGTCACAATAAGACCATTCTACTCTGTCAAAAACCCAAGTAAACGAAATCAAGAAGAAAACCCAAAGAATACAGGCAAAAATGCAGCCACTGACAAAGAAACCATGCAGTCTGTGATATATAGGCTACAATACAGTTAATCCAGTAACACCAAACTACAAACCTGAAAGTGAGAAAACAAAGCAAAGATGTGGAAAGTTGCCAGTGTGGCTGGACAGCTTGATATGACCTCAGTAAGGTCAAGCATCAAATTTGCAGCAGCGGCACTTCCTTGATGAGAAAATCTATTTACTGTTTGCTGTGCTTTCACCTTGTAGAGATTACTGATGTCTTTTACCTTTTAGCTATTGAGCCACATGTAAACAGTACATAAGCAATGGCAAGTCATAAATGCTTTTGTCTTTGTAGAGATGTAGTATTTGTTTTAGTGTTTTTTTTTTCCTGTATTCTGAAGTATTTGCACAATTGGACTGTAGCAGTTAGGATATCTTCTTTAAACTTCTCTGGAAGAAGGGAGTGGGGAAGATTCAGGCACTGAAAAAAATTACAAGCTCTAGAAAAGTATATTGAATACAAAATTCCATAGGTTATTTCTGGGATTGAGTATACATTCCTTAGTTCACCAACATTGTGCTGTTTTAAAATGTATTTTATTATGATAATTTCTTACTTGATGTCTGATCTTTAAAGCTATTACAATTTTTTTCCATGATTTGTACAGAAAATACAAATTATTTCTAATGGTGAATATTCATTTTTCTTACCTACAGAAGAATTTAGTTCTCTTTTTAGAACTTTACCAGTAGTGAAACTTACATTAACAATATGCATATTTTTAATGGCAGAAGAAAACATGTTGAGGGATTTTTAAAAATCTTTTTCAGACACATGAGTTTAAAGAGAATTTTGAATATGTCAAGAACATAATTTTCTTGTGGTGTGATACATATAAAGAGCATAAAAATGAAATATGTGGGTACATATACTAATGAAATTTACCCTGCTTAAAGCTCATGTACATTGCCAAATTCCAGTATAAAATATTATATATAACTTAATTGGGGCACTAAAAATGCTTTCAAACCAGGTCAAATATTGTTGGCAGCAAACTCTCACTATGAACAACCAAGTCAAATTTAACCCTCCTGCAACCTCATAAGGTTACATGAGGTGGTTGTTGCATAAGTAGTAAAAGAAAACCAGGTAAGAGATTATACCAACTTCTGAGTAATCAAAAATAATAAGCCTGTGAATTTTACAAATAATTTGCATTCATATGAAACAGGGTATAGAGGAGCAAATTTCAGCAAAATTCAGTCTTGTTAGGAATTGAAAACAACAAGAATTTAATTTCAGTGTTTTTGTAGATATTATGTTCTTCTACAGATACCAATTCTTTTCATGCATGGACAAGCATTTCATAAAATTTACATAAAATTTGCATAAGAATGATTTAACGATAAAAAATAACATTCATTAATGAATTCTAGAGTATTCTCTCTACTACCCTCTGGGAGCTACTCCTACTTCTTTTCTCCCCCATCTCTGCATATCCAGCACAAAGCTAAAGAAAAAAACACACAAAGAAACCCCAAACCAAAACAAAAACCCCACATTATTCTTATGCTAACACTTAATAATTCTTAAAAATATGATATTCCCAGGAAACTCATGCAGGCTTTTATGGCTTGTTCCATTAGAAAAAGAATATGAATCTCTGCCATCTCTGAGATACAGATAATACAGAAGAAAAATAAATAATTTCCATATGCATTCTCTTCTGTATGTATTTATACATGCACAAACATTCACATAAATGAATTTATTTATATATGTCAATACAGATTGAAATTACTTAATTACATTATAGAAAAATCCAAATGCCAGTAACATTGCTGCCAAATTTTAGAATATGAGATACCAACCCTTTTGGCATTGCTCTTAGTGAACATCGAACATCAGAAGGAATTTTTAGTACCTTACTACAAAAGAATTAAAAATCCTTTTCATATTTTTATAATACTTCCAAAATGGTGCATGCTGGGAGAATAGGTAAAAATGAACTGTCCTATATTGCAACACCTTGATGAATTCATAATATTATTTAATTTTGAAAACTTAATTTACAAAATTTTATTATGAAATATTACAGTGACATTTAAGTATTAATAAAGGATGGCTTTCAAAGAGTTTTCTAAATTCTACTGACTTAATACTATAACTGCTAAAGCATCTGCACTCAAAAACTTATGAGTAATATCAGAAACTTTGTATCTAGACAAAACTTCCTCTACAGTCCTTTGAAAGAACTGTGATATTAAAATAGGAAATCCAACTAGGTGATTTTAATACAGCTCACAAACCCATGTACAGTTAAAGCCTGAATTCTGTCATTTGCTCTTTGTAATTTTGTAATGAGCAGTAGTTCCAAACTTGGCTTGTTATGTTCTCGTAAACATAAGTGCACAGAAGAAATATTTATAATTTCCAGAATACAAAATATCAGATCACAGTCTGAAGAAAGTCTGGAGTTCATCTTCTGGACAGGTGTCTTTGGCTTATTATCTTGTGTCTCTTTCCAGGATATTTATGCACAGTTTCCCTAAGATCAAAAAAGATAAGATGCAAAAACTACAATGTACTTTCAAGGCGCAATGCTAATATCAAACTCTACTTTGATTACTTTCCAATATCTTATGTCAGCTGTCCTGGATAAAAAAAGACCTCTTGCAACTGAATTAATTCTAATTCTAGAAAAGGTTCCTTACTAGACAAACCACAAAATTTCTTCCTGTTATTCCAATTAGTTTAATGGGCAGAAATAGAAAAGTTCAACAGTATATTGCACATCATATTTTTTATATCATGCAAAAATAAGTCCCATTAGAACTATAAAGTTATTTTACTGTAAAAAGTTTTGAATCAGCACAAAATACATATAAATATTTCATAGGCAAAGTTATTTAAGATAATTTTTTGCACTAGTATTCTCATGATAAATGTCTTCAGGGGGGTTCGTTCACTGGAGTTATTAGCTGTTAGAGAGAATCCTTGGGAAAAGTCTGAAGAAATTTCAGTATCAGTAGACAATGTTCTTAAAAAAAGTAAAAATGAAAGACTGATATTAAGATTAGATTGCAATCTTCCACAAATACTACTAAGGATCTGCACTGAAGACAAAGATTTTTACATCTAACATATGTGCTAATAAGTTAAATGTTTAAATATTTTTGGGTCATCATTTGTCAATTTATTTATTCTTTTAATTCTTTCTGTAGGTTCCTCACTTTTGCAATTCTGATTCTTCCCCCAATCTCACAGGGGAGAGGAGCGAGTGAGTGAGCAGCTGTGTGGTGCTTAGTTGCTGGCTGTGATTAAACCATGACATGTAGTTATGCATTTTTTTTTATTTTTCATCTGACATATCTGAACAGTGTAACATTGCTATTCTCCATTTTAGTTAAGAAATAAATGAGAGAGGAGATAGAAAATGTATGTAATAAAATATGACAAAAAGGAGTTAAAATAGGAAATGCAATTAACGTAATATATAAAAAATTTCAGCATTTATTTAAAATTATGAAATATGTGCCCAAATTTCTAAAAATGTTACTGAAACTTCTCTAGTGTATTTCTGGCACCAAGATGACTTTTATCAATAGAGTGGCAGGTAGTTTTCTGTGTATCCTCACCTATTCCATAACAATTGAGAAAGATAAGATGGACATAATCATGTCATAAGAGTATTATTGATGGTGACCAAAGTACAAAAATGTCAGTAGTTGAGAGATGGAACTGAAAATATAGGGGACAGAAAGCAAAAAGTCTAGTGAGATCTTAATTTAAAGTCCTGGTAACTATCTCTGGTATATAGTGCAGAGCAGAACAGTTGCTAACCATACTTCAAGAATGTCCAAATATTACAAAATTATCTGTAGAAAGTATTTGTGAAAAAATTGCCCTTTGAATCCTTTTTAACTTGCATCCAAATACTGCTGGAGTCACTAGAGCTGTGCAGCTTGCCACTGATTCATGCTGTCTAACCACTCAGGTGTGCCCTTCTGCAACCACATTTATTTATGTGCATCTGTGTTATACAGGTCCTGCGTCATATCTGGAACTAGTGATGCAGTTGTAAGTGATTTCTCAAAATCAATGTGAAATAGAGGCTCAATTGTCCTCTGAGGTGTGAGTTAAGTATTTAATCTAGGAGACCGGATAAAATTAAAGATTAAAAAACTGAGTAAATGAAAAATATTCAATATGTTGAAAGTGAAGATCATTGTATATTAATAGAAAACCTCTTGAACTTCTTATTATCATTTTACAATTGTGCAAAAGCAAATAAATTCTTATTTCCTTAGATTTTTAAACCCTGTATCATTACAACAGTTATCTTGGGTTTTGCTTTTATTTTCTATTTTTTTTAGCAAGAAATATTTCAGCAGATGTAACTTATGCATATAAGTGACTGTGAACATAGATTGCTATCAATTACAGAAAAAACAGCCCACAGCATAGAGGTCTTTGCTAGAGACAAGTAAATTCCCTGATTAAATCCATAGCCTAAGGTTAAGACAAGTGGTTTGGCTTCATAGCAGGATTCTTCTGTGATCTATTCCTATTTGTTTAGCTCCTGTTTGTAACTCTTTCCAATCAGCAAAATGTGGACAGTAGTTTTTCACAGGGGTGATTGCATCTACTCAATTTATACAGAACCAGAAACTGCCTTCTGTATTCTGAGTAACTGCAATGGGTTTCTATACTAGACAAGCCAGAGACCAACACATTTCTAGGTAGATACTGCTAATTAAGATTTTAATATTTACAATAATTATTTCTAAAACATGGACCATAAATTTTTACAAAATGTTTAAGGTGAAAGAGTGCCCTTCGGCAAGATGATAAGGAGGTAATTGCCATCAAACTTGTGAGATGCTTAGACACCATAATCCAGAGAATTATGTAAACACAGATAGGTCTGAGCCAAGGTTTTTTCAGAACTCAGGGATTGTTGAGGAAAACAGACAACATTATCTTACTGGAATCCAAATGAAAATATTGAGAAAAAGCTACATTAAATTAGTTCAAAGAACTAATAGGGATGTGGAGAGACTAATGAGCATCTTCAGAAAGATATATGGATTTCAATTTAAACAAAGTAGCATAAATTAGATTTTCAAATTGAGAATGTTGATTCTAAAGCTACTTTTTTTTAAGAGAATCTAATAGTGAACAGGAGAACATACATCTGGAAACAAATTTTCATGACTCAGTAATTTTATGAAATAAACAATTTTTGTTAGAAAAATAGTCCAGATGACTTTTTTATTATTATTTTTCTGTTAAAGCTATCAGTTCAAAGTTATACTTGTCACTTACTTTTCCTTCCCAAAAGAATCCATCTTCATTCCCCAAGGATAAGGATAAACAGATATCAGAACTCAAACATTTTTTTTTCTTGCAAATTTATACACATCCATGTGTAGGCCTAACATTCATTTGCAAAACACTCTACTTTGGAAAAGTAGAATTCTTCAAATAAAAAAAAAAAGTGGCTGATTTTTTTGACAAAATTCAGAGCTATGTGGAATTTCTTGAACTTTTATAGAAGCAGTGGAGGTTATATGTAGCCATTCTCAGTGCTCCTCTCTACACTTGCTGGTCTCTATCCTGCCCTAGGAGGCTCAGAATCTTCATGCCCTTGCACACTCTCACACTATATGTCATAGCTTTGATATTCTCAGCTTCATTCCATAAAAACTGACTTAAATAAGCATCTATTTCTCTGCACCTTATATTGGACTGGAGAGCCTTCCCTCGAACAGAGAGCGTTTTTCCTGCTCTGGCTGTGGGCCTGAGGGTCAGAGGTATCCTCCTGATGCACATACTGGGTCTTGCAAGAAGGCAGCTCAATTCAGCATCACAGTTTTCAGTACCAAAACTCACTGAGTTATGAGCAGCTCTCACTGCACAGCAATGCACTGCTAAAATACAGCAGTGGGATGACAGAAATATTAGATGAAGCCATAATGATGCAAAATATTTTAACATTTCATTTTCTAAGTGTAGGACTAGTGATTAGAATGGTATGGCACACTAGCATATCTTGCAAAAAGGTCAAGTTTCCTTAGATCAGTCAAGCTATTACTAATTCAGATACTAAGGATACTTATTGAAAAAACTGAGCTATGGTTATGCAGAGATAGTCGTTTTGTTAGGCTTTTTCTAATTACTAACAAGAGGAATCCAGGCTTTTTTTTCTCACTGATGACATTTTTAAACCTTTTTTTTTGTATTTAGAGAACCCTCTATAGCTATAAAATGTATTCATGAGCTCATTCTGCTCAAACTATGTCTTCCATTTTGCTAAGGGGTGTTATCTTAATTTCATCATATCTGTGTGTCTTTAAGGGATAGCCATAAGCTTATGGTTTGGCCATCTGCAACTGATTTAAAAATAAAAAAAAATCAAAAAATCCCATAAGTAGAAGAGGAAAAAAACCCAAAAAACCCAAACAAACTGTGAAATCTAAACAATTCAACTCCTACACAGCTGCCTTAAATGTATTTCAAGCAGAAATAATTACTGTTACTCAGACCAAAGGAAAATCACCTTATTTCTAGAATGATTAGCAACTTTTTTTTTCTTTTTGTATTGCCAATGCTAAGTCTAGTTCCATTACTATTTTTTGTATGTAAAGCCTAAAACATTCAATACAGCATGTTATAGAGGAATATGAAAAGCAAAGGCTTAGAATTCTTTATTTCCTCTACAAATGCAATCAGTAATAATGGACAGCAATTCTAAGGAAAAAGTAATTTAAGGCTTACTATAAACAAGAATTTAAAAAGCATCTGAAAAATCCAGAACCCAGCACATGAAGAGCTATTTCTGCAAAGGAAAAAATAGTCTGAGTGTAATATTGAATGTTACTAAAGTGAGAGCCTCCAACACAGATAATTAATAGTGTTCAAAATGGTCTTCTCTCTCTCTTTTTTTTTTTTTTTGTTGTATAAAAGTAGACACAACTTAATATTTCTTTCTCAAAAGATTTCTTCAGAAAATATTAATAGATGTTCCAGTACACTTCACAATTTTTACACAAGCTGTCATTTTTCAGAATAGAAACAATGAATTGCACAAAGGAGGCATAGAAGCACAGGCTTGAAAGTGCCTTCAGGAGATGGTTTGGTCTGTATCTCTGGTCAGGGACATAATCAAATGTGTCTGGACACAGAATGCTTTTGTCTGGTATTGCCTGAAAATGTCTGTTCAAAATAAGGTCTAATACAAATTGCACAATCTCCATAGGTAATGCATATAATGACGATTTTTCTAACCTATATCAAATATTTTGAATTACTTTAGGCTTTTTTATCAGTTTTATTACGCAATACTACCTTTAGTGGATATAAATACATATTTTTACTCTTTTGTAAGAATATCTTTCATATATTTGAATATTAGTTATATTCTTTGCTGGGGTGCGAAACTCCAAGCCCAGGCTAGCTGCAGCACCAGCCAGCAGTCTGGCTTGACAGCAGCTACAGCAGCGAAGCAATGGCTCTGGGGTGGAGACTGTCTTTGGCGAGCTGCCACCTAGGACGACCTGCCCACATCAGTGGTGAGGAGGCTTCGTCCTTGGCTGAAGGCTAGAAGCAGCTCCAGCTAAGCACCAAGAAAGACAGAAGTCTGACAGTTGTCCGCAGCAGGATGAAGCTTTATTAGGTAACTGGGAGGGCTGCAAACAACTGCCAAAGAAGGATGAGGTAACACAGAGTTTTAAGGGGCCTGAGAAGGTGGAGTCACCCACCTCCGGGCAAATCATAGCACAAAGGAACAAGATGGACACAATACAATAACGAATGGGGTTCCAGTTGGGGAGGTGATTCGATCTCTGGTCCAATCACTCTCTGCCCCAGGTAGAAGGTGCTAGAGAAAGGGCAGGGGCAGAGAGTGACAGGCGGAGCTATTGCCAAGGGAACAAGGGAGGGGTTTAGGAGAAACTATAGTAACGCAGGAGGGGCCAAACAACTGACAGCAAAGTAGATACAGTGAGGGCGGGAAAGGGAGCCTAGGCAGAACCATTGTAACAAATAAATGGGGGAAGAGAACATACCATCTTTGCAGAATTTTACATAAATAATTAAACATAGTGCAATTGAAAACAAAAAACTGAATGCACCACAACAATTCTTAAATCCCTTTCCCACTCCTCCATTTGTGATCTTTTCTAAATTCATTTTAGCAACAGATCAATGTTTATTATCAGTTTTAACAGCTCAACCAGTTTGCTTTTTCATAACTCGTTTTAGTAAAAAAATCATCCCTCCTTAAAGTGTTGATAACCTAGATAAGAGATGAAATTGTGTCCTGCTTATTATGGTCATATCTTGAGGCAGGCAATTCTGACACTTTGCAAGAGTCACTTAAAGAAGCCAAATGTCCAAACTGTGTTGTTGCTACAACCTTAAGAGGGATTGCAAGTTTGCACTTGCATCAGGCTGATAAAACAGCTCAAAAGATACTGATGTAAAAGAGGAAATGTATCTTTGGTACTAAAATGATCCATTATCATTCTTTTATATTAAACACCAGACCTAAAATAGAAAGATCAAATTTTGATCTTGATACTCCATCTGTAGCTGTAATTTATCTATCTATTGAAATGCCTTATCCATTTTTTGGCTAGTTGGACAAATTGTCAAATATAACCTGCTGCTATAATTTCTACGAATTACTGATATAACTTCAGCTTTTTATTTGCATTACAGGTGATTACAAAATAGTTATTTCTTTGAGTAGATTGCATTCCCAGTGTACAGTTTCTGGACCATTTTTATCTGCACATTGTCATATGTTTCTATAGAATTTCATCATGAATTCTTCACAAAGAACATGCAGAAATATCTGTAAATATACTATGGCTGCAGCTACATTAATGGAAAAGGGTCTGTCCTCACAAGTTAGCTACATTTCTTTGTTCCCAAGAAAGTCTGCTTTCTTTAAGCTACAATAGTAAAAGACCTTTTTTATCATTTACTTTTAGAAATCATTCCAATCTCAAGCATTTTGGAATCCAAGCCCAAACTATTAAATAGACTTTTCCTAGATTAATTAGCCCTAGTAGCTGTTGTTTCAATTGTTTTATGATTTTAATATACATTATGGTTGTTATGGCTTTTACATTCTTAACCAAAAAAGTATCAGTTTATAATATCACCTGTCTTTCAAGGTGCCTGTAGATTTTTCAAATGAATATACATGAATTGATTTGTATCTACATTGAAAATACTGCTATTTAAAAAATTTAAATACCTGTGACACAATAATATGTCAGGAAAGAAACAACAAGTATTCCAGGAGATTGGATGCAGGAATAGTATTCAACTTTACAGCTTTATGTTAGTTTCTTACATTATAAACCATGACAGGATACCTCTAGAAAAAAGATTTTTTTTTGCTAAAGTGCCAAATTCTGTAATTAGACAAAATTATGTGATTGGAAATATAAAGATCAGCATGTTTACTACTTTGTGATAGTATTGATCTTACTAAATATTTTAAATATATATATGTGTGTGTGTATAATTTCTAGTGTGCACATATATATCTCTGTGTAGGCACATGAAAAGACATTTACTGTTTTGTAACAATTCAGTAATTTTAAACATCTCAATAAGGGCTTTTGCAAAGAGCTGGATCAAACCTTTGCTGTGCAAGTTACATTCAAGTTCAT
Organism: Geospiza fortis; assembly: GCF_000277835.1. Classification (NCBI taxonomy): domain Eukaryota; kingdom Metazoa; phylum Chordata; class Aves; order Passeriformes; family Thraupidae; genus Geospiza; species Geospiza fortis. Next base: position 4,836,678 of record NW_005054318.1, on the reverse strand, counting down.
ATGAATTAATTTATTTTATTTTTTACTTCTCCACAAGTTTGTTAACTACCTGCTGAATTCAGTGGGATACACCATCTGTTAAGATGGAGTCCAAGACTTCCCTCAACAGCAAAACTCTCCTAACATCCACATTTTAAACATCCAAATTCACATTAAAACATTTCTTCTGACTGTGTTCCAGAGGATGTCCAGGGGTTTGGAGTTCATCTGAACTAGTTATGAAAAAGGCAAGATGCAGAAATAAGGAGTGCTATGTGATTTTCCTTATCACTGAACTGCTAATCAAAAAATGGCTGGGTTTTGGCTTAAATAAACAAACTCCCTCTCGCTCTATGCCCGATCCCAGAATCATAGAATCATAGAATGACTGAATCGCTTTGGTTGGAAAAGACTTAAAAATCATCAAGTCCAGCCATTAACCCTGCACTGCCAAGCCCAGCACCACCACAAAATCATGTTCCTAGACACTATTAACACATGTTAATTATTTTAAATACCTCCATAATGGCTGTTAACCAACAGCAGCCAGCTTGAACAGGACAGAATGGTTTCACAGAAGAGTGGGGACATTAGCTGCATTTGCACTAATCATGCTCTACTTGGAATCTCTGTTATTTTCTGATACAGCTTTAGCAAAGAAATACTCAGATATAATTGATTTCTTGATTCTGGGCTTCAGTGTTCACATCACACACAAAGCCTGAGTTATTTGTAAACTTAAATCAACACTGCAGACAGACAATATAAGAAGGGTCCTGGGCCCCAACCTGCTGCCTTGTCAGGTCCTCTTCTCATTGGTGATGGAGGAACTTTCAAGGGTTCCTCTTTTGACTTCCATGGATTTTTTATTTGAACACAAAATTTTCAAATCTTACAGGAACATTGTTAAGAGGGGGTGAAAATATTTCCAAAACAAGAAAGAGAACACTGAAACAATCTCCTGGAGGCCACTGCATTTATTTTGCTTTCGATGCTAAAACCTATCTGTTTGTCTTGGAGTTAAAGATGGAAAACCCATTAATTTAATCTATCTCAAGCTGTTCAGCTACTTTACTTGAAATATAGGCACTTATCCATGATGGAGGCAGCATTAGTGGCGTTAAAAGCAGTGTGGAGTTATGTACAAATATTCAAATTTGTTAAGAAATAAATAGTGTATTTGCGGCCAAGTGTTATTTGTTCACTTTTGTTCACATAAGACTCCTTCTTAAAATTGCTGTAAGGTCTAGTCCTTTTTAACCTTAGCAATTTCTAGTGCCTATCATCTCTGTTGGCACCCTTTGGTCAGAAGCAGTTAGCAAGCTCCAGAATTGCCCCTTAAAATTGCACTGCAGACTGGGCATGTGGTGTTTCTTTACGTCTACCTACATAGCTGAAATGATCGCCACTAGTAAAACAATAAGTACCTCCAATTTTTTTAATATATTTTTGGCTAGCAACCTTTTCTTCAGAATTATAGATTTTTGTAACATTTCTTGTCTTCCTATTTGCTATAAGAATGTAATTAAACTGTATCTTAATTTCAACTCTGACAGACAATCAATTACAAGTTCTTCCATCTGTGGCCTCTAATTTAGATGAGTATTTTGACATTATATGGATTTTTGACTATGATTTAGAATCATAATAGCTTTTTCGTGCCTTAAGATCCCTTGGTGCCTTTTGTATCCCACCTCTCACAAGGAAGAAGTAATTTATAAGAGCACCAGTAGGAGAATTAGTCAGGCTAACTTTTGTTCTGACCACAGTTCTAGCTCAGAGACACAATTTGACATCATGATAGATGAGATACTGCTTTTTTATTTGATGCACTGACAGTGTGAGAGTCTGAAATGTTAAGGGTTAATGACTCAAATAATTGGCCATTTGCAAAACCAGAGGGTGTTTTGCTGATGATGTGCAAGGTAAAAGTCCAGGCACAGAAGGGTCCTGCAACCACCACTGGAGGTTAGTTGCTGGGATTTGAGCCAGATAAGTGAAAAAGCAAATCCTGTCAAGGTGGAATAATGCCTTTTATCACACTAACATTGTCTCTTACACAACTGACTCAGGTGTAAAAGTCTCCTTCAGGGAAGGCTTGTAGGCATTCACACATAGGCCTGAAGATATTAATTCCTTCTGATAGGTCATAATCTGCTGAACTATTCTGGGTGAGAAGGAGATGTCATGTCCAGAAGGTATCATAAACCATCAAAGATCCCTCCCACACCTGGGCATTCAACCCAACCCTGAGCATATGAACTTCATGCTTCATGGGCCTTCCTCACCCCTGAGGGATCAAGAGTCCACTATCACTTCAACCACCAGACAATGAAATTGCAACAATCAAGTCTTGTCACTGGGCCTGTGAGTAGTGACATCTTTCTACTTTTATGTTGTTATATTGCTATCGATAATGATATCCAAAAAGATTACATGCCTTTTTCTATTGCAGGAAAATTGTTTTCAATTAATTTTATCTATCTATCTATCTATCTATCTATCTATCTATCTATCTATCTATCTATCTATCATCTATCTATCCATCCACCTTTCACTCAGTGTTCTTTAACTCTTATGTGCCCTAAGGGACCTATTAACAAGAACCTCAGTTACCCTTGCCTTCAGGGGCTGGGCCAAAACTGCTCTGGATAACCAAGGGTATATTATTTTGCTAAAAAGCCACACATTTTTCTACAGATTCATTTGGCATATATTTAAAATTTGCAAAGATTTATACTTAGAATCCAGATTTTTCTTGAAAGCAGTTTAGTAATTGATGTAAGGAATGGTTTTGAAATTATTATTCAGAGCTGGGAGTTAAGGCAATTTTATCTGATCCTGAATAAAGAGAAGCGACCTTCCTATTGCATTTTGAAAAGTTTATCTTTTTCATTCCACTGCAGGAGAAAATAGTTCATGTAATAAAATCAGTTCATCACACTCTAGAATGATTAAAATCCAGGCAGGAACTCTCTACAGAAACTAGGGAAAAATCTAACTGTGATAAGGAACAAAGATCTCTCTAGCTTGGTTAATGTCTACTAAATATCTATTTAACATACCTACACTATGGGTAATTTTCTTTTCTGCTGAGTGTCTATATTGCCAACCCAATAACATCATCAAATGTCCTTCCTTTCTACCTCAAAGGTTTTATATAATTTTTCATGAGACTTTCTGTTATTGCATGATTTTATGGAATAGTGTTTCACTAATCATTCTGTTCTAATGTTACTTGTCTTCCTTATCTTGCCATTCCTGTATACTATAAACTTTTGCCTTGCAGATGGTTTTGTATGCACATTATCACATCTATTAATTTCCTTCTAAGGCATCTTACTCAACCAGCATTCCTAATGCATCTACTTCTTATCTCACCATGTAAGATTAATGACAAATTGAGTTGCACATGAATTAAAAAGTCTTGGAGTATATACAGCACAGAAAAAGCCAACCTGAGTTACATGAAACTATATATAATCTATTCCAAACAATATCTGGATATTTTTCTCTGCAAAGCTGAAAAAAATATGCTGGAAGCAAGGGTTATAAGTAAGGGGACTGGAAGCATTAACATTTATTTGTGAGTTGTTTATTTAGCAACCAGCTTTTTTTTCTGTGTGCATGATTTGTGAAGATAGTGCGGGAAAAAAATGGATGACCTATTTCTAAGATATACAATTTTAGCAAGCATTTTGCAGAATAAGTGGACAATTTACACTAAATATGAATAGTGAAAATTGTGATCATAAAATTATTTCTATAAGCATTCATCTCTTAAAAATCTGCAGACAGAATTCACTTGAAATGGATTACTACAGGCAGTATTCATGTAACTACATTACTAAATATAATTACATTTTGTATGGTCTAGAAATTCCACATATGAAACGGAACTGAGCTATCATAATTGAAATTATTATGGGAGTGGGTTTGGCTCATGCAGTTTAATGTTGGAGCTGTTTTCACCTTGAAATCATAATGTCTACATTCCTTCTTTCATTCAAGATGGGCTATATTTCATTGCTTTATTAAGTGGGAATAAAAACTTTTTTTTCTGAATGTACTAGCATTTCAACAGCAGTTGATCCAGGAAAATTTGGGCAATTTGGCCGCATGGCTGGAGCAGCCTGATGTTCAAAACCACTCTAGAAGAAGAAATGGTTTTTCCCATCTTCGTGGAGGAGTTGGAATTCTTTGTCCATGTATTTATTCTAGGAAGGGAAGAAGAGGAAAGCACCTTGGTAAAGCTGGTCTTCCAGTTCCATGAGAATGGGTGGAAGAACAGATATCAGACCATGCAGAAATTAGATGTGTTTTTGATTAAATCACATTCATATGTGTCTAGGATTGTCCCTGTTACTAAGAAAGAAATTCCATTGACAATACATAACTTATGAAATTACAGTCTTTAGCATACAGAAAAAAATATAAAGAGACATATTAATATAAACAGCAGTAATTGGACAATTCCATATAAATAAAATTTAAAATAAGCTTTTTGCAGTTAATGCTATAGTTGCCTTTGTCATTTGAAAATTTTAAATGTACACACAATTTTTTACACTGATAGGGAGAGGGAGACCGGGAATTGGCAGGTACTCTTTTCACATTTTTAGAAGATTTTTAATAACTAATCACAAAACCAGAAACTTGATCATGTAGACACATCATTTTCTGTGTTCTTGCAGTCTATTTTTGAAGACTGACAAACTAGAAAAATATCACATTTCTTTGTATCAGATAGGTATTCAGAGTTCAAGCTCATTAATATTTTCCTTTTACAAAAGAAACCAGACTCATTCTAACACCCTTGTCAGCTGTCAAAGTCTTCACATGTTTCTATTCATTGGTCCAGATAAAAGCCTCAGATAGGTCCATTAATTTCAGTGAAACTATGCAATTTGTGCTTGCTTAATCCAGCTTGCTGCTGGAATAGTTCTATTCAGTTTTGCTCCAAATTAATCATAATTTCTGAAGAAAAAGGGAAGAGAAATAGCACCAGACACAGCATGACCCTTCTGCCTCTAACCCAGATCAACATTTGCCTACATTATTGTTACATTGCTTTATTTCCTCCATGTCCTTTAAGTGTTTTTTCCCCTTTATATTTGTCTTCACAGCTGCCCTCACTCTTCAGTTTTCTCAGCATGACTCTTCTCTTCTGCATCTGACATTTCTGCCTGACACATTACATACATGTGGATAATTTCTTACATGTAGTATCACAATCTAATCTCAAAACCTAAACTTATTTTCCATGTCATGCTTATGGAATTTATTAAGAGGGTATAATTCTATACCGATATGTCTTCAGAAATAGCACAGCAACTTTGTCAACTGATTTTTTTTCTTTTTAGTAAATTATATTTACTAACATAAATACATTTAATATTATTTTTACTCTTTCTACTAAACTGTCCACTAGATGGACAAAATCATAATGAATATGGAGAGTTAAAAGAGAGTTATAACTCTGCAGTTCTGTAGTTGTACAAGTTATATTCAGCGGCAGTTGACTACAGGACCATAATCCTGCATTTTGAAATTAATTTTCTGTCTTTTTGTTTTTCCTTGTCTTACATCTTCTCTTTTGTGCATTTTATATTTACATGTTCCTTTCCCTGCTGTTCATATTATGTACATTATATGCAGTAGATATTAGAGCTGTACTGTCAATGTCTTTAGGCAGTAATGCATGAAGATCATTTTATCCACTAGATATAGTATGGGTGGATGGTTACATGGATAAAAAAGTGGTTGGAAGGTCAGATCCAGAGGGTAGTGGTCAAAAGTTCAGAGTCCCAGTAACATCAGTGACAAGTGCCGTCCCCCAGGAATCCATATTGAGACCTGTGTTGTTTAATTCCTTCAATGATGATATAGATGAAGGGATTGAGTGCCCCCTCAGCAAATTTACAGATGGCACCAAGATGAATGCTGTTGTTGACACACCTGAAGGATGGGATGCCATCCAGAGGGACCTGGACAAGCCTGGAATTGGTCCCATGGGTATCTCATGAGATTCAACAAGACCAAGTGCAGTCTGCAGCTCGGGCACAGAAATCCCCAGTACCAATCCAGGCTGGGGGATGAACAGATCCAGAGCAGCCTGGGTGAGAAGGACTTGGGGGTGCTCTGGGTGAGAGGCCGGACATGACCCAGCCATGTGTCCCTGCAACCCAGAAAGCCAAATGTGTTGTGGGCTGCATTCAAAGCAGTGTGGGCAGCAGGAGAGGGAGAGGATTCTGCCCCTCTGCTCTGCTCTGCCCTGGTGAGACCCCACCTGCAGTGCTGCATCCAGCTCAGGGGTCCCCAGCATGGGGAGGACGTGGCCCTGATGGATTGAGTCCAGGGGAGATCACCAAGATGATTTGAGGGATGGAACACCTCTCCTGTGAGGAAAGGCTGAGAGAATTGGGGTTTTTCAGCCTGGAAAAGATAAGACATAAGGGTGATGCAATTGCAGCCTTCCAGTACCTGAAGGGAGCCTGCAAGAAAGGTAGCAAGGAACTTTTTACCTTGTAGGGACAGGACAAGGGGGAATGGCTTAAAAAAGAAGAGGAGAAATTTTACATTAGCTATAAGGAGGAAATTCTTTACCAGAAGATGGTGATACAGTGGAACAAGATGCCCAGAGGAGTCGGGTATGCCCCACACCTGAAAGTGCTCAAGGCCAGCTTGGATGCAGCTCTGAGCAACTTATTCTAGTGTCCCTGCCCATGACAGGGGGTTGGACTAAAATAATCTCTAAGGTCCCTTCCCTCAAACTATTCTATCATTTTTCATGACATATAAGTAAGTAAATAGATTAACTTCTAAGCATGCCCAGCCCAGTTCCTATTTACCTGGTTCTATTTTGGCTATATTTGGTTTCTGCAAAGTACTTTGCCTGCTGCCTGTCAACGGATTTAACACTGTCAAGGAATTCATTAATAAAAAAACTTCCGGCAATGCTTCCCGACCTTTCATCTAATTTCATAACCAACTGCTGTTTAGTATTTCCATATATTATTTTCAGACCATTAGGGTGACATTTTAAATCACAATGTCAAAGCATGCGATTAATTGATTATGCAAAAATACCTGATAAAGTAAAGATTTCCTTAAGTTTTCCCAAAGAAGCTGAAAGACAGCAACCCCTATGTTAACCTTTCCTCCTAAGAGTCACTTTGGGCATTTTGAACAGGTTGCTAATTAGGCCATCAAAAGTACAGGGGTTCACTTGTCAGACTTCAAGGTTAAAGGCAATCTAGATGACAGACATAATTTTGGCTACCTCAGGAAATAAAAATGTTAACCAGCTTCACTGATTTTAAACTGCTGTTGACAGGATCTGAAAAAAAAACACTGACCCTTGTCATATTGAATTCATCTGTTAGTCAGACAAATGCTTATGGATGGGAAGACTGACACCGTTCACTGTCTTTGATGTGTCTAAGGTTGCAGCGTGTGAATATGTGCAGGGCTTTTACAAGGAGGCACTGAGAATACAAGAGATTGAAGAAGGTTGTGAAACCCTGTAAGCTGGCCTGTTTCCTCAATTCTCATTTGGCCTAAAAATCCTATACTTGGCTTTCTCTTTAAATAATGCTGCTGTTCAGGAACATAGCAGCTTATAAGCACCAAACAAAAAGAGGACATTAGCTCAATTCTTGTTTAGACAGATTTTGACTTTTTTGAGGTATGACAGGTAATCATTTATCTTATTCCAGTGTTGCTAACAATATATATTTTTTAATTCTTGAAAAATTTAAGGAAACACTACCTTCAAAGAGAACAAATCTCTAATTTTTTTTGTGTTAAATATGAAAACAATTATGTGATTTTTTTCTTCCTCCTTTTTCCTAGCTATCACTTTGTCATTGCTACCAAGGCCCCACCAGGAACAGTCCTATCTGAAATCCCTCCGACTTCTCTTTTTATCCCTGATTATTTCTCTCTGCTTTTTTTAATTTATCAAAAATCTCCATATTATAAACAATGCTAATATATAAGATGCCTGTAATTTTTAAGCCACATTTTGGATCCTCTGACTCTACACTTACCTGTTGTCAAGTATTAGAAACATTTAAAACAACAACATATAGAAAAAGTACTAAAATCCACATGCAGTGAATACTAATAACCAGGCATAGAGGCTGTTCTGTGACCCAGCCCAGAAAGGCTCGTGGTTGTGCTACACAAAGTAACAGGACTTCAGATGAATGAAGGACTCCTCCACAACCCAGGAAGAGGAGCTGGCTACCAGTAGATTTGGGTTGATATCTCAAAAAGAAGCAAAAGAAACAAATTTTGACATCAGCTTTTTAAGTGATACTTTACAGAAAAAAAAAAGATCTCTTTCAGCATACACTTTGTCAGAATGGTTGACACATTTTGTTTTTTGGTACAAATGGCAGAAAAAACTCAGGATTGTGACTCCTGAATAGGAAGAGGCAAGTCTCAACATTTCAAAATTGAGCATTTAGATCTGAAAGCATGAAAGGATTTCAGTTACACTTTCATGGATGTGATTCATGTAATATATATATATATATAAAATTAAATCCTTCAGTGAAAATAGTACAGCCATGATATGCTGCAGTCTAAAGAGACCTGCTCCAGGGAGCAGCTGACTCAACAGCTCACCATTTTGGCACCTCACCTCCTTTCATCATCTTGAATGTGAAATCCTTTTCCTTAAGGTTTCAGTTCCATTATAACCAAAAAGAAAGCTTTTCATATTTTTCCTGGTTTATTTTTCTTGGGTCATTTAAGTGTAATTGGCTCCCACACAAAAGGAATGGATGCAACTAAGAGCAGATGGAACATGAGGGTATGACCTCCTCATTCTGATAACAATAAGTTGCTGGCTTTTTTTGCCATAAATAGGGTTTAAATCTGCAAATCCAACATTTGTGTTTCCCCTGCAGATTTTCAAAGGTAGAGTGTAAAATCTTTACAGCATTTTGGGGGCTAAAAGTTATTGTTTGAGAGGGAATAATTGCAAGAAAAAATGTCTACTTTATCTCTTCTGCGCCACTTTTACTTTAAAAAATACTCTGAAAATATATACCAAAAAAAGTAATAGAAGAGGAGATCACAGTGTTATTCTCTTTATTGTAGCTGTTCACAACTTTTGATCATGCTTCAAACACCAGTTAGCATGAAGTGAAATACCAATGATCAGAAGTTCAGTGACCCAGTGGTATATTAGCAAAGTCTCATTTCAAGTCTGCCAGCTTGAACATGGTGTATTTTCAAGATGCTAGACATGCAAAAGTGCATTACTGGAGCTACATGCACTAGTCCATTACAAGGCTACTCTGTTGTACCTGTGTAAGAGCATAAAGGTATAAACCTGACTCACATCATGGGCTTACAGGCTACTGTAACAGTGTGAAGATGTACACAGTGTCAGTTCCAGTCATTACTGCAACAGGCACACGCTATTTTAGTCTAGTTCATAAGGCAGAAAATGTTTGAAATAAAGGTACACATGGGAGAACTAGTAGAAGTAGATATGTTAGCTAGCTCCTGAGATGGAATATTTATTTTTTTATGATGGCTCTCATGCCTTTGGACATTGCAAATTCTTTAAAAATTCAGTGGGGTTTCCAGCCACAAAACACCTCATTTATAACTGTTCTGTAGACACAGGCTTGGTTGAAAATGAGCTGCACTTGTTGAAATTGCCTTTGTTTCTCTATAAAACTAGGGAATACAAGATTCATCATATCAATGATCTATCAATGTTCATTACATACAATGTTCAAACATACAGAAAAACATTAAATGATCTCTAAAATAAAATAATCTTTCTTCATTTCAAAGGATCTACTGAACTTAATTCCTGAACAAGTATAGAAAAGAATGTGAAATTACAGTTTTTATCATTATATAGTTGCGCAATAGTACAGTGAAATAGAATGTGGTGTCTGATGGCCCACTGTTGGATGATATGCACATACTGTGTAAGTGTTCAAACATATACCCACATACATATACTTTTAATTTTTCAAAATATTGCATATCATAAGATATTTAAAAAATGCAAGTAGAAGAAATTCTTCCTATTGTAAATAAAAGAACAGGAAAAATATTGTATTTCTCCTAAGCGTATAATTTATCATATTTAATCCCTTATCTGGAAATAATATTACATCTTTTTAGACTAGATTTATATCTGAAAAGGCAATGAATTTTAGACCATAGATAACATTTTTAACTGAGGTACCAATAGAATAAGACATACCATTTTTAATGTTATTTTTGAGACTTCTATTCAGAAATCACAGAATCATTGAATGGCTAAGGTTGAAAAGTCATCTAGGCTCTAGATGTCATCTAGTCAAACTGTACCACCTGAACAGGGTGACATGTCCAGAATCTGTGTCCTGGTGGTTTTTGAATATCTCCATGGCCTGAGATCCCGCCACTTCTCTGCATGACTTATGATAAGTCACCCTCATAGTGCAAAGCTGTTTTCTGATGTTCAGATGGGCCCTATTGTGTTTCAGTTTGTACCCAGAATCTCTGGTCCTGTGACTGGACACTGCTTTAAAGAAGCTGTCTTTGTCTTTGCAATGTGTAAGCATGAATAAGATTCCCCCGAGCCTTCTCCATGTCACCCTCTGTTGGACTCTCTCCAGTGCATCCATATCTCTCTTGTACTGGGGGGTCCAGTCCTGGTGTGGCATCACCAGTGTTGAGCAAATGTGAGGAAAATGGTGTAAGGAAACTCATATCAGCTAGCTGGGAAAGGAAAGAAGCTGCAAGAAATGTCTCAAATTTACATCATTTTTAGAAGGCGTTACAAGGACCTGAGTGGGTCATTAGTGGACAGAAAATTAATGAGGGCATTGAACATGTTGACCTTTTACTACCTAAATTGGTTTAGGCACTAAGGAGCTCTTAAAAGAAGTGGGAGAATTGTTCAAACCAAGTAAAAAACCTTTCTTATATCATGTACTCAGATCTTTTATTACAAAGAATACAAAAATTGTTCTCAACTTTTCCACTAAGGAAATAATTCTGATATATGGAGATAGCATCTTTTGTCATAACCTTCTTGTTCCACTTCTGAGAACAGCTTTCCTTCCTGTGTGATTTGAAAGCTTTATGATGAAAGTGAATGTGAACTACTCTATAAAACATGATCAGTTGTACATACTATGGAGAAGACAGTAATTTTCTGTGGGCAACTTCCCCTAGAACCAAAAATAAATGCCCTGCTAGAATAAAGATAGAAGCTTGTGTGGCGGCTGTATGTATGAAAACAAGCATCTGTGACACCCAGGTGTAGAAACTCCTTCTGCAAGAATTTAGCAAAGAGGAATATGACAATCTGCCCTGCATGCTTGTCAACATCACACTGTCCCTTCCAGCAAATTTCTGATCTGTGGACTGGGCTTTAGCACTGCAACTCTTTTTAATCACGGAAGAGGCACTCCAGGGAATATCCGAAGTCACAATCTTTACTATTACTGCTGTTATCACTACTACTATTACTGCTACTGCTGCTACTACTGCTACAGCTGCTGTTGCTGCTGCTACTACTACTACTACTGCTTCTATTTTTATAGCTACTGCATTTTCTTTTCTCTAAAGGTGAAAAGTATTTTGGTTTTATAGCACTGCCCCATCTGGAAATGTGTCCTTCTAAACCTCTGTAAAGAAATTTATCTCTGACTATCTTCCTCATTCCAGGTTTTTCTCCTGTTGTAAGAGTAACAATGGCTCTTTTCTGAAACTCCAGCATTTTTCTTTCTGGGCTTCTCTTCTTCATCTGTTCTCTTCTAAATGTTTGATCACATGTTACTGATTCACCAGAATCATGTAACAAAAAAATATTTGTCTTATGAAAACAGGGCTTCATATTCAATAAGGGAAAAAAATAAATCTGAGAATTACAATGACTTTTAAAATAATTCATCTGGACCTTAATAGGACATATATTCTGCTTAGAATATAGATTTTGAAAAATAGAAAATCATTTTTTCAGAGAAACATCATCATTACAGATGTAAATGTCTATAAAGTATAATAAAGACAAAAGCGGCCAAATAAATAAACAATAGCTAATGTTTTAAATCCAAGTGGAATTTGATATTCCTTGACATTAATGTGGAAGTGCTAGTGCCATTCCCACAGCATGAGAAAACTGTTTGTTTATTTCCATTTTGTATTTCCCTAAGGACATTTTGCTCTACCAGTATAATTAGGATGACATTTGGAGCTGCTGTATTTCAATACAAGAGCAAGAGACACTGTGCAGCTTGACAAGAGATTATGATGTCAAGTCAATTGCTGCAGCAATATCAATATTTATTCCCTCATTCCTTGTCTCTTGTTTTATTTTTGTTCCTCTTGTTCTATTAGGCATAAAATAATATCTGAAACCTATCCTATTGTGCAGGATATGTGGTTTTTTTGTAGACATCCTTGCTTTTCCCTAGTTAATTTTAATCTTAAATCCTCTCTTTTCTCAGGTATATAGTAGTCAACTCTTTCAGTAGTGCAATTACTTTCATGGAAAGAATTCTCAATTGATCTAGTGCAACATTCCAAATAAATTCTGTATCTTATTTCATCAGAGAGGGATCTTAGAACTGTATTGTGTTTTGAGTTTTAATTGCTTCACTACTGGTGAATACATATCAATTGTATGTATCCATTGTATTCACCAGTAGTGAGGCAAACAAAAATAAAAAAAAAGTGTCATTATTTTACAGGTCTTGAATTCATTAGAAATGTTGTACTTGATCCATCCAGTTACATTCTTTAATTAAGAAATATTTGCCTGCATCATGTAGCATTACCTGAGATTCCTGATAGTTTGTTTTTGTGAAAAGTAAGAGTGCTCTGGTTAGCAGCTCATCCATGTTTTCCTTTTATAGACTAGTAGAGAAGATTTACCCTGGAGTGGAGTCAGATTAACAGGTATATCCTAATGAGCATTTCAGCATTGTTTGTGTGTAATAATATCATAACAGCAAAGCACAGCAGCACAGATGCTAGAGTTCAGAGCCAACAGTGAAGCAATTATGTATAATTGTTATTAGTTTAGACTGATTAATTTTCTTTTATATGTGCCTGATTTTTTTGTAGAAAAAAGAGTGTATTTATGTTCAGCAATGCTTTTTTCTAAGAGAATATTACAATTGCTTAGAGATATATGTCTGCCTCTGTATAAACAGATTATCTCCTACTGAAGCACAATGCCATTGATAGGATAATTTTTTTAAAGGATCAGAAAATCAACCTCCCAATTTAAGGGTCTCTTTAAGTTTAATGCACTCGCTCTTGCTTGAGAATTGTGTTTATTTCTCTATAACACCACCAGGAATGTTTTTGATGTATGATCTGGTTAACTTCGCATGACATCGCTAGAGGGCAGTGTCCCCTCCAGCCTTGAATTGTATTCCTGCACGTTTCTAAGACATTTAATTGTGATTCATAATCCTTCAGCTTCTATTAAGGAGGCATAATATTAACATAAAACTAATTTACATTTACTAATAAACATAAGGTAAATATCAAAGGGAATAATGTTATTTCCTTTAGTTACTCTATGTTTTTTACAGGTATTTATTTTTGCCCTATTCTAAAGCAACCTTGATGTCTACGACATTTTTTATCAATTAGGTCAAGTTTTGAAATATTTTAACTTCCCTGAAATTAATTATTCTAATTTCGTGGGTTTCTTTTTTTTTTTTTTTTTTACTTTTGTTATAATTTATTAGCTGTTTACATGGGGGTCCAGATAATTGCTGAAAATTGTATTTTTTTTAATTATAACTTATTTATGCATAAGAGAGAGAAAGAGAAGGGACAGGGAAAGGGAAGACAGCGGGGCTTTAAAGACTTACAGTTCACTGTGATTTATTCTAGAGGAACTGGTGCTAGTAAAAAGACACACATAAACAGGTGTTTACAAATTTATAAACAGGTGTTTACAAATTTAATCCAGTGAGGCTGGTCTTCCATTATGCTCATTAGAAAGAAACACCTTCTTAGAAAACACACCTGGATTGGTTAAAAATGATCTTGAAAGCAGGCAAATTTGTGCAGTCAGAATATGCTGGCTGTCTCAATGCCTCTGGCAAATCAGGCAGTCTTATTGTGTGCTGGGACTGCAATTCACTCATTCATGACAGTCTTGAGGCAAGCCAGCTCACCCATTTTAGATAAATTGCTTAGGATGTGTCCCGTTAACCTGTGAAGACACCTGTCTTTCTCTATCAACAGTTATATTAAATGTGCCATGAAATCTTTCACAAATTTAAGAGGTAGGAAAAAGAACCCCAAACCTTTAAATTAGACTCCTCTCTATTGATTAAAATTGAATACAGAGGCAGTTTAGGCTAGGTTTGAGCTAAGATTTATTTGTACTTCCCCTAAATGATCCCAGGAGTTTCAAATTAGCCTTTCAGTATGTGGTAACAAATGTGTATGTGTTTCTTTACCAGAGGAGTACCTCTGGTGTTCATGATTTGTTCAAGTTTCACCAGAGAACAGACACAACAAAAGTAATACTGAGTTGCTCATCTTTTTACTTTAAACATGGATGTTTCTCTTTTTTTTGTGTCAAATAGAATGTCACTACTCCTCTCTGTAAAGTTTTGTGTGCTACCATAACTACAGTGTCATCACAGCTGTTTGGAGAAGCTCTGACACCATAAGCATTTTGGCAATTGTCTAAATCATTACATTATTTCAATCTAAACAATGAGAGCCACTTCAGGAAACGTTAACTTTTAGTATGATGCCTTTTATTCAGTGTAAATTGAAAACAAAAGTGAAGCATTCAGTTTGTGAAATAGAATAGTGTTTCCTCCAAAAATTACAGTGAGAACTGCAGTTGTTCATTTGCAAGAACATCTGTCTCAGCCATTCACAAAACAGAACTGCACAGTATCTGTTTGAAAGATACCAATTCTTCCAAGAGTGAGCAGTCACAACTGTATTAACATAGTCAATATGCCTAAAGAAATTATAATACCTTCTTCTTTGGTAAGGAAGGTAAAGTTATGACTTATGAATATTTTGTGAATATATGCAGTTAGTTCTCTGTGTTTGAAAGTTTCGTTTTAATATTTCCATAAATCTTTGCAAATAGTAATGATTTATATGCAAACAAAGCCTTGCATGTGCCCAAACCTTCAAACTGGATTGCCTAGTGGCAAAAATCCATAAGTTTTATTAAAGTTCCTGAATAAAATATGGGCTCACTTTCAAAGGTTATATGCATCAGTGTTTTTTATGGCATAGTAGTTGCTCAACAGTTTTGTAATTTAAATATTATTAAGGTGCACCAGTATAGAAAAGCCAAGTTAAAAAGTCAAAGATTGTCTTACCTTCTGGCCAAGTTAAAAGGAATTTCACTATTCTATTGAAACTCTGATTTGTTGGGTTTTTTTTTAAATACAAAGTTGCTTTCATTCTTTTTATTCTCTACAGGTTATTGATATCTCCCTGTTTATATCCAATTTTTAGTTCTTTATTCATTTCATTCTGAGTTACTTTCCCTCCATATTATTTTTCCCTCTGCAATTTTCTAGACACATTTCATTTACATTTTGCTATTTATTTTATGAAATTAAATGCAAACATAACAAAGACTTGTCTTTTCTACCTCCTTTTTATAATTAATTATAGTTGAATATAACTAGTAGTGAAATGAATGTGTTTCTCTTTCTTTTTCTGTATTACAAGAAAAGGTATCTAGAGACTGATTTAGAACAAAAACCATAACAAAAATAGCAAGATTAAAATCCAGGGTCATTATTGCAGCATTTATGTTACCAGTCAAGAGAGAAACATCTATACACTATTAATGATGGAGGATTTAAATATTTTTCACACCCAGTGACAGAATTATTTCGCTTTTTAGGTTCTTTCAACTATATACATTACTGGAAATAGAGCTTTAGGAGCATAAAACTGTGTTCTGGGAGTGGTGAATAACCCATTAAAACAACCCACATTTCTGCTCTTACCTTTGTTTATGTAGAGTACTCCTACCTCTTGTACACTGATGATAACAATTATTTTACAGGGACAAACTTATATTTTCTCTCTTAATGGAAGCAGCAGGCTCAGTCCTAATTGCAAGCTAGAAGGGCACAGGGGAAAGAATGGATTTGATTAAAATTTTTGTGACAAGTGAAGTGAAATTATGCACAGGTAGTATTTTAAATCTTCCTTTAATATCAAATAATCAGTGATTTTTATAAAAAAATATTCTTAGTTGTTTTAAAATACTTTTTTTTTCCTCTCTTGGTTGTACAGTATTTTAGAATCTCTCTAAACATGTGCTGCTGGGTCTTTTATTCCTTTAGGTTTCTTCCTTATAAACCATTTTCTTGAACATCAACTCCTACCCATTTGGAGAGGTCTGTAAAATGTCAAGAACTTATTTTCTAAGGGTTTTCTCCCTGGCATGTCATTATTGCATCCAAAGGGTTTTTTTACTTGATTCATTTATTTTTTTTGTCATTTACATAACATGGTGTTGACTTGAGAGCTGATGAACAAACACATTGCAGAAGCAATTTGAAAAAGGATTGAGTGGGAAATGTAGAGCATTTTGCATTACTGAAAACCTGTTGAAGTGACTTGTTTTGTACCAGAAGGTGGCTTTGGGGAAAAGAAAGACGATTTGGAATGTTTGCAGCTTTTTAACTAAAACCTTTTTTTTCACTTTTTGTTTAGGTTATAATGGGCAACTATCATTGTCTAAAATCTCGTGCTACTCCACCTCTGCACACTGCACAGAGATACATTTTCTTCTACTGAAAACTATTAAGCCAAATAGTATTAACAGAAAGGTTATCTCTGTCAGAAACATGGAAGTCAAAAGCAAATTAACAAATGGAATATTAAGGACAATATATTTATCCCTGTTTAATAGAATCTTTGTGTGCTTTGAGAGTCTGTTCTGCAGCTTGAATTTCCCAAATGCAGTACAGCATCAATTGCATTCCAACTCATGAGAGTACCTGTGACCATTTTAATGAGTAAGACATTGTCAGAATATTTTCATAACTAGAAGTGGATGTACTCAAAATCACGAGCTATTTACCTATATGTAGCTTTCTGTACTTTGTGCTTCTCTTCTAGTCAAGATAAAGCTGTATTGAGCACATATGGGAGTCTGTGATACCTGAGCTACAGTTGTTTCCTCCACACAGACTTTTACTAATTTTCCAAAAGAACAAAAAAACCCCTTCTGATTCTTTATGCTGAAACTTTTCATTTAATTACTTCCTTAGAATCAAGCAGCACAATATGGCAGCATTGAACCACAAAGATGGAGATAAAATTCTGTTGTATTTGATCATGAATGTTCAAAAAACAGACCGCATTTTCACATAAAAATATGCAGTCCTTATGTTACATTTATCCCTTAAATTTCAGAAGAAATCACTATACCTGTGCATGTTAATTCAGAATATTTAAGTGCCAGGTTAATATACTGCTCAGGTGATCCATTTTTGTAAGCAAAGGATGATAAATCTGTTGGTGAGGTCATTTTTGCAAGTAATTGGAAAGAATATAATTAATAAATATATGCTCATAAGCACATTCTTGTTGAACCAAAGTCACAACACTTTTACTTTATACAATAAAACTAAGAACTGTGTTATCAGAAAAGTTCAGCTGTAGAGGCAAGTATTTTCTTACACAGTTGTTGAATCAGAATTGCAGTTTAAAAACCAAAAATACCCATCAAAGCCTGCTGACTAAAGGCAATATCCTTTTCACTCTTTAGCATAAACCAAGAGTTATTTCAAAAAATTACTCCAGGAAAAAACTTAGCTTTCTGATTTGAGCTGTATTTAAGCACTAACCTCAACTTTGCGGAAGAATGACAAAGTGAGGTTTGTGTTGATTTTTTGCAGAACGTCTTCTTGTTTCACCGCTTAGTGTGTTTGGGTAAAGACACAGGACATTTGCTACATGTTCTGGTTTGTCTTCATGCTCCATAACATAGATTCTATCGCTATAGGAAAAAGTCTATAATCACATGGTAGAGCATTATAGAGTATTTGATCAGTTATGAAAGCCAACAATTAAATTGCTGTGCTCTTGCTAATATATGTATTGTAATATTTTTTTTCTGAAACCACAATTATTCTGATTCAGGTCCACAGAATTCTCTATTTTGCCTTGAACAGAATAATACCAGGTGTATCTTCAGGTTAATTGTCAAGCAATTAGATACTTTAATTTTAATTATGGCTTAAAAGAACCCACTAGATTTTGTAAAGAGATTGAGAATGACTTAGGCAGCACCAAGTGAAGTGGAACCAGAAACATGTTTTATCAGGATCTAAGCCATCATTTCTCCTTCTTTTTCAACCCTTGTAAATTAATTGAGAATATATTTCCTTCTTTAATAAGGGTTTTTTTTTTCATCTAGAATTCGATGTGGAAAAAAAAAAAAACATTTTATATGGTCTTTTCTAAACTTGAAAAAATGACCAATTCTAAACATGGGAGGTAGCTTGTAAGGACAATTTTTATTAATCTACATTTTCTTATAGCCATGATGGTGAAGTATTACTGAAATAATGTGTTGTATTGACTGCTACCTTTCTAGAATTTCTACAACTGCAAATGGATGAGTAGATTCTAGTTGTGCTTCAGTTTCTCAGCCTTGAATTTGGTGATTACTCTGGATCACAAACTCTGTTTGTTAGGAAATTAACCCCAGCACTGAATTTAGAGTACTAGACTAGGGTTCCCGGGGGAGTCGCCAGGGCATTAACTCTGTTAGAGCTCAAGAAGTGCTTTGAAAATGCTCTCAGGCACGTGGTTTGATTATTGGGGCTGTCCAGTGCAGCACCAGGAGTTGGATATTGGTGATCCTTGTGAAGCCCTTCCAAAATTTCAGACATTTCTGTATATCCAAAAATCTTTTAGGATGTCTTTCCACATTTGGCTTCAAAACTTAAAAATATTTATCTTGATATATGTGCTGTTTAAAGAAGTTATTCTGGGAATTAATTAGTAGCATTGTATTCTTGGAATCTGTTCACATAATCCAAAATGTCTGAATAGAATTTTAACCAACAAATTTTACAGGAATAAGGTACCCCTGAGTTAATTAAGTCCCTGGATAAATAAAGAAGACTCATCTCTAAGAAATCATGACTGAGTTTCCTCACACCAATTTATATTGCTTGTTTTACTGTTATCCCTTATCTTTCCTACTACTTGAATATCTCTAAATAAGTTTTCACAGGGCATTCGAGAGCACTTAGCTTCAAAAGAAGCTAAGAAAGAAGACACTAAGAAAGAAGTCGTAAATTTAAGCTCCTATATATTCAAGTGTGTTTCCTCAGAGAAGGGTACTTAGCTACAAAACAATTTTTGATGGACCATCAGCAATAAATGAGAATTCAGAAATTCCAGCCATATGAGGCATGTGACC
Organism: Geospiza fortis; assembly: GCF_000277835.1. Lineage (NCBI taxonomy): Eukaryota > Metazoa > Chordata > Aves > Passeriformes > Thraupidae > Geospiza > Geospiza fortis. Next base: position 4,817,273 of record NW_005054318.1, on the reverse strand, counting down.
CTCTGATTAGCTCTGCTGGTTAGAGCATTCAGCGATTTCTGTGATTGATTTATTTCCAGAATAAATTGAAAGATAAGAAGTGGCATTTCCTGCTCACGACACTGCTGCTCAGGTCTCCTTTTGCAACAGAATGAAGATTTCTGTAACCCGAATGACAGTGCATAGATTCTTCCTTATGCAGCTGCAAGAAGGAGCACAAGCAAGGTGAAACTCACTTTTCACCAGAAATTGGATCTCAAATTATGGGTATTAATCACATCCAAGTGACTAAAAAAAAAAGTCATTGTGGAAGAAAACAGATAAAATTGGGGTTTATTTACTTTTTAACTTATTTGTTGTGGTATCACAGTGCATTGTCCTTATCTACACCTATGTTTTATGTTGTCTTCTACAATCCCCCATCCACAGCATTGTCCCTAAACAAGAATTTAAATTAATTTTCATCATCTTTCTTCTGTTGAAAAGAGGAGAATGCAAAAGACAAATGCATATACTTCACAGAACTTACACACAGAAAAAGATTGAATTTTTTGGTTATTTCTTTACAGTTTTAACCAACAACATTCAGATTTTTTTTAACCTTGTAGATAGCAAAGAAATCTATACTGTTTTGCTCAGTGTCATCAGGAGCAGTGGAGGAGGCAGCATAGGCACAGACCAAGTTCCAGCCCATGAGTGAAGAATCTTTTTGTGCAATGGGCGCCACGGACCATTCATGTGAGGAGGAAGGCACCAAGCCCCTTCCTCCAGCTTCCCAAGCTTTTAGTCCTGCCACCAGGACTTGGTAAGGGATTGAATAGAGGCATCAGGACTGCCTCAGATAAAAGCAGCTGTCAGCACACAAAGGCTTTTACCAGGGCTATGTGATCAATGCTCACACACAGTTTTACTTAATCTTTGGAATACAACAATGAGTAAGTGATAGCTGTGTTTCTGGGAATTTGCAGTAACATAGAAGTTTCTGAGGATGTCATCACAGACACTGACTATCATGCTCTGGAAGAATCTTTTCTCTTTAGAAGTCAGCATTCTGTCTCATTTCCATTTTGGGTGCAAGTCTGTGGACAAAATGCTCCATGGGGGACCTCTGAGCTACTGCTGAAAGAGCTGGGATGCTTCACAGTAAAGCCTCCTGAAGAAATTCAGAATTACAATTTTTAAACAATAAGATAATATTGTCACTGGACTGCATTCACTAGAACATTTACTGAAGGTGCATTTGGGAGCAATATGCCCAGACCTGTTTAAAAAATATAGGATCTAGAGTCCTGAAGGCAACAAAAACCCCTGCAAATTGAGTGAGTTTTGTTATTGTTTTGTGCTGTATCATTTTAGTTCATCACTTTGCCATACTTAAAACTACACAAGTAGTACAACAGGGTACTGACACAGAGAACAATTAAAATGTCCATATGGCATACTTGCAGTTTATTACTGTGCTTTTGCTTAAAATAAATGTATTCACTGTCTCTAGGAAATAGTCAAGGAATAAAGCAAAACATTTATTTCAAATCAAATCAGCCTCACCTGGTGTAGAACAGAACAATTTCAGACTGTCCTACAATTGTGGTGTGTGGTGATAAAATACTTGATTCTGGTTCAGGATATGCATTTGAGAATTATATTGTTGTATACTTTCCTCATATACATTTCCCTTGTATACTTTCCTCATATATATTTCCCTTCCCTATAAATTTCCTGGATTTTTTCCATTATATCTGTGCTTCTTTCTCTTCCCCATACTACTGCTGTACAGGATACATAATACTCTGTCTGCTCTATTAACCTACAGCTAAACTGTAGCTCAATTTACACTGGTCTGTGAAGTAATGATTGAATTGCCTTTAATAGATAGCTTATTACTTAGTAAATGAAATGCTCAACTTTTAAGAGTCCACAGAACTAACTAACCTTATTAAAAAAATCAAGCTTTAATTTATCATAAAAATTGTTTATATCAGCATCATTCAAGAGTTTCTCCATCACACACTTATTCTTAATTTTATTATTATAAAATTATTCTTAATATTCTTTATTTTAATTTTAGTCCTTTGTGAACATCTGAGAAAATAAGACTAAATTTTTCTCTGCAGTATTAGGCAAAACCTCATATTCTTCATTTTAATAAATTTACTTAACTGCACTATACATCAGTTCAAGGGCAGATTCAGCAGCAGCTGATTTTACTTGTATTGAATCCCTCATATAAACATCTTAGATATTGCCAGAAATCCTTCAGGATAATGCTGTTATAAATACTTAGGAGAATGATTCAGATTCTTGGGAAATAAGCAGTAGTTTTTTGGTTTTTTTTCTTAAAAAACCAAGGGTTTTGATTATTGGTTGAAAACTATAGTTTATAATAATGGGGAAATGTGAGCTGTAGCTCATGAAGGACAAACTGCCTGTAGTAGTAACCAAAGAGGGCAGGGGTGCAGATATGTTACCTCAGTTCTCCTAAATTGTCCTGTGAAGACACAACAGCTATGAGTGTTCAGAACCTATTCTTTAATTAAAAAAAACAAAAAAAAGGTCCAAGCTGTTTGTAAATTTGCTATACAGTTCATGAAAATATTTCCTAGTGTTTTTTCAATTTATTAACTGTATTACAATTGTGCTAAATTTAAGAGATAAGGATTTAAAACACAGATAAACAAATACTTTCAATTAATTACATAATATGTTGACAGAAGGCTGTTTTCAATAATCCACAGTATTTCAGAATTACAGGCATTATGCTCAGTGATCACCACACAACAGGGCATCCTTTGCTTACAAATTCCCAGGCCTTAAACTAATGATGCTGGGGCTTTCTCTGCTGTGTCCCATCACCAGAACATAAAGGGAGCAGCACCATGCCATGGCAAAGCTGCAGTTCATCTGAGTGCTGGGGTAATTAAAAACTATGACTAATTGAATGGCCCCTCTATAGTCATTATGGATGGTAATGAGGCCTTTGCACAGTTTGCTCTCTATCAGTAAAACCTGTCCCTTTGTGGGTTGCAAACTTTGGCAATTTTTCCTCTTAGGGATTTGGTGGACTCTGGAGTAACAATGAGGAGGAAGATAAATGTGAGATTTCTCCCATAGAAAATCTCAAACAATCAACATTTGCAATGCATTTGGGAACATTGCATTTTCAGAACTGCAAAGGAGATTGCTTATATATTCTGAGGGAATGCACCTGGAGATTTTAAACTCATTTTTAACTCTACTCTGGAATTCAATATGTCCACATGGTGCAGCACTACAGAATGATATAAACGCCTTGTATGTAAGATCTCATTCATTGTGTGGTTTCTTGAGTTTTGAAAATAGCTTCTATATGCAAAAAGTACAACAACTCTTTCATTTCTATGGTTGTTTCTATATGTAGAAGAATTCCTTTTCAACATCCATTCCATTGTTGTGGTCATCTGGACTAGGACAGACTTACTAACAATGGGTCATAGCTCCCTTTCAATCTGAGTGCCTGAGTTTATGTCAGATGTGTGAGGACATGAGTGCAGGGCAGGGAGGGATAAATATTGTTGGGATGCATCCCAGGACAAATCCACGGCATGGAAGAAGTGTGTACCAAATACTCGTGCCTGGAAAATGTCCAGGGCTCATTGTAGAGACTCAGCATCATGGGCCACCTCACTTCTAGAGAAACCAATCAAGACAGGGCAGCTGCCACCTTTTCTAGTTGTCAGGACATATTGAATCAAAATTTCTTCACTTTTATTGCCAGAAAGTAAAGACATAATTTTACTATGTACCCTCACAGTCCTCATCTTTGTTGGATTTAAAACTGGTTATTATCTCTTTTGAGACAACCATTTTTATTTAAACAAAGGAAATTTATTGTCAAAGAAAACAAAATGGGAATGAAACATAGCGAAGAAATTGTGAAGTATCCTAAACAAAACACTTTGCTGAGTTTCAAATATGTCTTCCCTTTTGTAGGTACATCTTAAATGGTTATGTGATCTAAAGTCATGGCAAAATGATTTAAAAAGTTGAAAAGCTTTTACCCAGATTAGAAAATGCATTCCTGTGGGAAATTAATCAGACAAAGTAAAATTTAAAAAAGAAGAGAAGAAGAAAAAAGGAAGAAAACACTTCAAACTTTTCAGCTTTAATTAATTCTTCATTTTCTCTTCAGAAAAGTATTGTAAAAATTTGCTCAAAACTATCATGGGTTGACATTGGCAGGATGCCAGACAGCCATGAAATCTGCTCACTCACTCTCCTCTGCAGCTGGAGAAGAAGAAAAATTAACAGAGGATTTCTCAGATAAGGACTGGGAGAGAGATCACTTCTTAGGTACCATCACAGCCAAAAGAAGCTCAACTTAGAGATATAAAGTGAATTTTTAACTAACAAAATCAGAGCAGGATAATGAGAAGTAAAAGAAGCCTTAAAAAGTACATTCCCCCCATCCCTCTCTCCTTTCCAGCAGTGCAAGGAGACAGAGAATGGGAGTTGTGGTCAGTTCATCACCCAGGCTTTTCCTGCTGCTCTGGGAGAGGAGTTATTCCCATGCTGCAGTGTGAGGTTCATCCCACAGAAGACAGTTCTCCATGAACTTCTGTAAGATGAGTCCATCTCATGAGCAACAGCTCCCTGTAAACTGCTGACATGTGAGTCCTTCCCACGGGCACACAGTCCTCCCAAAACTGCTGCAGCATGGGTCACTCCTCCACGGGCTGCAGTCCTCCAAGGACAGGCTGCCCAGCCTGGGAGCAGGGACTCCTTTCTCCACCGGGTCTCCCACTGGATCACAGCCTCCTCCAGGCATCCACCT
>NW_005054318.1:4808930-4812260 GCF_000277835.1 Geospiza fortis | reverse complement strand
TCTCTTCTCTTCTCTTCTCTTCTCTTCTCTTCTCTTTTCTCTTCTCAACTGCACCACAACTTCTGGTCTGATTTTATCTTAAATATGCCAGAGGCATTACCACTATTTCCAGTTGGTCCAGCCTTGGCCAGCAGCATATCCATTGATGGAGCCATCAGGGATTGGATCTGCTGGACATGGTGGAAGTTTCTAGCGGCTTCTCACGGAAGCCACCTCTGCGGTCCCCCTGCTACCAAAAACTAGGTCATGCAAATTAAAAAAAAAGAATAAAAAGACAAGACAAAACAGAAAAAAAATGTAACCAGGGCACACAGAGAAAAAAAGGTTAAAGGTTCATGACAAGATGGGATCACACATGGAAAATTAAAGACCGGAAAAAATTATAGTTTTTCAGACTTATATATAGCTTAAAGTTAATATTGAAAAAGACCTTTATGTGGAAGTGATTATACAACCAAATCTCAACACTACTGCTATATATATGAAATGATCTATGACATTAGTATATATATTTGAATTATATGCTTGGAAAATATGCAACAGAATTAATTCAAGATTGCATTAGAAACCATACTTCTTGTAATTTCCTGAATATAGGATTTGCAGTGATGAGATAATCAGGTCAGAACAGGGTCAACTTGCTGTGTATATTTAATCCTAAAAGCAAAGTATTTAAAAGCAAAAGTGAAAGCAAAAGAACAAAACAAGCCAAGAAGCAATAGAGGGAATAAAACCTCTATAAATTTTTATTGCAAATGAAAACAGTGATAATTCAGGACCAGTTAGGGTAAGATTGTTATTTCAGTAAAACAATTACTTTTTCTTCAAAGGATTTAGAAAAGAAAACCTTCATCTTTGAATATTCACATTAAACTGTGCTTTGTTTTTTTTTAAATTTTTGTTTTCTTCTGATGTTCTGGACTTATTTTAGAACTCTATTGTTAATTTTGCACTTTTACAGTACAAAATATTCCATTTACTTTTCACAAAGAAAGATCCGGTGTCTCTTACTGATTACATTTTACCATTAAATTGAATTTATTACTAAAGGTTCACTATTTAAAACATTAATTTTATTTCTTATAATTAAAACATCAATATTTGTTATGCTCAAGGCATTTACAAAATTTATGTGTAAACATATGGAACATATCTAATTAGAAAGATGTTGTACTGAACCTACTCTAACATTCTGTTCAAGTGGATTCTCTGTTAGCATTGATCCCTCTTGATATACTAGCATAAACATATATTTGTAGTTGTATGTTGTATTATTTACAAAATCTTTTTTGCCCAAAAAAAAACATTTTATGTACGCATGGACTTGATAAGACACTTTATGCTCTATAAGCCTAGAGAAATCAGAGGAAAAGTTCCAGAACATTGGATATTTCCTGACCTAAAAATTGGTTAAGCATCTATTTTAACAACATAAAGGGAAAACATTCAGTTGGTTTTCTTGCACTTTGATAAAGGAAGCATGGTTCTGCTTTTACTGTCACCTGTGGTGATAGTCCTCCATGTCCAACAAAGCAGGATAATTTGAAGGATTAGAAAGACTGAGCTTGATCTTGAATGAAGTCCTTACAAAATTATCTCTTTGCCAAACGGGAGGATGCAGTGAAAAGGTCATCAGAGGTGACCCTTTGTGTATGATAGAGGCAGAAGCAAAATAAAATCACTTCTGCAGCTGTTAAAATCAGAGCATGGATCTACATGGCAACTCTGTGAATTTTAAAAATCTTCCTTGTACACAACCAAAGAACAAGATCTTAGCAGTGGTGCCTTGAAATGTGATCATTATAAAATGAATTTGTAATAATTAATTTCTGTAAGTGAAATCTTAGCCAACTAAATTTTCTGATACAGTAATTCTACAAGCCATAATATAATTCCACATCTCTTAGTTCCATTCAAAATTATTTTCTCATTATTTATATTACCACCTCATGTGATGTCATTTGGGGGAAAAAAAAGTGAGAATGTGCTTCATTTTGCTGCAGATGAATTGAAAAATGAATGCAGGATTCATCTTCCCATAATCACCTAGAAGTTTTATTTACATGGTCTGTTTAAGATTTCTCTGTAATCATAGACAGACTTGGGCCCAAGACGTGAAAGTACAGGTAGGTGGCATGACTTCTGCAGAAGGGTATTATTCTCTTTCTTGACAAGTAAGAGTACCCCCAGCTTTACTAATTTTTGGTAAAGCCCTTTCTGATGGATGTCATCTAAGGGAAAAGAGAATTTGTAGGACCATAATACAAATGACATGTCACTCTTCTTGTCCTCATGAGCAATTAACAGAGTATCCCAGACAGAATTAAGAGTATTTAAATATTTTTAGGAAGCCATTCATGGAACACAGTGTTCAGTTAGGAAAAAAGAACTACTTAAGTCTACCCTGAGTGTTATGATTATTGTTATTGCTACCATAAGAAAAAGCTGCAACAAATATATGCAAAGACAATTAGAATAACTGTCCATTAAAATAATCTGAGAGAGAAGATAGACAAGAAAACAAGATGCTTTATAAAAATATCAGGATTATGAGTACATCTGAAGCTGAAAATCTTACACCCAGTGGATACCCCTTTCTTGCATGAGTAAGTTTGCCACCACATTCCATCTGACTGGTGTTCTTGATTGGATAATACATTGCAGTCATTTTTTGCTTGTTGCTTTAAAATAAAATATAGAGAATCAAGGAATTTGATCTTTTTTTATTATTATTATTTGCTCTATAACCTTGAATTTGAGTATTTTAAATAAAATTTCTCTGTCTATATGACGATTATTTAATCATGCATCTGTATTACCAATGAATTTTTAGGGTCCACTGCATAGTGTGCATAAAACATAGAGATCCTTAGCTAAATGTCTAACTACTATTTTTTAATTGATAGTCTCTAGCTGGAAAATTCTCTGTTAGGGTTGAAGTCTAGAATATAAGCATTTAGTGGCTGTTTAAGAATCAGTTATCTGCTTGGCACCAGGGGCTGCTTTCCTTTTCAGAAGCACTTTGCAAGCTTTATGACTCCCTTCTGTCAATTTCTGAAACAATATGCTTGCTGACACGGACCACTTTTTCATGCACTTAAGTACATAGCAGATTTTCAGGGTATTTACATCAAGTCTCAAATCTTCCACTTTATGATCCATTCCCTATGAGCTCTGTTCTCTTTCCTGATATGTGCCATTTCCAGTTTGTTTGGTTTATTTCCAATAGTATGTTTTCAGTAATTGGCTAGCCTTGTAAAATATGCCTCATGGATGTCAAATAGAATAGTAGTAGCAGGTCATGGTTAAATTATTACTTTGGATTGCAAG
>NW_005054318.1:4681601-4808920 GCF_000277835.1 Geospiza fortis | reverse complement strand
TGCTGAAGGGAAGAAATTAAATCCAGGAGAATGCTTGGCACCTTTCTTCATACAATATCTCAGGGGGGCTGTAAATTTTCTTCTTAATTAGTCACTGAGTGAGAGAAAGAAATTCAGACCTAAAATATGTATTGAATTCAGTGCAAGTAGATCTGGGAATTAATTTGGCCAAAAGTATTCTTTGAAGAAATATTTCTTTGTCGAGGTGGTGTCCATTATGGTGGAGTTTGTGATTGGGTCAGTAATCAGGCAAAAAATGAAACAGGTGTCTAGTGACTGTTAAATTCAGAGGAATTTTCACAGACTTAGGGATGACATGGAGACATTTCAGGTTAGGCTTTGATGGCCTTTCCTGACACCTTTGGCTCAGTGGAGCAAAAAGAGAACAATGACTTGAGAGTCTGATTTCAAGGTAAGGAAGAACAGGGCTCCAACTGTCCAGTGGCAGAACATTGTCAGCAGTGACTTCAAGGCAAAGGCTGGTGTTTAAAGCTGAATAAAAAAAAGGAAGATAGAGAAATCCTGCGGCACTGACTTGGTAATGTGATGTAGCTATGAGATAAAACCTAAAGAATTTATGTTATCTGCCCCTGCTGTTAGGGTCCTGATTATCTAGGAATTTAGACAGGGCAAGTTCTGCCCAGAGACCTGGTATTATTTGCAATACCATCTGCTGTGGTGGGGGAAAAAAAAAAAAGATGTATTTTCTACAGGAACCTCTACTAGGAGAAGGCTGTGCCTAGGTGTGGTGATGAGGGCTGAAGACAAAACGCAGCTGGTGTAGCCAAGGGGGTGGCCCCAGCTGCCAAAATGTGAGGGTGCTGGGGGCTTCAGTCTGGCTGGGCCTGACATGTTTAGCAAGCAATCCCAATCAAAGAATCAGCTATTTTTCAGCAGAAAACTACATATTGAAAAATAACTGCTCAACCCTGGATCTCTCACTCTCAAGAGAGCTACAAAAACCTTGAGAAGGTGAACCTGGGAACTCAAACCCATCACTCCTGTGGATGGCAAGTCATGGCCTTGATAAAATTACAGGTTTGTGACATACCTTAATCTTTTTCTCACACCTTCTCATCCTACCTTATGCTCTGCATCTTGCTCTTTGCTTTATGCTATAAAATGTCATAGAAAATAACCACCCTTGTCCCTTTGTCATAGAAAATAACCACCACATCTCTCCCCTTATTTAAATCCTCCCCACTTCAAGTGTGCAATCTACATTTTTCTCTTGATAATCTAACTCACAGACTTCCTAAAAATATCAAAACCCAGCATTTATGTCTTTCTTTTCTTTCAAATTTGAAGGAATGCTTGCCATGACAGGAAACACATCTATTTTTGTCCCTCAATAATGTATTTCTTTTACCTGCAAATGGTTATGTTGCTTATGGTTACAGAAAGACTCAGTTAAGTTTACATTGACATTTGAACAATTTTCTCTTAATAACTTCACATCAGCAGTAGTACAGAACCTTGGATGAGACTCCTGTCTCTCCTCCTCTCCAGGGAGGGAGGCTGGCTGCCAGATTGCATGAACTCTATTTTAGAGAAAGTTCTTTTTTTGGTGTCTTGTCTTAAAATAAGACTATGTGCTAAGGTATTTCTGTATACACCCCTTAACTGTACTTGAATCATGTAGCCTGTCTTTGATGGAGACCTCAACCAACAGATTATCTGCATAGATTACAGTACTCTCTTTTCTGCAGTCCAGAGTATACTCATGATCTCATTAATTTCTTATGAGAGACACATAAGGTTAAAAGTTATCAAAGTTAAACTATTTTTCAGAGATAAAAAGGCCATGAAGTTGTATGCAAAGTTGTGGGCAAATTTACAGTGATTCCATGAGAAAACGACTACTGTACAAAGAGCATCAATGCCATCAGCAGAAAATCCATCTTACTGGGATCATCAACAGATTTTGTGCAAAAATTTTCATGCTAGCCACACAATGAAACACTTACTATTTGATTTTCACATGCATTTGACACTACTTCTATGAAAAAAGTCTCTGTAACTATCTGACAATTAAAGGATCATCTAAACAGAACTCAATAAATAGAAAAAATTATCTAAGGAAAAATTTGATACTTACCAAGTTTGAATTTATTCAAAGATCAAGAAAGAATGTATTTTTGTTTTCTGCTCTTGTCCTAGTTAATTTCTTTCACAGTGTTAAGGGGAGTGATCATGTAAGTAAATTCTTAGGTTAAAGATAAAATCAGTCAAGAAAAAGATAGGCTGGAAATGATCATTTATTTTTCAATCCAAATTTAGTCAGATTGTAAATTTGATTTTGAAGCTCAATGAATTTCTTTTTTCAAGTAGAGAGCTGATAACATTGAAAGATATTTTGTTGTGACTTAAAAAAAAAGGGCAGTGCACAGGCTCTTGCTGCATCATTGTAAACAGAGCTGAACTACAGTAAAAAGTATTATTTAAAACAATAGGAATACTTACATCTAATAAACTCCTAGATGTTTTGGTCAGGGCATGGCTCAAAAGCAACATGAAATGAGCGAATGTGTGAAAAAACCCCTCACAGACATTGGAAAGAAAGTGACTGAAAGCAAAGAAAATGCCCTCTGGTTTTCTGAACACTATAGTGACTGAGTGGAGGAATCTGGTTGAGCAAATGCATGATCAGTTCTGTAGAGAGAATGCCTACTTCAGTGAAACCAGGACTCAGGCAAGCCTCTGTATTGAGATGTGATGCCTTAGGCAAGCTCCAAGCAATGATTCTATCCTCATATGATTATTCAGGTAAAAAAGAAAGTTCTAAGCAAGGCACGAACAGTCAGAAATATGATTAGTGAAGGAAATAAATTTGTATGCAACAATTCAAAGGAGGTCAAAGGGTGCAAGAAGAAAATCTACAAGAGCAGGGTGGGGATGAGAGAAATAAAATATTGTCTTCCCTTGAAGTCAATAATTAAGCAATATGGAAAAAAAACCCCAATTAATTAAAATAAAGCATTAAGATTCCCCATTTGTACTGATGCAGATAGTCATTAACTTTTACAGTAGTAAAACTAGAATTAAGAAGAACACTGGCTCTATGACAGTAGAATGGCTATCCAAGAGCTATAACTTATTCAGATAGTATCCTCTTGTCCTTAGCCAAATTTGAAAATTTTGTACTCATGTTTTACCGTGCATCCGTGTTTGCCTTTAATGAAGGGCTTGTATTGTTGTCTATACACTGGTGTATTTTTTTATAAACTTCCTATTATTCTTGTGATTTGCAGTATATTATAGAGGGAGCCTCCAGTTTCTGCCCTGGAGAAGAAGAGAGTGGAATTCACACAACATTTTGTAGATAGCTAGAGTTAGGACATTTGCTCAAAATGTGTTAAATTGGACAGTCTGCAATGAGAGATTTGTGTGCTGAATTCTGACTATTACAATGAGAATGTCTGATTTGTGACCTAAATTTATGGTTTTAGATTCTAAATAAACTCTGTGAAGGTTAGAAAGCCAAGCTGTATGTTTGTGGAGAAGCGGCTTCTTGAGAATAAGCTTGGGTCGTTTTCTTGAGAAATAATTTCCCTGCAGTCTTAACACGCAGACTTCAAAAGAGACTACACAAAACTATCCCAGTACGACGGAATTTTTTATCTTCAATTAATTAGGTTTAGAAAGCTCAAATTCCCATGTCACCATTGTTATTAGGTTTCATTTTGACCTTTGTTGGTTTTAAATTGAGGTGCAGAGAAAAACACTGACACAGCATTGGAATTTGTGGAATTGAAGAACTAGAAAAATTCACTTTATATATATAGCGCTACACCTATTTTAATTGTGAGTAATAGAACTGCTAAGGAAAGAGAATTGTCCAGCTACTGATATTCAACTAAGTTATTTTTTAAAAAATGAAAATACAGTACTATTTTCTACATTAAACTATTTTATTAGGGTAAATAAGAAATGATTTTTCAAAGTGTTTCTTAGCATTAAAGATGAAAGGCTTTATTTCAAGAAACAGTGAATTAAACTTATATCAATAGTTCAGAAAGTCATTTAAATGAACAATCTAAGGCAAACCATATGACAACACAAAATCTTATTCTATGAAGTCAGAGAGACTATTTGGAAACAGACAAATTAATCAGAAGCATCCTATATAAAACTTCAATTGTGCTTTTTCTCTCTATTTATCAGCATTATCATATTTTGCCTCTTCAAGTATGGAGTTTGCATTTATTTTATTGCTTGAAGGAAGAAGCTGTTGAGTTTTTCAAGCCACTGTATCTTCTTAATATGGAAGTACAAGATAACATGGAATGACTAATATATTTCTATCTGCTGTGTTGGAACACAGAAATGACTGAGCTGTGTCTGACCAAGGGCCAGGTATGTCAGCTTTTGAAAGAAGTATCAAATTATCTTTTTTTCTGATGTAGCCTCTAGCAGCACAGTCTTCAAGATTTATTCCATTCATGATGAAGAAGCAATGCTGCTTCATTCAGTTTCCAGTGGTTTTATTTCTATCTTATTTGCTTGCCAAAGAAACAACCCATACCTTCCCAAGCCTATCTGAATTGAGATTATGATTCTTTCACCAATTCGTTGCCTTGGTTAACTAGTCTTTGTACTAATACCTCAATGTTTCAGTGCTAATTTTATTCATTGATAAGAAGTAAATCATAATAAATAATACCTCTTTTCTAGTTATTACTTGGTAGACCAAAAGTTATTACTTGGGAGCAAAAGGCTGAGGGTCTTTTTTTTCTCTTTCATACACAATATTGCTGAGATCTTTCTTCCTAGCCAAAATTGAAGCATTAAAACTTAGTTGCAAGTAGTTAGGTTCTGATAGCATTTATTTATACTAAATACATTGCTTCATTTTTTTAATGTTCTTTTAAATTTAATTTTTAAAAAGTTTTAAAATTTGAAAAATCAGAACATAATGTCTTCTGTTATTTTCTATCTTTAAAACTACTTTGGTTTTACTGCATTTGATGATGTAATTACATCATGATGTAAGGATGATGAAATGTAAATGAAGGAAAACTCCAGAGTGTGTTATTTTGCTAGTGACATTGTGATATTTATACAGTAATTCTCAGGCTTGATTTTGAAATATTCTGACACTGTCATAAGTAAGGCATATAACAGTTATATAAATTTATTTAAGGGTTAATTTAAAACAATATAAATGATTTCCAGAAAATAACTAATCTCACTGTTTAAGAACTAAGCAGCTGTTTTTAATAGTGAGAGAAACTGAACAAAAACTAATAACATCCTGAAAAATTTCTGAGTCCTTAGTATATGTCTTTCAATTTTTAGGACTTTTGAGGATTTATAAAAGACAGGTGGTCTCAATAAAAAGAAGAAAAAAAGGGAGAAGTCAACACCACATTTCAGGCATTTTTAAGCTTTAGAAAAGTGGATTTCTTTCTCCTTGCAAAAGGAAGCCAGTTTTAGAGTGCATTTTTATGATGGTTTCAGAACACTTCTGGATTCCTTCTTATTGTTGATCCTAATATCTTCACAGCTTTAGAGACAAAACTCCTTCTTAAAATAGATACTTTGGAACATGTTGTGTGAGCTGTAGTATTCTCTTTAACAAAAAACATTTTACAAAAGTGCAAAGCATTCTCAGTTTTGATAAAAGAAATGTATTGTGCATTCCTTTTTTCAGTCAGTGCTCTTCAGATTTACTGTCTGACATTTATAGGGCTTACTACTTGCTTTGAAAATCATCCATTCAATGTTTTTTTCAAATTCATATTACAATAGTTAACACTTGGGCACAATCCTCAAAATAAAATGTGAAAAGTAATGATATACAGTTTAAATGCAAATATTTGCTGAGTTTCAGGTTCTCTGTAAATCTGCTCTCTTTGTAGTCAGCAAAAGGTACAACTCTTAGAATTCTCACTGTGAGTACTTTGTATACATAAAACTTTAAAAAAAATAAATTTATATTACTATCACTTTAAGCACAATCAAAATAATCCTAAACATCACCTGAATTCTTAGACAAGCGTTGCAGAAGCAGAGAGAGAACAAGGAGGTTTTTATGAGCCTATTGATTCAGATTTGTATTTTGCTTTTTTTTTCTGGTGGCAAATAAGTCTTCCATTTGACTTTTTGTTTAAAATGGATAACTCACCCTCTCACCTGAGGGGATAAAGCCATGAGTACATGATGCTCTGAAGCCTCATTCTCTTTAGTGTCTTTAGCTGCTGGAACTGACATTCGTCTACTGTCATAGTCTAAAGGGACAAAGTCAGGAGAGCCTTTCACCACCTTCTGGCCACTGTGGAAGAGCCTAGATGCAGCACCATAACATTGTAAGAATATATATTCTGATAAAAGATTCAACCACTGGTGTCTGTGCCTAATCTCACAGTGACTGCGACCTGTAAAGAATGTCGTATGTTTCATTTTCTGTAAGAAGCCAAAATGATTTCCTTTCAAGTGAAGATGAATGAGTTGCTCAAGTGGAAGAAGGGATTCACAGACCATAAGGACAAGGCACATCCTATTTCAAGTCTCTAACTTGTGGGTTATGACTACAAACCCCTCAGACACAGCAGAGTATTGGCTACCAAGGTAAAAGAGAGACAAAACAGCAGAGTAGGCTGAGGAAATCACGTTTTGCTAGAAATTAGATTAGACGACTTCAAGAGCTGTCATGTATCATAAAAACACTCCTCTGACAAAACCAGTATTCTATCAGCTTCTGAATTGTAGCTCCTTAGATGTGTGTTTAAACATGCTTGTGTCTTCTTCATTAGACCCTATATAAGGTAGACTTCATGGTCCTGCAAAGCTGTTTCATTTTAATTGGTACACTTGTTACACTAGTGCACTTGTGCCAATCATAACCCTGTTTTCTCTCCATTGGTTTCCTGGCTGCTCAGTTCCTCTTGCTCACCTATTTATTGTTTGTTTGCAGTCTTTGTTTTCAATACAATAATATCTAAACTGATATAACCCTACCAGCACAACTGTCAGAAGTTAAGTGATTTTTCTTCCTCCATCTCCTTATCCCCTCCCTTCTGATGACACAAAGCTTTGTACAACCAGCAGTTAAAATTGGTAAAAATACCTCATGTTAAAATCTATGACATGAGTTTTTAAAGGCAGTCAGAACCTGAACATGCAATTAGATGTGTCATCTTTTAAAAATGTTGGTAGATCCTTATTTTTGTCTAAGATTAATCATGTTTCACAATACAGACTTTAGTTTCTTAATATTCAAAGTTTAATCTTCGACTTTTTTCTCTTCTGTTTATTCTCCCTACAGCCTATGAGAGAAAATGTACATGTGTTCTGCAATATAAATAGTTTTACTGTGGTTAAAATTAATGCTCAGAGATTTTTAAAATTTAATTTAATTTTATTGTATTTTTTTTTTTCAATATTTTCAACCACCTTTATATTTTAGCTGCAGTAGTTTTGTTAAACATAGTTTAAATCAACAGTTCACAGCACATTACACTGCACTGAAGCTGTTAAATGTTGGAGTCCATCACAATATATCTCATGTCACATTACATTGAACTGTGTCATCTAGGGACTAAAGTGTAAAGTGAATGTCAACTTGTCATCTGTGGTACTACTTCCTAAGGGAAGCAGTGGAAGCCCAATTGTTAGAATAATTTAAAATGAGGCTGGGCAAAACACTAGAAAATTACACTGTGGGGAACTGTCTCACTTTGGCAGGAAGGAAGAAATAATGGAGGTTTTTTTTTTCTGTCTTCAGCTCTTGCTAACCTACAAGACATGGCAGGTTTTGTTTTGGTTGTATGTCAGGCACTGCTTTATAGACCTGATCTGTCCAGTAGTTTTCGCTTCTTGTATGGTATCACGTCGAGACATCACTACCCATGACACAATTTATAGTTTTAAATAGATCAGCTTTTGCTGTTCTGAAAGGGATTATCAAATGCTGAAACTGAGTCACAGATGTTTGTCTTATTTCTCTTACTGCTATCTTGTTTTCTTTACTGTGGGAGCTTAACTAAAAATAGCAAGCAAATAAAAAGAAGAAAAAGGAATAGAGAAAAGTATCAGGTATCTTCAAACTTATGAGGAAATATTTTCTCCTGCAATAATCTTTCATTGACATTCAAATTAAACATAGGCATTTTAATGCAAATTATAGGATCTGAAGTACCTTAGATGAAGGACAAAATGGGCAAATGCAACCCATAGAGTCCTTTCAGCTTGATTTTCTTGAGCACTTCTAGAAATGGAGCAGGAAGAATTATTGTGCGACTGCTGGAAATTCTTAAGTATACCATCAAAAAGGCTTTTTTCCCTTTGTTCCTGAGATATAAATATTTAACTGCATTTAAGCAACAGAGAAGTTCTGCTCCAGTCTCCTTGGATAGCTCTGGTAGACAATCCAAGACTGGAATGCCAGGAAATGGCGTAAAATGAGAGAACCAACGAGCCTGCATCTATTTCAGTCAGAACCTCAAGCAAGGTAGTTTAATAGATAGATAGATAGATAGATAGATAGACAGATAGATAGATAGATAGATATAGTGTACTACACATTCATACAGCTGAGATGTTTAATCCCACAAAAAGTGTAACTTCATCCAAAATGTTGAAGAGATTGATTTGGTCATAGCACTTGCTAACACCCAACATGCATGCTATGCTGGTGATGCAAACTTTGGCACACTCCCAAATAAGTATAGTTAAATAGTAAGAATAACGTCAATCTTCATGATGATATAGTACCTGAGAAGGAAAGACAACGAAAACCAAATACAGACACCTGTTCTTGTCAAAAAATGTTTTGGAAACCAGAGAAAACAAAACAAAACAAAACAAAAAGCAGGAATCAAACACCTTCCTTTTTCCAGTCCATATACTGTCACACATCTAAAAGAAATAATATGATACACAACTGGGTTTGTACTACAAAAAGACCAGTAAGACTTTTGTTACATCCCAATTTTAAATTATATGCCAGATTTACTGCCACTGTTCTTCAGTAGTCAGAAGTGAGTTGTGTAGTTCTTGCCAGTTCAATTTTTTTGTTAATGCTGTGTAATTTGGCTATTTTGATAGCGTGCTGTTGGAATTTAAGAGTAATTCATAGAGGAATGACTAAATTTTTTTGAAATCAATTGGAGGGTTGGCTGAAAAATTATTAAGGAGTGATATTTGACATAGATAGGAATAAAGACTGGTGCAGAGCAATTGTATAAACAATTTGACATATGTGTATGGATAGATTACATGCTGAAGCTAGAAATGAGTGCTGATTTTGCAGGTAGGATTAATTAGAGCTTCCAGAGGGTCTCTTCCTCTTCATTTCCATGTCAATGAGTACATGAAAAACTCATGAAGAAAATTTTCTCTTCTGTTTCTGCATCAGGAAGATGATAAGTGAACTGAGATAGTTTTAACTTTTAAGAACTGTCAGGTTGGGAACTGTACTGCAGACACAGGAATGAGTGCAGGATGAAAGAAAGTGTTGAAAGTTTATTGACCTTTGCAATTGCCAAGAACAATATTTTGGGAATAGTTGCAATGAGTAAACCTACACCTCCTATTGATTCAACCAAGGCTAAGAGACAAAATTCACACTCAGCCCCAGGGGTGCAAAACCTACAATCTCCTGAAACAAATACAGCTACATTACATAAGAAAATTATAGTCCTATGACTAGAGGACACTATGTGATGCTGTTTACTCAATCAAAAAGAAATATTTCTTTTCCCGCAAATAACTATTTCAGAACATAATGAAAAGGTTAATAAGTCTGATTATATTTTCCTGTTGCACATTATTTTCTGATAAGCGATTGAGTCCTCAGAAGCTTGAGGTGATTAGATTAGCACTAGTTTTCATTTGGAAGTGTGAAAAAGTGTAGAATGATTTGGCATTATCCAGTTAACCTGTAAGATGAAGGAATGATTATGATTGCTATTTAGGTACATACACGACATTAATAATTACTGAGCATGTCTATTTGAGAATAATTAAAGATTGTAGCCAAGGCTGTCATCTAAGGAAAAATAAAGAAATAAAAATACCTACGAAACAGCATTTGTTAAGGAAAGGGCATTTTGCATTTGAATAAAAAGGAAAGAGCTGATAGGAAACAAGTTCACAAAAGCATAACCTGCCTGGGGATTTTATGGCAATTGACTAAGCTCTGTAGGGAGTGAAATACATTTTTGACCTGTAAAACAGAATTTCTGCCAGGTTTGAGTAAACAAGTTTCATGCTGAAGAAAAAAAAAAGCAGTCACAGTCAACCGTTTTTTTTAACTTAGCAACTAACAGTTAGAAAGTTAAATTTATTTCAGTTATTGCCACGTCTTCCTGCAGATTCAGCATGTACATATTTCTATTGTAAAAACAAAAAACCAAACAAAAAAAACCAACACCAACTAAAAAAAAACTTATCATGAATTGGCAGTGATTTGGCCTGAAATATAGCAGAAGCAAGAACTGGACAGTTCCATGCTAGCTGACAACAAGATTCCATTGTCAAAAGGCCAGATTTCTTTTGATGTCAAGTCAAAAAGCAAAAAGGTAAATTAATAAACATTTCATAAAGGTTGATTATTACCAGAAAAGCAAATCCTGGTATTCACTTGCAATGACTAATTGCTCAATACTTAAGCCACTGGTATAGAATTTAATGGAATTTTTCTGGAACTTAATGGAGTACTTTGATTTGCTGACACCCATATCTTTGTTATGCCTCTGCTCTCGCCAAAAGCTCCCTACACATCAAAGCTTATATGATTCACTTCTTTTCTTGATGTCAAGACCCAAATTTGTCAAATGACTGTAAACAAAGCAATTTGCCTAAAGTTATTTGTAACTCCTGTTAAATGTACTGTTCCTCTTGGTTGTTATGAAAGATGTATCATGCAAAAATTTCAGAGTGCAGTAATAAGAAAATAAAATTTGTTCAAGATCCTAGGCAACTTATTTAGTCTTCTTGAAGAGTTTCTTTGATTGTTGTTTTCCCCAGAAAAATGCCAAACCTAGTTTTATATGCCTATTCATATCCTCACAGTGCATTAAACGATCTTTATATTGTCTTTTTGTAGGAAAAAAACCCAGTACATTTAGATGTGAAAGGATTTATAATGACATTCTAGATAGGTGAGAATTTAAGCATATTACTTACTTTCAACAAAGGACTCATCCTATTAATTTCAACCTCTCTGGAAGACTCCTGGAAAATGTTAATGTGGTGTCACTGGTAAGGAAGTAGTTGTCTTTGTTCCTTATCTTTTGAAATCATCTAAATTATTTCACCTAAGATACATCTACCTGTTAACGACTTTTAGCTCTTAGTTCTGATTATTATTGGTAGTGAATATAATTATGCTTTCCATTTTTTATAGCAGTGAATTGTAAAGAGTTGGTATTATTTGTAATTATCATGTACATAACGGGGAATGAGGTCTCTTAAGTTCAAAAGAACTGTCATCTGCTATCTACAGGCAGATAGAAAAGTGATTGAATAAAAACTGCATGTAGAGTCCACAGCCCTACAGCCTGTCCTGTCTCTGACATCACATTCCCTGACAGGTGTTTGAAGTGATATTCCTAGGAAACCACCACATCCTCTTTTTCAGCCTGAAAAATGTCAGCTGGGTATGTCCAACACACCCCACTTACAAAATTATTAGCCATTGAGATTAATCACTCTTGTGAGCAAAAGCTTACTTTCCAAAGTGAAGGTTAGGAACATATGCACTGTGGTTTAACCCCAGTAGACACACAGCTCAACCCCACACAGCTGTACACTGCTTACCATGTCTCAGTGGGATGGGGAAAAGAATCATCAGGGTAAACCCAAAAATTCATGGGCTCTGATAAAGAAAATAGGTAAAACAAAGGATGTGCATACCACCAAAGCAAAGTAATGAATTAATTTAACACTTCCCATGGACAGGCAGGTGTTCAGATATCGCCAGGAGGGCAGGATTCCATCATGGATATCAATGACTTGGGAAAACAAACTCCATCACCCTGAACCTGCCCCCTCCTTCTTCATTCCCCAGCTCTATATTGTGAGCATGGCAGCATACAGTATGGAATATCCCTTGGGCCAGTCGAAGTCAGCTGTCCTGGCTTTGTCCCCTCCCAGCTCTTTGTGCACCCCCAGCCTTCTCAGCGATGGGGTGGGCTGAGAAGCAGAAGAGGCCTTGATGCTGAGTGAGCCCTGCTCAACAGAAATGAAAATAGCCTTGTGCTATCAACACATTTTCCTCCACAAATCCCAAACTCAGTGCCATACTGCTACTGTGAAGAAAATTAACTCCGTCCAAGCCAAAGCCCCTATGTTTCACCATAGGGAGTAAAGCCAACCAAATAGGTGATAGTAATAGTGTTAAAAGTGCCCTTTTTACCACAGCTGGAAGAAAATGTTTACTGAAAGAGGCAAGAGGTATAAAGAACTAGAAAGAAGTAGAACACAATCAACAGAAGTGTCTGTGTATGGTGAGATTTAAATGGATACCTGATACCTTCTGAAATACATAAATATGTTTAAAAAGTAATTAGGGAGGCTATGTTTACTTCCTGCATTACATTGGGTTTGTTGCCTAACACAATACTATTGTACTTTGTTGCTTTGTGCTCCCCTTTAAAATATTTTTACAGATATCATTGTACAGTATTGCCTGCTGAGGAACTCCAAAACATCTAATTGTAGCATGCACACAAATGTGACAATTTTACAAATTAATGAAGGCCTATATTTTTATTTTCTGTCAAAAAATTCCAGCTTTTCTGTTTATTGTAACGGGATTTTTTTTTCTTTTAACAGTCATAGAATCATAGATTAAAAATCAGAGATGGGTTGGTTTTACACAACCTGTTTTAGGTAGTGGAGGGGCCACAGAGGTGGTTTCTGTGAGAAGCTGCTGGAAGCTTCCACCACATCCAGCAGAGCCAGCCCCTGATGGCCCTGAAGATGGACATGCTGCTGGCCAAGGGTGGGCACATTAGAGAGGATGGTAATGCCTTTGTGATAAAATATATAAGAAGAAAATCAAAACAAAGGCCACACAGAGTTTTTCTTCTAGCCGAGGAAGAGGAGAAAGAGAACATGTGAAGGAAACAATATGGAGACACCAAGGTCAGGGGAGAAGCAGGGGGAGGAGCTGCTCCAGGAGCCAGAGCTGAGATTCCTCCGCAGGCCGTGGTGAGACCATGGTGAAGCAGCTGTGCCCCTGCAGCTCATGGGGATCCAGGGGGATGCAGAGATCCACCCACAGCCCATGGGGATCCATGGGGATGCAGAGATCCACCCACGGCCCATAGGGGAGTTTCCCATGCCAGAGCAGGTGGATGCCTGGAGGAGGCTGCGATCCAGTGGGAGACCCGGTGGAGAGAGGGTCCCTGCTCCCAGGCTGGGCAGCCTGTCCTTGGAGGACTGCAGCCCATGGAGGAGTGACCCACGCTGCAGCAGTGTTGGGAGGACTGTGTGCCCATGGGGAGAGTTCACATGGCAGCAGGTGTGGTAGGATTGCTGCTCGTGATATTGGAGCCATGCTGGAGAAGTTCATGGAGAGCTGTCTCCTGTAGGAGGGACCCCATGGCCCCACAAGGGAAGGACTCCTGTCCTGGAGCAGCAGAAGAAAATCTCAGTGATGAACTGACCAAACTCCCATGTCCTGCCTCCCTGCACTGTCGGTGGGAGGGAGGGAGGGGATGGGGGGGGAAGCAGTGTTTTTGAGGGCTTATTTCACTTCTCATTATCCTCCTCCAATTCTGTTAGTAATAAACTCACTTTGTACCTTTAAGTTGAGCCTGTTTTGCCCTTGGAGTGTTTTCTCACGGTCCTTAACTCACATATCCTTCATTAATTTTTCCTCTCCTCTGCCCAGCTGTGGCAGGGGAGGGTGAATGAGTGAACTCGTGGGTTCCTGGTGTTTGGCCAGTGTCAAACCATGACAGTAGAATGGAACATGATTTGGGTTGGAAAGGATCTTAAAGATCATCTAGTTCCAATGCCCCTGCAATGGGCAGGAACACCTCTCACTGGACCAGGTGGGGTCTAAAATAAAAGAGTGGTTTTTTCTATTTAAAAGAGTCTTTTTCCTGCCCCAGAATGACAAATTTTCAGAAATGTGCAATTTTGAAGGGTGGAACAGCTATCAAAGTGGGACTGAGCATTATTTTTATTATATCTATTAGGTATAATGTCACTGTCATTTTGAATCAATTGAATAATTTTTCATATGTGGAAGAGATATTAATACAGCTTTGGAATAAGTCTAAAAATACAGCCAGCCTTCATTTATTTTCTGGAATAGAGTCTGATTTTTAGAGAGAAAGACAAAAAAATAAGGCAGTATAATTACTTGTATATACATCTATAATGAGCTGCTATGTTCACCAGTGCTATATTGAGTACAATGATAAAACCTTAATTCTGTAGATTTATCGTGTTGACTCCTGTCCTTTTTTGTAAGAATGGTCATCCTAAAATCTTGAGTGCATTTTAAATTCCATTATCCTTGGATAGAAAAACCCTAATCCATTTATTTTACAGGAGAGTTTTTAGATATATTTAGACAGAATAAGATGCAAAGAGAGTCATGTTGAAATTTTTTGGAAGCATTTTAATTAAATATGTTTAACGTTAGCTATAAAAAGGTAAGGATGAATGGCTTGCACGTGGCCAATTTTAACTGTAAAATGTACATTTTAAATTATGAACTAGTCACTTATACAGTAAAACCAGACAAATAGGCATCTGCAGAAGGTAAATCATTTAAGCTACCTTTCATTTGCATTTTTTGAGAAATTGTCTTTTGTGATATTTCATTATTAATGAAAGTAGCCCTCAGGACTAGATCAGATTTAGAGATTGTGGATACCTAAGAATCAGTCTGGATGTTCTTCTAAATAATAACTTCCATTCCTTTTCTGACAATGAGAGCAACAGAATTCTACAAATGACAATTACTCCCAGACAAATCTTTTAAAAGAAGCTTCTGTCACTCTTTGGTCTCTTTATAGAAAGGCTGGATAATTAGTTTAAGCTAAATACTAATTTTTTAATGTCTTAAATTAGGGTATACCAAGTCTACCTAGAGCTGCTTATCTATATAAAATTTTCAGGGTCAGGGATTAATTATCCCAGTACAGAAACACCAAAACTCACACTTCTGAACTGTCAAAAGCTCTATAATTAAGATGTGTTCCTTTGAAATTCTTTTCTACTAATAATATTGCATGAGCTCCACCTTTTCTACCTGACAAGGTTCCACTCTATTGCTTGCTGAAAAGCTGCTGAAAAAAACCAGGATTCTTCCAACCAATATGCTTGAAATGACATTGTTAAGTTAACGATGAAGTTCTAAAATAAATTGATCAAATAAAAAACAAAATGAAAAAAAACAAACCATCTCTCAGGGATATCAGTGAGAATCTCTGGTCTTGCTTTGAAGATAAAACTACTTGGCTGGCTCATAAATAATGTATGGCCTCTGCAGAGAGAACTGAAAAAGTTACCAGTTCCTCCAGGAATGCAGTGCAATAGCTAGTGCGATTTAGTATATAAGATCATGTTTTCAACCTTGGAAACAGAAATGTTTCTCCCTATTTGTAGGTAAAAACACTGAATATGAGCCTCTCATTTGGCTTTTAGAACAGTGCCTCTAAGGAGTAGTATCTCTCCTGAGGTGACCGGATTTAGAGTTTTACACTTGACTCTTGAGAATGTGTCACCAAAATGCGCAAAATCTTTAAGAATAGACATAACTAGACTTTCAGTACTGCAGCTTTTTCCTCTTCAGATCTTTTCAAAGGTTCATATTAAAAGCCTTGTATTCAGGAATCCTATAGAACAAGTTTGAATCAGCTGTTGAATTTGTTTCCTGCATTTCACCTGTCAAGGAAAAATTACTATTCAACTCTTTTTCAAACTGTCATATTTTGTATTCATAAACGAGCTCTTTAAAATAAAGACGAAATTAATTTTGCTATTTACACATCACTTTTTTCTTCTTCTGTGAATTTGTCTAAACTCTTTATGTCTAATATCTAGTGTCTCTTATCTATCTTTCTTTTTATTACTCTAAACTCAGCAATGTTATTTTCATGTGAAATTGCATAGGTTTTATATAATGAGAAGTAAATAATCATGTCTGCTCACCTTCTGTGTGCTACTCATTTTAAATTCTGTTATGAAATCTCAGTTTTGTCTTTTCAAGGTTATGGAGTTTCAGTCCTCATTAATCACTCCAAAGATATTCCATTATTTTGACCATTCTTGTTGCCCTATTGAATCTTTTAGGTAGAAGGTTCAGATAGATTTTGAAATCAAGCAAGAAGCAGGCAGACAATAGATTCATACCAAAAAACCCCAACTTTCTTTATACTTCCAAGTCAATGATGATATTTAGTTTGCTTTTTTGCTCATTATGTAATACTAACACAATGTTTTGATACATTTTATGCAAACATGCCACTATTACCTATAAATCAAACAAAACTCGCTATGGTGCTTTCTTTAAATTACAGACTACCAGCTGTGTGAAATGAGTTAAACTCAACCACAGAGTTGAAGGGGGATAGAATATAAGCAAATAAAGGCAGGATAGAATGCACTCTTACCCCCTAAAGAGTTGCAGCTGAGCCAATTATTAAGGATTTGGGGCAGGCCTGATTTTAACAGGCTGCAGCTGTAGCCAATAAGAAGAGTGTTATAAAGAGTGGATTGGTTGGTTGGGAGGATTTGGAGTCAGTTGGCTGCTGTGGGGACAAGGAAGAGTCAGTGCCTAGAGGAGATGCCTACAAGAAACATCACAGAGGTACAAAACTCTGGCAATATGGAACCTTTGCAATGTAATGACAATAAAACTCTTGCACTGTAATGACAACAGTGTACCTATATATGTATTTATATGTTTGTACATGTATATGTGTCTGTGTGTTCACAAAAATATATTTATATATATGTGTGTATGTATATATGAATATATATGTGTGTGTATGTATGTATGTATTTGATATCATTATCCCAGATTGTTTTTGTAGCTAATTAACAAAACAGACATTCATGGATGTGATTGATCTCACCTACTTTGTGGTAGGTAGTAACAAGAACCTTTCCCAGGCCATATCCATTTTTCCCTGTGTAACAGAGTGTGTCTGGACAGTGTGCCTGGAGAGTCAGCTTTGGAGTAGAAATCTCCTGCAGTTAAACACATCTGACCACAAGTCTCACTGTATAGATCAGCACCAAATATGTATTTTGAATTTTTGCTTTGGTGTTGTTTTTCTCTTGAAGTGTCTGGTTTGCTTCTTCTGGGTGTCAAACCCACACTTTATTGAATTTCAGCAAAGGTAGACAAAAATGTTGCTTTCTGTTATTAATAATACAGCAAAATTTCATATTATTTTATTGAGAAAGTGAAATAGTAGTATATACCTATGTTTGCTTGTTTATCTATAATTTCTGAGAAAAAGCAGAAAGGTGGTAGAATACTGGAAGTGACTCAATAAAAAATATTTAAAATTTCCTCTGTCATTTATAACACAATGTGGTCACATAAACCAGAAAAAATAAGCTAAGAAAAATTTCAAATTATAAAGTCTATTTTTTTTCCATGATAAGGAAATCTTGTGCTCTGGATGACAATCACTTCTCTCTGTCCCTAAATATGATACAGCTTACAGTTTACAATGCTCACTAGCAATAAGACACAGCAAAGTGTTAACCTTGGTCCTAAAATGCTATTGAGGTAACATCATATGAATTAGAGAAAAATGTCAATTTTAATTAAAATGTATTGGACAACCTGTCTCTATAGAACATAAACATATTTGACAACTTTGATTAAGGCTTTTCTATGTGGAAATGCCAGTTTTCAGTTTCCTTTACTCCTCATGTGTGCTGCATTTGGAGGTCAAACCAGAGGATTTAGCACTTGAGTGAAATCATCACTGTTGCACTGTCATCTGGAAGGATGTGACAAAGTGCAATGACATTTACACACCTTTTGATTACCAAGGATGATTAGATGCTCTGATCAGGCAGAGGAATGTGCATTGTTTCTTTGTAGGAACTGTAAAGGAGTCAGTCATCAGATCCTATGTACTTAATAGAAAAGAGTATAATAAAAGTGAAATATCTAATCTAGAAATATCAGAAATAAGGTCCAAGGCACTAACTTGCTTTCCCTGCTTTTTTAACACTTAGAACCATAAGCAGAGCTTGGAATAATAAGTTGATTATGAAATTGTAGAGTATGTATTAATTTTCTTTAAATTTGTTTAATCAAATGTAACTCAAGGAGATCAAATCTCATGGATGCATGGTAAAACTTTGTTTCAAGTTTAGCTACTTGTATGAGATATATATGTTGACAACTCATCCACTTAAGACAGGAGCTCAGCGCCTTCTGGGCGCTCCTTTCCATGTTCACTGCAGATTACCTATTTACATGTCCTTGTCACTGGTCAAAGATGAATTATTAAAGTTATTAGATAAACAGGAATGTGGCACAAACTTCCTCTGAATCATGGTCAAGTTCCCAGTGTATATCCTCAAACCATTTTGCATTCTTGTAGGAAAGTTATTTTTGAAAGTATTAGTGCCTTTGGAATAAAGGCCATACCTAACTGTGCTGGCACCTGGGAATTTTCTGCTTGTTTATCTACAAGGAATACATTTTCTCATGGTTGACTTCAGAATTTCAAAGTGTATAAGGCTCATCTCAAACTGCAAAATAAAGAAGACATATTCCTCCTAACTCAACCCCTCAAATGTGAAGTTAGTTAATTTATCTAACACATGACAGAAGAAATAGTATTTGCATTAATATATATGGATATATTACTTCAAATGCAACAATAATACACTTGTACATGTTTCACCCTCTGATGAAAGAATTACAAGTGTCAATAATATTTATAAATACATAAATAGAACCTAGTACCTAAGACAGAATGAATGCACTACAACTATTTTTTAGCTTTCCTTAGAGTCTTTTTTCCCAGAAGATTACAAGCTGCTTTTATGTTGTGGGACTAGGTGGTACCATCTGCCTCCTAAAAGAAGATTTGTTATTTTGCACTCATAGACATCTTACAGCAGCAGCTCTGCAATTACATGATGATTAGTGAGTTGTCCAGTTTTAAAAGAACTATGTTTGCAGAAAGCAATGCACCAGTTGCACCTCTATTGAGATGCTTTGTGCAGATGGTATACTGTTTGCTAGAAAGTATAGGTAAATAGGAGACTGGTCATAATTAACAAAAAATGGACTAAAATCCTTAGGATTTTAAAAGGTAATGTGGTGCAGCTTTTCTTTTAGAAAGACAAAAGAAGAAAAGGAAGTTCTACAGCAACTGAGTATAGATGAAACCTCTGAAATAAATGTATGTTCCAGTCTTTCTACATTTTTCCAGTTGGATTGTTTCTTTTGTAATGTCTGCAGTGTTAATCATTGTAGAGGTTCAAAGCTATTTCATTACAATTTGAGTACAAAAGGTGAGATAATCTGGTGTAATTTTACCAATTTCTTTGAAAGAGATATCTCTCAAGAGACATTATCTGCACCAATATAAAAAAATGGCAACAGGGATAACAGAAGCATTTTTTCCCTTTTTTTGTCACAGAGTGACAGAATCACAAAATGGATTATTTTACCACAGAAAATCTCTCTAACTCGGACACTCATTCACATTATTTCCTTATTTTTCAGATTTCAGGCCCTCGTACCTGTTTATAAGGGCACCTGGGGAGGTGAGGTAGCTCGAGGGGGGTTTCAGCAGCCACGCTGAGCAGAAATCCATTTCCACTCCCCTCCATGTCAGAGGTCCCCTCTGTCTGCCTGGGGGTGAATGGATGGTGGGGCCCTTTGTCTAAGGCATAGCAGAGTGTGGCTTCACAAGCTTGAGAGAAGGAATGCAGATGGAGCAGTAGAACAGGAAATTTCAAGTATATTGGGTTAAGATTGGTAGCTCAGTGATGTATATTAGAAATAGAACTCTCTGAATAGTCAATATATAATTTAGAGGCTTGATTGAGTTTTATTTTGTTCTAATTAATAAATTTTCAAAAGTACATAGTCATTAAGACAGATGACATTCTATTGTTTCATTTCTCTGCTTGAGAAAATATTTTT
This sequence comes from Geospiza fortis, assembly GCF_000277835.1. Taxonomy (NCBI): domain Eukaryota; kingdom Metazoa; phylum Chordata; class Aves; order Passeriformes; family Thraupidae; genus Geospiza; species Geospiza fortis. Next base: position 4,788,822 of record NW_005054318.1, on the reverse strand, counting down.
TTCAGTGACCATTTGGAACCTCCTTAGCTTTTCTGAGCTTTCTCACTTAAAGTAATGTTCTTTCTAATTCCTTACAATCATCACTTCATGTCAATCTTTATGGTTGACTTGGACAAATTAGATGCTGTTAGTGTCTGAGCCATAAAGACCCATGTCATATAAAGCCAGAATTGCTTACCTGAAGTTTGTATTCAGACAGTTTAAACATCAGCTGCTCACTGCTATAGGTGATATATAGTTTATTTCTCTTTCAATCACAATCTCTAGCACTTCTTAGGAAGGCAGTCTAAGGAATGATGGCCATTAATATAAGTAAATCCAAAGCAAAGATTAGCACAGAAAATTTCTGTGCTTGTGCCAAAAAACATTGGCAAAGCCCGGTGATTTAAAATACCTCCTTGACAGCTTTGATTATAATTAAATCATAGACATATGGGAGGCAAATCACTGAATGCCATTTAAGCAAAGAGAAATTTTAGAACCAAAGAAACAGGGAAGTTCTCTCTTAATTGAAGGTCACTTTTCTTCTTTCTTTCCTGTTCTTTGCATTTTTGTAACTGATCCAGCAATGTAATCAGTAATTTATTGCTGGTATTTTTTTCCGATGTGAAAAATAAAGATTCCGATTGTTTAAAAAAGGATTTTTATTTTCTTCATACTCTGGAATTACAGTAAATTATACTTATTGGGAATATAGTCAGGATATCCAAGAAAAATAGGACCTGCTTACCAGGTTGGAATACCTTCTGGATTTATTGCTTGGTCAGCAGTTTCTTGAAAACAATCCACCTGTTATAGGTGTATATAACAGAAAGGATATGGTCTGATTGCCTTTGTGTATAAGTTGTCATTATTGATTCAGTTCTGAGGAGATTTAAAGTGTGTAGCAATGAGTAGGACAGCTGTGTTGATGACTATAAAGATTAAAAACAAAGAATCAATATCTGTTTTTAAAACATTGAAGTGTCTAAATAATCTGTTCTTTTTATTTTCTAGATTACCTTTCACCATGCTGTACAAGAAGCAAAAGTGAGCTTCAGGTGGATAATTTTGCCTCAGTGAGATTTTTCCAGTATTTTGAAATGCACTGTTTAAATCCTGTTTATCAACAGCTTAAATAGCTAATTCAGCTAGACTGCAGTTTAAAAATGTTCAAATCTTTTTTTACACTCAAAACTACACAAGTGTAATACACAAGTATGACACAAGTTAACTACACAAGTTAAATACACAAGTATTTAACACTTAAAACTCAATCCTTGATCTTGCCAAACACAGAAAACTAATGGTAAATTTATGTCATAGTTATACTTTAAATACATAATGCTTATCATTTCCTTCAAAAAAATTTAAAATAGTGAATTTTTGATCCCTAAGGACTAACCAGTGTGTTTTCTTAAATGGCACACATCCGCAGATCTGCTTGGTAATTTATATGAAAAATTTTACACAATAGTAGAATAAACCAGAGGAGTCAGTTGAAACTTAAAATATGAGGGGAAAAAAAGTAAGTTTATCATCAAACTAAGGTTAGGGATAAGATTAGTGGTGAGCATGGAGTGAGATGAACTGTTTAGGGAAAGTAGAGAGAACAGTGGAGCTTTATTAGTGGTAAGTAATTTGGATACAAGAATAAATGTTTAGAGTTAGAGGGCATGCCCAAGGAAAAGAAGCTGCATTCTGGTTAAGAAGGTAGTTTTAGTAGTTCTTCCTTTACTACCATTGTAGTTTAAAAGTTGATATTTTGATTTTTAAATCACTTTTATTTTAAATTTCATACTTAAAGTATGCTTAGAAATTTTTTCCTATGTCCATTCATTGATGTGAATGAAGCTAAGAACCAAATCTTCTATGCTTTCTGTGGGAGGTGAAATTGATGGATTAGGGAGTGTTTAGATGAGACAAATCTCTTACCATGATTTAGCTTTGCAATAACTACTGCAGACTTTTACCCCTATGTTAAAAAATGGATCAATAACCTTGAAGTGAGAGCAGAGCCAGAGCCAGACAGTTTGGCAGTGTGAGCACCTGACAAGTCTAAAAGCATTCTCTCAGTACAAAACACTTGCACATATATTCATACTGCTATAATATTATCACCAGTCCAGTGTTCACCATTCTTTCATGGTGTCCTTCAGTGTGTGGCCAACCTTAAAAGATCTCATAGAACCACACCTAATTAATTTAATTTCTATGAAAAAGGTATTTAACATCTGCTCTTTAATCTTTATTCTTATTGTTGTTTGAAATAGTTGAGGTTTTTTTAAACTCACTGTATTAGATTAATCTTCTTTTCATACAGGAGACCCAGTGCTGCCCCTTGTATTGTGCTGTACTTGGAATTTACTTTGTCCATACCACCAACATAATTTCTGTCATTATGCATGTCCAGATACATCATCCAAAAATCTGATATTGACCTAACAATTACTGAAGTAACACAGATTGCAGTGTACATTTTTACTGAGGAGGGTTTTTTTGTTTGTTTGTTCTTTCCTATTTAATCTTGTACTGCAAGAAGTCAAAATTAGAGCATGACAAGTAAAAAAAAGATGTTATATGAGATGTAAGCATAGATAACTAAATAAGGGTGAACTTTTAATCTATTTTTTGTGCAACTCTTCTATTGGTAGGAACAAACCATAAACATTTCTCTTTGTTTACTATTTTGGAGTTTGGCATTCTGATGTTTCTAATAATGTTAAGGCTGGATGTAAATCATACAGTGCAAATCAGGAAAAAACATGCTTTTTTGACTCATTTATGCTTAGACGTTGGCTCCCTTGTTTCCCTTCTGAGAAAAGCTGGTATCTGGGACACAGACCTTTATTATCAGGGATCTGCTTCATTTAATGGTTTTTGGTCATTAGATTGACCTCAGAAAATTATTTCATTGACTGCTCCTTTGAGAGTCTGCCACACTGACACTTCAATCAAATATGTGCTCCAAAGGGAGCATACACAGAGAAAAAACTAAAGACATAGTAACCCATTATATTTGAAAATAACCTTTCATGAAGCATCATTAGACCAGTAAAAGGTGATAATTATTTCTATACTCAAAATTAATCCATACCGAAAGGTGGTGAAACTTAAACTGCCTGGATTATTTTCTACTTTTTCTTGATGAATATTTCTACAAAAAAGCATTTGAAGATGCTACCTTTTTTCTTTTTATTGCAAACAAGAAATAATTATGTGAATTTCTAATACTTGAATTGGTTCTGATGCATTTTTAAGATTTAATGCATAGGTGGACTCTTTATTAATATATAATTAAACTGCTAAATATTAATATTAATGGGCTATTCATTTATCCCGAGATAAAGATTATTATAGGTCAGAAGTTATCATTTGACCAAATAGTTGTCCAGCTTGACATTATGATTAATGGGATTTACATGCAGGGGTGGCTAATTGCTGCTTCTGATAAATCCTATTATGTTCACTTGTCACTAGCCAAGTATTGAAATAAATGGGAGATGATGTATAATTCAGATGAGGAATCTGTGATCAAAGAAACCTAGCTGAAGAAGGAAAAGCAAATACCTCTTGAGTGCATATACCCTGACTCATTTGTTATGAGCAGAATTATAAAGTCTGCATATATGCTATGACCAAATAAAATGATAACATTTATAAAGGATGGAAGAAAAAAATAATAAAAAGATTTCTTTAAAAAATGCACTCCTTTAGTTTTCCATGTTCTGGGGTAAAGACACAGGCTACTGAAAAGGAAGAGATGAATATCATTCATACAAATAAGGTTCTTGCTGAGGATTTCCTTGATTACTTTCAGGGTATAAATTATTCTTTGTGTTGATTGCTATCCAGAGTAGAGAAGAAATTACCTACCCCTGAGTAGCTATTCCTCTTTGCAGCCTAGTAATCTAATCTGTGGGATTTAGCAACTTTTAATTAATCAGATAAATCAAATGGAATAAAATACAAAAATAAATAACAGTAATTAAAGACAAACTTTTGTTTCTGAGAGCATTCAGATTAGTTAGCAAAAAAATTAAAAGTTTGTTCCTAATACAGTTTTCAAACTAGAGGGTGGTGGACTCTCCTTCTAAAGGCTAGCAGGTGGTAGTACCTGTTGAAACAGAGTTTACTCTTGTTGCCTCAAAACTTTTTCCTCCCTGACCTATAGATTATTCTCATTTTCTCTTCTGCCTTGTGATAGTTAGGGTACATTTTATACGGGCCATATTTAGCACTAGCCAGTCCTTGTGTTCTCCAAAAAACTTTACAATGTTATACGTAGGTGCCTCAAAGCCTGATTCAAGACATGGGTGATGAGTACAAGCATATTGCTTTTCTTAATAGTCTGAGTTTAATCTGTCCAAATAATCTGATTTTACTAGTAGGTAACATCTAAAAACATATCAAAAAGAAATATTGTTACTTGTATAATTCAAAAATAAATTTGGGTCAACGGGGCTTATTAAAGATCCTGATAGATTCATGTGTTATCCCTATTTTGTAAGCATGATATAAATCATAAAATTACTAGGATTTCTGTAAAGCACTTGCTGTGCAGTTATAAGAAAGTTATTACTCAGACCAAAGGAAACTGCATTTTTTTACATATTTTCCTTTTCTGTTGTGTGCTGATAAGCCATAGCAGGAAATTACTGCAGGAAGGAAAGGTCTATGTAGGACAGCCAAATTCAGGATCAATTTCACCTTGGTATTAACATTTTGTGAAAAGGAAAGCTAAATGGTTCTAGAGATACATTTTCCGTAAAGATATCATTAACACCATTGCAGAAGGTCCTGACAGTATAGATTACTTTGTGTAATTCTGAATTTGCTTTTTCACATTACTAACTACATATTAACACATTCCACCATGGGCAAAACCTACAGGTGATAAGTCAGTTTGGACCTAGTTATGACAATTACATTTGGGATGGAGACTACTGGCACTAAAAGAGTAAACAGCCACAAGGCTGCTTCACCTGTCTCATGTTGAGACAACATCAAGTCCTCATATGAACTTCACAGCAAACTGAATATTGGGAGGATGCTTCCTAATGGAAGTAAAAGGAATGCCTCAGCTTCCACAAAACAGAAACATGTTCCTTGAGAGAAAGATAAAACAAACAAACAAAAAAAAAAACAAACAAACAAAAAAAAAATTAGTCTGTGATCACAGAATCATAGGTTGCCTTGGGTTGGAAGGCACCTTAAATGTCATCAAGTTCAACCCCCTCCTGCTGTGGGCAGGGAGACCTTTCCCTAGACCATGGACTCACAGCCCCATCCAGCCTGGCCTTGAGCACTTCCAGAGACAGAGTATCCATGTGAGAAAACATGTCCTGGGGTGCACTGGACTGATCATCGCCACCTGCTCAAGGTAGGGGATTGTCCTGTTCTGCTCAGGCATGATGACTTCAGGCTACCAGTGAAATTATTTATGTCTTTCTTAAAAGAGACCCTGTGTCCTGTGAATTTTACTAAATTTTTAAAAGGTATGAACTTGTCTACTTAAAAAATTTCTGAAAGAAATTACTCGGTCTGTTTGTCATAATAGAGACAAGAGTCTAGAGTTTACATTGTATACCTCTCCAGTAAAACATCATTCCTTTCTCAAATTTAGACTGCTTATATCTGTATTATATATACATTATATATAATATATATATATACACTTTAGTTACTAATTCAGTAATTTTGCTATTAATACATTTATATGTGCCCTTGCTTTGCTTATTGACTCTCCTAGTAGGTTTTCATCTCTACTTTGTATGCAGTTATTACATGAATAATGCAGAAGCAATTTTTTTAGCACGATATCTTGACAAAAATGAGTTTGTTCAACTGTAGTAACAACACAGTGCTGGCAGCCAGTAATTTCATGAGAGACTTTTATTGCTGCCAGGGGAAAAAGAAGTGGATAATCAGTACCCTAAGGGAAATATATTAGTACTATAATTCAATTCCTAAGTGACCTGGCAATTAATAACCAATAATGATGAGGGCCAAAGAGCAAAAGAATAAGATATGTTGTAAATTATTTCATGAACAGTCTGTTTGAGAAAGGGCACAGTTCTCAGACACCTTATAGGCCAACAGAGAATTCTTTAATACTCCTATGTCTGTAGGTGAACTCTGCTACATGAAAAAAAAAATATAGTCTTCATCCTCTAATGATGACAAAATGATTACATAAATAATGTTAAATCATTTTTCGTGGCTGAAATATGCAAAGCTCATCAGTTTAAGCAAAGTAGGGTTTACTAACACCTACATTTGCAAAAAGTATGGTATGCCTTAGGGATAGAAATATGAAACAAGATAGATAATCATGCAATTTAATACATAGTAAAGGAAAAAGACAAGAAGTAATCTCTGTCAACATAAGTACAGAATAATATAGTGTAACAGCAAATTACTAAGAAGGGAAAAAACCTGAGTTAATATTGGGAAAACAGATTTTCCTGCAAACCTGTGCTTTATTGTTAATCTTGGATTTTCCTTTTTTTCCTTTTGCTTTTTAAGTTTACTCTTAAATATCTACTCATAAGATATAAGATTGTCTCATGACTGGGCTCATCCTGACACTTAAATATTCATATAAAATCAAGTATCAATACAGTCAAGCTGCTTATCCATTGGAAAACAGAAAAAAACAAATATAGAAAAATATTCTAAAAAACCACAGCCACAAACATCTACACAGAATCATTTAGGTTGGATGAAACCTTTAATATCAAGTGCAGTTGTAGACCTAACAGTGTCGCAGGGTGAAGACTGTCTAAAAAATATAGAAATCCTTACTTTTGATAATGCAAAACCTGTTAGTTTTTTTTCTCATAAGAATGTATAAAAATATAATTAAATAAATTATATATATAAATAGTAGAGTATAAAATAAACCTCAATGTTACAACATCAAAACAAAAAAATTATCTTAAAAATAAGAATCGTTTAAGTAATGCAGATATGAAGCAAGCAAGAAGGCTAAACATTCTGAAAAAGATTTCCACATACTTAAAATCAAGGAATTTTTAAATCAAGATTATAGAGAACCACAGAATTTAATGGGAAAATTATGGATTTATGCAGACACTTAGCATAAATTCCAAGCAACATAAATATCAAGAAACAGAGTTCACCTATTCCAAAGAAACACATCTGAACTGGGCAACATTCTTAGACAATGGAGTTCAATTTCTCTGAACAGCTAAATTGTTAAAAAAGCCTTTGGCATAACTTTGGTTTAAATCACTTCCTACTCTTCAGAGCACCTCCTTGGCATGTATTGAAATTCAGTGTAGGGCAAAGATAGTTCCAATACTCAGTCTAGAAGTAACCCTTGTAGTCTGCTTTCAAAGACAGCTGAGGACTCATGCCTGTTAGTACAGATTCAGCCAATAAGTTTGTTCTGAGGGCTTACATAAAAATGAAAATGAAATTTCACACCTTTTCCCCTAAAGAATTATTTCATTTCAACAACTTATTTTTTGCTTGAAAATGTATGTGGTTTATATAAGTATATAGGGGTGTCTTATTGCTTCCTCCCTGTTAATTAATTAAGCAGTTTTATGAATATTACAAAGGTTTTTACTTTAAGTGTCTTGTTGTTGTTATGATGACCAAATGTTTATGTGGCATTTTAGAACTTCGACCTGAATAGGTCCCATGATTTTAATGAAAATTGGGTGCTTTTCTTCCTTACTCCCTGTTGTGGTTTAACCCCAGCCAGCAACCAAGTGAGCTGCTCTCTCCCACTAGCAGGATCAGGGAGAGAATCAGAAGAGTAAAAGCTAGAAAACCCATTGGTTGAGATACAGACTATTTACTAGGGAAAGAAAAATGTGCACACAAGCAAAGCAAAACAAGGGATTCGTTTACTGCTTTTTAAGGCCTGGCAGATGTTCAGCCACCTCCAGGAGAGCAGGATCCCATCACACATAACAGTGACCTGGGAATAAAACTACAAACGCTCCAAACATCCCCCTCCCTCCATCTTCCCCCCATTTTATATACTGAGGATGTTGTCACACAAGGTCTGGAATATCCCTTTGGTAACTTGGAGTCACCTGTCCTGGCTGTCTCCTCCCAGCTTCCCATTCACTCCCAGCCCCCTTGCTAAAGTGGCAGTAAAAAAGTAGAAAAGCAATATTGCTCAGCAACAAAAAATATCTCTATATTATCAACACTGTTTTCTGGATAAATCAAAAACATAGCCCTATACCAGCCACTGTGAAGAAAATTAACTCTACCCCAGCCTAAGATCTCAAGACTGCAATTTGGAACTTTGTCAATGCAAACAATGTTTGGAACATGAGCAAGGCTTGAGTTATATCATAAGTGGTTTTACTGTTTAGAAAAGTAGTGGCTATTCTCAATTAGCATTTCATTTCTGCCCTTCTACTTTAATCATGTACCTCTACATTTCTGCAGTGACAAGTATATGGAAGAAAACTAATATACCTGGAATTGCTTAATCTTTTACATTCACAATAATAAAATTAAATTGTTCACACTGCTTTTCAGACATTGGATGTTACAAGGTGTTTTACAAAGTAATGAATTAAAATGTCAGTAGTGCTGTGCCCTGTAGGCAAATAGAGCTTCTATTATGTTACAACAATTGTTCACACACACATGTAGAATTCCAACCTGATTTTATATTGAGAGCATGAATGAAGAGGTCATTGAGGGTATTCTCTACTCATTTTATGCAGTTCCAAAAGCTCTAAAAACTTTTACCTAAATAGACAAAGACATACAAGGCAAAAAGAACATCTATAGACGAGGAACTAGCAATGCCTACATTTTGCTAATTTATACCACCAGAACTAGTTAATCTAAAGCCTTTGTTGGCATTATGATTTGTCAATGTAGAAAAATTGTGTAATCACAGAAAAAACTGTTCAACAGTATTCACATTTTGTTTGCAAATTACCATATCCAAATTTATCAGAAATATGTGACAACTGTTGTAAGTATATGAATTAAGCATTAATGTAGAGCTAAAAAAATAATTTATTCAGTGCCCCTTTGGCCAGATTTAGCGTGCTAATTCCATCTGATCCTTTTTTGGCTATTTCTCAGATTGATTTTCTTTTTCTTTCTACTGTGAATTGAAATATTGCTCCTGCTATGTCATCTCATTGAGAAGTGATTTATAGAAGAAACTAAACATATTCTTTTTTATTAAACAGTAGATTTAAATCCAGATTTAAAGGGAAGGCCCTGCAGTAAGGGGAAGTAGTCTTTAATTGAAGATGTCCTCAACCAGTCTGCTATAGAAAGGCTTTTTAAATTATGTTTATCTACCTGATTCTTTCTTCTTCCTAATATAGTAATTTTTAATTAGTCAGCCACTCACAGGCTAGCTTTACAGCCTTAGTTTAACAGTCTTTGCAATATAATTTTTCCTCATTCCTGTTCAAAGCAGGGTCAGCTCAAGCTGGTTTTTCAGGAGAATTTTCTTTTGAGTTTTGAAAATCTCCATGGAAGAAGACACCAAAACTTCACCAGCAGAATGTTCCAGTGTTAAATCACCCACACAGTAAAACATTTTTCTTAATTTGGAGTAATTAAGGTTTCTGAAGAAAACAGGAGATAAAGGAGAACCTAGAGAAAGGCTACTACACAGAAAAATTAGTATATGGGATAATCAAAAGGTGAAATAGAGATGGGGATACCTAGCAGCCATGAGATGAAAGTGGCAACACTACAGCACTACAGCAAGGTGATATTTAGTATGAAAATATTAAACAAGAAGAAATTAACCTTTAATTCTTAATGCTCCTCACCAACACAGAGAAGGAATTTTCTTCCTCAAAATTGATTGAAATAAAAAATTATGCTTGGGAAATTTTCAAGACATTGTTATAAAATGGAATAGTTTGGATTTTTTGGTCTGTTTTATTATAGCCCCAAATAGTGTCAGTATCAAAGTTTCATTTTCTGGTGTGATAAGGTTAACCTTATGACTTCTGCAGATGGATCTCTGCACCCTTATGGACCATCATGGGCGGCAGGAGCAGAACTGCCTCACCATGGTGTGAGCCATGGGCTGCAGGGGAATCTCTGCTCGGGCACCTGGAGCCTATCCTGACCTTCCTTCTGCGCTGACCTTGAGGTCTGCAGGGCTGTTGCTTTCACATATTTTCAGTCTTCACTCCATTTGTCCTTCTGCAGCAGTTTTTTCTCCCTAGCTCTGTAATCTCAGAGGTGCTACCACTGTTGGTGATGGGCTAGTCCTTGGCCAGCGGTGGGCATGTCCTGGAGCTGCCTGGCATTGGCTGTGCCTGAGATAGGAAAAGTTTCAGGCAGCTTCTAACAGAAGCCACCCCTGGAGTCTCCAGAGGTTTTCCATGCCAACACAAAAAATGCATTTTGCAAATGCAAAAAATGCCTTTTGCCAAAATCTTACGTGATTAACACAGGAAGCGGTGGCAGGAAAGCTAATGATGGAAAAGGACATCCAAAGGATACAGAATCTGCTGTTGATTAAAGAACCTCACATTTCTATAGTCATGACCTATCACTGCCATCAGACTATACAAATAATTTGAAATTAATAAATTTTGTATTAAATACATTGATCCAATTGTAGTTTCAATAGGCGTATAATAATAAAAACCTAAGTGTTAAGCAGTTATTCTGAAAAATGTAGAGGAAAATAAAACAATAAAACATCAGAACAATTAGTCCTGTAAGGTCCAGCAGTGATCTGTACCTATACGGTAATGTGATATATTTGTTAATAATTACTTTGCAGCTTTTGATCACCACACAGTATTGTTAGCAAGCCATAGGGATTGCACTTGAATTGAGAAAATTGAAATCCCATGCACTGAATGAGTATAATAGACTGCTCTGTGTGTAAATTATATTTATTTGGCTGCAGCCAGCAAGATAAAATGCTTAATCTAAAAAACTAATAATCACAAACCAGAAATTCATCACTATAACTCATTTCCGTGGTACATGTTACAAATTAAAAAATAAACACTAGGGGAAACTATATATAAAGGATCCCAGAGGCTCTTACAGTATTCTAAATGGATCATAATTTAAAAGCTGAATTATGGTAATATTACTTTATTGATGGATTGTGCTCATAAGTTGTGACTGTGCAGATAAATTATTTTTAAATAAGAAGCAAATAATAGAAATATAATAATGGTGGTATTGAAATTCAGATCTTAAGTTTCATAATTTTGCTTGCTTTCCTCATGAAAAGGTTTCTCAACACAATTACAAAGTCATTAGTCATCTTTAATTTATGAAGATGTTTATCTTGTTTTCATTGAAATTAGAGAAAAAAATTATATACTTAATAGGGAAACTAAAAGTAAAATGGTAAAAGTATTGTTTCCATTGGGTGGAAACATGTTGGATTTAAAATAAGATACAGATTTTAGAATTCAAAGATTGTACCTTTTAAAACCATACAATAGAATCATCAAATCTTTTAGGTTGGAGAGGATCTGTGAGGTCACTGAGTCCAACCGCTAACCCAGCAAAGCCAGGGCCACCACTTGACCGCATCCCCAAGTGGCACATTGATGTCTTTTGAATATCTCCAAAGACGGTGGCTAAACCACTTTCCTGAGCCACCTGTTCCAATATATTCTCTCTGTGAATAAATTTTTCCTAATATCCAGTCTAGCTTTCCCCTGGCGCAGCTTAAGACTGTGGCCTCTTGCTGTGTCACTTTTCACCTGGGAGAAGAGACCAACACCCACCTGGCTACAGCCTCCTTTCAGGAAGTTGTAGAGAGTGATGAGGTCTCCTCTGAGCCTCCTTTTCCAGGCTTGGGCTCCATATCCTTCACCAGTTCAATTGCCCTGCTCTGGACAAGCACCTCAATGTCTTTCTTGTAATGAGAGGCCCAGAACTGAACTCAGGATTTGAAGTGCAGCCTCACCAGTGCTGGGTACAAGAGGACAATCATTGTCCTTGCTCTGCTGGCCACACTATTTCTCATACAAACCTGGATTCCATTGGCCTTCTTGTCTGTTTGACGACACGCTGGCTCGTGTTCAGCTGGTATATCTTTTATTGAGTGAAAAAAAAACCCCAAACATTGCTATGTCTATAAAAAGAGTTATGAGGAAAATGAATGCTCAATTTAAGTTTAACTAGTCACTTATGCAGACTCTCATACTAATGAATAAAATAATCTTTATTTTCTGAATTAAACTAGAGTGGGCAAAGACTACATTAAATTTGAAGACTACTTTCCCAGATCAAATTTATCTGTCTTGGGCATGCTCCTGCAGACAAACTGCAAGACAGTCTGTGCAGGGCATATACAATTACATTATTGTCTAGCTGTAGTCAATGGAAAATATACTATCAGGTTCCTGATGAAAGTTAGAACTTATATCGATCTATTGATTTACTTGTTAAGCTAATTTACAAATTTTTCCACTCTGACAAACACTGGCACCTATATAACTGGTCCAAAAATAATAAATTACAATATATCACTTTTAAATTTAGGTTTTTCTTTAGGAAATCTTATCCACTGAAAATGATGTGAACTTATTCAATGCACGTCTTGGCCCTCTAAATTAGCATATCCACAAAATAGAATGGTATAAACATAATCTTCAAAGGTACTTTGAACTTTACTTTTTCCTTGGAAATAAGTGTGAAAAAAATTCATTTTGCACTAAGTCAGTCTTTTCCTACCTATTTTAACTATGAAAATAAGTGGTAGTAGGGGACAGAGTGAGACCACGAAAAGAACAAAGCTACAAATTTAATAGCTATACTTGTTAGTGTCAGGCCAAATTTTACAAGCATTTTCACTCTTCATATTACATAGGAATAGTCACATTAAATTTGATTCTATAAATCATGAATCAGGAATACTAAAGTCTTAAATAATCACAGTCTGCAATTCCTATGTTATAGAGCCTCTAAACTCAAAAAAGGATCTTGTTTATGGTTAATTAGCAGAAGAGTACCACAGCAATGGCAAATTAAATATAATTTACAGGTGACTGGGAAGACACAATTCATTGATGATCAAGATGAAATTCAAAAGAATTAAAAGTTGTGTTATGTCTATTACACCTGACGTATTCTGATCTGGATGAAAAAACCCTGTAAATTTTACCTTTGATTGCATTTGTAAAATTTAGATAGCCAATTAAAGCATCCATAAGCATTTATCAGTTTTCAGATATATATGAACTCAGTAAAACATAAACCAAAATTCTTTCACATGACGGGAGACAATATAATTTTAAGTGATTATGGACTCAGATTTTTTTATGCCAGTAATAAAGTAAATCAGTCTTCAGAAAATCTGCTTCCAGTTGTCGTGCTGGAAGTAGCTTAAAAATTATATCTATAAAGTATGGGAATGAAGCTCTCAATGCTACTCATGTTTTTTACATTAAGAAATTTTTTGATAAAAACACCCAGATTCAATTGAGGAAAGGAATATATCTCGCTCTTGATGCATGTCCTTAAAGTTCTTCCTCATTAAAATAATTTTTTAAAAAGCAATTTTCTTCTTTTGTGTAAAACAGATGAAAGTGAATCAGCTTTTTTTAATTCAATCATTAATCTACCGATCTATAGTTAGAATATATGTTAGATTTTTGAAGACTTCATACTTGGTGTCATGGTTTGAGAGGAAGTACGTTTTCTGAGATATGAAGTGGTCAGGCCAATAGGTGTTCATATTTGAATATTGGCACCTGGTTTGGCCACTGAGGACATTGGCCTCTGAGAACACAGGGGTTAAAAAGCAGAGCACTCCTGGGGGAAGTTGTCTTGGAGTCCGGGGAGGGAAGAAGGTTGGACTTCCCCTGCCCAGCTCCCGGCTGTGCTGGGGAGGGGAAGCCATGTGGCTGGGTGAGGTAGGCCTGGCCAGAGGATGGAAGGGTGGAAGACAGAGAGAGGCATCTCCGCGAGAGAATCTCCGAGAGAGAGAGAGAGAGAGAGAGAGAGAGAGAATCTGTATGTGTTTTAACGTCATTTGAAGCTAACAAAAATTCATGCCTTTTTTTTATTGGGCTCCATAGAGATTTAAGCCAATTCAAAAACAACACTGAGAACTGTTTCAGGACATTAAATCTGGGTGAATTCAAGAAGTAATGAGTAGTATGTTGGTTGTAAACATTTCTATTTTTAATATACTTATAATATATTAATATACATGTATATTCAGAATATATTCTGCATGAATTTCATCTTACTAGCAAAATATGCTGCACTTCCTTAAAGTGATGACAAGAATACTGCAGATCATTACCCAGGACATTTGAGTTTCCTGTGCTCAATCATGTATATATATGAATTCTGTTTAATGAGTGGGAAATGCCAGCAGATAATTTGTTTGGTTATTACTTAGAGAAATCGTGCATTTCTCTATTGAAAGAGCCCAACTATAACCACCTGATCATATTCACCACCTGCTCCCAAACAAGTTGATGAGCTAGGAAGGCTTACACTTAAAATGCTCCATCAGAATAAAAGATTTTTATATGAGGATTGTGATAGTCCCAATTTAGATCAAAGTCTATATTTTGTGATCAGAGGAGATACTTGGACTGCCCTTGTCATGTAATGCAGGTCATGTAGAACGAGAAATAAGAAAATGGAATTTCAATCATCTGTCAAAAAATAATCATAATACAGATAATAATAGTTGTGTTACTAAATTTTGGTTCAAATTTGGCATCTACAGAAATTTGGCGTAAAAAATGGTGCTTTGTAAATTTGTGCTTTTTTGTTTTATGTATAATTTGAAAAGACAGTATAAAATAGGTGGTTCTTCTCATCATTAGATGCAACTAATTATGAACTACAAATGTGTTTTAGATCAGAAAATTAATTTACAGATTTTTTCCAGTTCTCTTAAATAAGACAAAAAACCAAAAATCATCAAAATTGCTCTATATGAAAATTACCTTTCTGCTTCTGTGTATACTTATATATTTTGTATTGAATAGAGCCTTTTTTTCCAAGAAATACATATATATATATATATATTATCATTTGCAAACCACCTCATACACGAAAGTCAAAAGTGCTTTTTATATCTGCAAAGGGCTATTTATATCTTAATCCTGTTATTGATATTTTGTCTATCAAAATGTATATACATGAGGCCAACTTCTATATAGGTGAAGTATTCTGCTGGACATGCTTAGGCCAGATGAAAATTCTTGCTGGCCCATATATTTTGAGTCAAAATGTGGGGCAAATGAGGGTTTGGAAAACTGCAGTGAGATTTGTAGCAGGAGGTTAGTTTACTACATCAAAATATCCATTCTACTACATGTACATTTAAATGTATAGACTTCATAGTTTCAGGAATAAACCAAACAGAATTGATACTATTTCTAAATACATTGAAATTTTAGAAAAAAATTATATCTATCTATCTATCTATCTATCTAGATATAATTGTTTATTATAGCTTTACACCAATGTCATGACTGTCATGATTGTTTTTGAATGGACAAGAATGACACTCAGGATTAGAAACTTACTTCAGATAGTGGTCATGGAGGAATATTGTATAAGTTGACAACAGAGGAATGTATTTCTCATAAGTGATTTAATTAAAAAACTTAATTAAAAATTCAAACTTCTAAGAACAGTAATTTCTTTACTAAAATCGGAGTGACTATGCCAAGGAAATTAAACAATGTCAATAAGGAAGTAATTACTGAAGAACTGTGATAAATTTACTGAGATCTAGGCAGCATTTCTGAAAATCATTTCAGACTGAATGACTGAGTTGACTGATTCTGTAGTTTATACTTTTGCTTTATTTAAACTGTATGATGACTATTTTAATTTTTGACGATTTTAATTCCCTTATTTTCTTGCTGTTACTTCTTCATACTGAAATGAGTCAAGTGAAGCCATTTAAAACAATTTTTTTCAAAATAAAGTTTACCCAAAGGATCAGATTTTTAGTCA
Source organism: Geospiza fortis (assembly GCF_000277835.1). Lineage (NCBI taxonomy): Eukaryota > Metazoa > Chordata > Aves > Passeriformes > Thraupidae > Geospiza > Geospiza fortis. The sequence continues at coordinate 4,772,898 of NW_005054318.1, read as the reverse complement.
GTCTTCACTCAAAATACGTAAAAAACACCCATAAAATTTCATTTATTAGCAATAGAAACTCCTGAAATATTTCACTTTTGACATCATTGTTAAAAATAAATTTAAGAAAACTTTATTATGTATCCAATACTTTCATTTTTTTCTTGGCAGAATAGTCCTTGATTATTTTCTAGGGTGAAAAATGAAAAAATAAGGAAATAATCGCTCAAGACGGAAGATTCTGAATAGAGAGATTAATATGCTTAAGCAATTGTTTGATATTTTTCTAACAGGAATCATAAAGATTTTCAATACATTTCTAATGAAAAAAATTGCATTTACTCAAAATTTAATGTTTCACCATATAATATCAACTGCAAAGCTTTGTCAGGCCTTACCTACCTGAGAATTTACCTGCTGCATCACTAACTTCTGTTGATCCACAAACCAATTGCCAGGACTGTTGTTGTTACTCTCTCAAAAAAGGGATTCAGGCTCCTAGATACATTAACTCTTTCAAGCAGACACTGTCCCAAAACTGAGGTATCCTTATCTAACCCCTCACATCAACATTTTTCCTACTCTTTGTTGTTGCTTCCACTTAGAGAACAAATACCTTTATAACATCTTCAGAAATGCTGGATGTATTATAGTATTGCTACATGTATTATAGTTTTAAGAAAAGGACATTTTCCTGTCTTGATGGAGAGAGACTATTGACTCCTTCTATTTCCCATTTATTACAAAAAAAAAAAAAATCTAGGGAGCTTTCCAGCTCAGCTGAGAACACAGAAATCATATCACAGTCAAAAACAGACAGAAGGGGGGAGATGGCTGCAGGAATACAAAGGATCTTGGCTGTTCTTGACATGGATTCACAATGGGAAAGCAGTTATTAAGACACATCAGAATAATTCCTTTTTTTTCATAGCCAGGCAACATCTACGCTCTTTATTGAGCTCATAAGGCTGTTGCAGATTCAAAGGGTTAATATAATTATTTTATAAAAGACTCTACTACATAATGCCAATGTAACTGCAGACTCAGTTCCATTTTTACTTCCTAACTACTTTTGCCCCCCCATCCTTTCACAGCTCATGCATCACTGCTTCTATAAGAGATGTCACTGCATGTCCAGCAGCTCCCAAATTATCCTCTCCTCCTAGGAGAGTGGAAGCCTGAGAGTCCTGCTGTCAGGACTCTGATGTCATTCATTGATTCAGCACTTGCTGTTTGCAAATGCAAAAGAGTAGCTGGTAACTAACCAGCATTTCTTCATCCTCTACACTTTAAACCATAAATTGTTTCAAATTATTTTGTTCAATTTTTCTATCAGTTTTTCACTGTGCATTTTGTTTTTAATATAGCCTTACATGCTTCATTGCTCACTGTGGAAGTGTAATCATATTTTTTGGCCCTTCAGTGTAAGTTAGTATCAATGACAAAAAGACCAGAGCTGGAATAAAACCTCCAGAGCTGCCAGATGCAGGTTTTGGATCCCAAAGACTGTAGGGCTGGGATTTAAAATACAGCTGAATCTGGACTCCCAGCTTCAGGCCAGTGCCTGCCAGAGGCTGCACTGTGACAGTTCAGTGACATCAGGGAAAAGAAGGAAATGGGGAAAAAAAAATTGGTACTGATTTTAATGACTTGCATCTGCTATCTATGAAATTTCCTGGTGCAGGAAAAGAGCCGTCAAAAATTTACATAAAATTTTCAGCCAAAATATCCCTTATGATTTTTCACTTCTGTATCACATAGATTAGTGAACTAGACTCAGCTGGCACAGGTAGTAGCCATGGCTTTACTTGATATTCTGCTCCTATTCCTTTCATATGTGCCCCTTTTGCTTTTGCAAATAGCAAACAAGATTGAGACTAAGTAAAGAAGAGGGATTTAAGTCCATTTCTCCTTTAAAATCTTATTCCCTGGCCATCTGGCAACTCCTCAGGTGGTAACTAAAGATGTAATGGTGATAGATGAGGTTGAATTTATGAACTTTATGAGCCATGGTAATAAGAATCTCTAAGTGTTTTGCCAAGTAACAATGGCACAAAGGCTCCATTAATCTTGTCTACACCAGCACTACTAAACATGGATGTTTCCCTGTCATACTTCAGGAAGTATGTGAGCATGGCCACCGTGTATTTTGCTAGGCTATCTCACAGTGGTGGTAGCCATCCACAGACACAAAAACTAGGATGGTGGAATACCATCTCTTTTGGTTGCTGAAGCATAACTGCTGGGGAGTCTGGATAGGTTATGTCTGTGTCATCAGTATTGCCAAAGCAGCTGAGAGCTTCATTTGGGCAAAGCCTGATAGGATTGGACACACCATTACCGTGAAACCATGGATCAGGAGCAGGGAAGGTTCTGTTCACTCTCCAAATGGTTTTTCAGTCCCTGAACTGACTATTGGCACAGCAATGGTAGTCGAGGTTGTAAGCTTCCAAATGAACCAATTAAGCTGTCTTCTTGACAGTGACTCTTATTGCTATACCAGTCCTTTTCCATTTTCTTATGCACAGAACACAATTTTTCCTATCCTACAGTTTTTCTTCTGCTTAGAGTTTCATTTTCATTGTGCATAGTGACCCAGTGCAAAGAGGCATCATTGCTCTAACAAACCAGACTCTGGTGGAAAATGGTAGCTGTTGAATTTCATTTTCACTTCCTCCCTTATTTTTAACAAGTACAGACCTGGCAGTTTGGAGTAGTGTAAGTTAATCTGCATCTGTACCTTGGCTCTGAACAGCTAAGTTCAGGTATAGCACAGTGTTTCTTAGACCAGTGTCATTGATGGATGCTGCTTGTTGCTATTGCTGCTGATGTGATTGCACAAGGCAAAAGATAAAAACATAATGCTCCAACTTTGCCCCAGTGCACAATAACTGCACTGATAGATTTATCCCACTTTGGGGTACAAGGAGTCATTTTTATAGCGATTGATCTGATAGCCAGAGCAAACAAAGGACACTCTTGAAATGGTGATATAAAATGTCTGTCATAACAAACCCTGCAGGAAAGCAGGAACACAATGCAATTATTACAATGAATGCAATGTAATGCGAGAAGCAAGGCAGCATATCTGTAATGCCCACTCACAGAATGGACTTCTCTGCTTTTTTGCTAGTCCATTGATTCCTTCTTGGAACAGTCATGTACCCATGCTGTTTACAGTCTCAGTTTTCCAATTTGATGATCATTTATCCAGTACCAATTATAATCAAACCAAAGCTTTGTTTTTATTGCACATTTTGTAACTTTGTCTAGTACCTAACATAACTCCTGCCATTCTTCCACTGTTTTCTTTTATGTATCTTAATGGGTTGCTCCTCATTTCAATTTCAGTTCTTGGATGTCTAATTGTTTTAATGAATATTCAGTATATTTATGACTTTGTTCTTGAGGTAGAACAGAATTTCTTTCATTGCTTTGTTCTTAAGGTAAAACAAAACTTTAAATTAAACTTTTGTTTTCTGGTATTTCAATGAGTCTATTTTCTGTGATAGGTTTTCATTTCCTTCCAGATTTAATAGGATTCAAAAAAAGTTAAAAGAATAATAGTTTATATGTATGTGTTTTTAAGGTCTCAAAACACTCATTTAAACTTTGAGTTGTTCTGAATTTATTAAAGCTAATTTTAAAACTTAATTGATCATTAACAAAGCTATTAATTTTTCTTCCCAGCAACCTTATGAGAGATGGCTCTTCTGAAAGTTTTGAGTAGGTCAGATATTGCCAGATTACTAATTCCTCAATGGATATGTATTCTCTCTTTTCAGTTTATGTATTAGTTATTATTCTTGTAATATTAAGAGACTTTATTATATTGCATAATCATTCTTAATATTCTTAGAATTATAGAGTGGATTCTGTTGAAAGGCACTATAAATATCATCTAGTTCCAACCACCCTACCACAGGCAGGGATGCCACCCGCTAGATGAGGTTGCTCAGGGCCCCATCCAACCTGGCCTTGAACCCTTATGGGGATGGGGCATCCACAACTTCCCTGAGCAACCTGTTTTAGACCCCAAAATGTCTGGCATTCTGGGCCATGAGTGAGCACTGTTGGCTCATGTCCAGCTTTTTATCCATGAGAGGCCTCAAGTCCTGCTATGCAGGGCTGTTCTCAATCCCTGTACCAAACTGCAGGAGTTCATCCAGGCCCATTTCTTGAGCTTTTACAAGTTCCTCTGGATGGCCCCATCCTTCTTGAACCTCACCACTTGGTTTCATGTCATCTGCAAACCTGGATGGTTTGCATTTGATCCCTCTGTCTGTGTCATTGAAGTTATTAAACAGTACTGGTCCCTGTACAGATCCCTGAGGGACACCACTCATCAGTGACCTCTATCTGATCAAAAACATTGATTGCTCTTCAGTTTTCCCTCTGTATGGCTGGCTGAATGACTCTTCTGGAACTGGGACTACCCCAAATCAGTATATGGTGATGGAGGTGCAGGTAACCTAGGTCTAAATTATTCAAAATTTTTACAGAATAAATTTTAGAGGTGCCTGCACATCTCACACACGTGTGGGTAAATCTTAGCTGTATGTGGGATACATCATTGCTTTAGGGATTTTCAAGAAAATACTAGTAAATATGGATATATTTTTTCTGCTGAGGAAGTATTTAATATTCAAACGTCTTGGCTATGTAGCAGCATGAATTATCAGGGAGAAAATTTTCAAGACATACCTTCATTAACAGTTTTAAGTACATGCAACTGGTCATAAAACTGTTTATGATACTATTATTTTCTACATCAGTGAAATTATGTACAATGTTTACAAAAAAAAACACACAAAAAAATGAGGCAAACAAAATGTTTTCTTCTTGTTGCAGGCCACTGGACTGTATTTTTGAGTTGTAATTTTTTCCACCCAAAATGATGCAGATCAAAAAAGACCCAGAACTTGTCTCTAGCTTAAAATATTTGACCTCATTAAGCATTATACTAGGTCACTAAAATATGAAATGTTTCTCCCATTCTCCTTTACCCTGTAGCCTCAATAGGCACATAGGCACACAATATTTTGGATATCTTCTATAGAAGTAGTGTTGAAGTGTATACTAACCAAGAGCAGATTTGGCTTATTTATTTTTAAATCCAAAGTACACTTTGCTCTGTACACTTTAAGGTTAAACCTGTTTGGGAGATTTTTTCAGTCTGTAAAAGATCCAGTTTTAGTTGTGCTGCACCTGACTTGGGGAGGATACTCATATGCACAGTTTACTCATACCTAACAGGATCTGTCCACAGAGCAGTGCAAGGATGTGTGAGAACTCCAGTCTCCTTACCAATTCCTAGCAAACCCAACAGGATGATTTTATGTATGCTCATTGTCTTTGAGGGTAGTACTGAGCTGATAATTGCTGTATTTATATTTTCCCTAAATAGCAAATTATGACTTAAGGGCATATTATTAAGTCTGAGGAAATTTAAATGAGGATGTTAAAAATTTGGTATAAGTGAGCTATGAGACCCTCAGGACCTTCACAGAATGCTCTCAGAAAACTAATCCTATACAGCATTAAATTACTTTGCCATACTTGAGGACTTGTATGCTTTTTATTTCAAATAAGCTAATTCCCCACTATTGTTTGAAAATATGTACTTACAAGAGCACTGCAATTTACCATACCTCTCATTAACAAAATTGAGCAGAGTTTTTTCTTCATTCTCCATAAAAGCATCAGCATTTATGTTAAAATATTAAAATGGATTTTTATAACATTTTTAATCTAAAATAAATTTGAGACATATGAATGACTGCTGCTTTTTATTATGTTTAGAATATGGCATCCTTCCAAATTTTCTGTGCTGTATATAGTATTTTCAAGGATTGTTTTTTTTTAATAAATAGCATTGATCTGAGAGCAGCAGCACTTGAAAATTTAGTTATTTTTTCCATGATTAATTGAATTTTTAAAAGTCAAAATTATTTTTAAAAGTATATTGATATTTACATGTTACTATGATGAAAACCATAAATGGTTGAACATAAATGTGGTAAACAAGTTATACTAATGATAATTTCAATACTAAAAAGAAGTAAGTATGTACATTCCAACCACAATTCATAACCCTTTTCAAGGTGTAGATAATTTTTCAAAAATTTTCCATAATATGTGAGCTGAAAAAATATCGCATATGACACAAGCCATTTTTGCGGGTTAGGATACTGAAGTTCAAACAGGGATACATGCAATATATATTACTTCTGTCTTTTAAGTAGAGGTGTTGTTGCTTTGGATCTTCACTGTGAGTAAAACTTTAAAAATCTGAGCCCCCTCTGTGATTTCAGATAATTTAGAATATTCCTTGCTTAAGTGTACTGATGTTAATGCTCTGTCAAGCAGAAATTGTAGTTCATTCACAGGAAGGCTGGAATTCAGTCATCTCTCTCTCTCTCCCTGTATTTTCTTTAAGTACATTGAATGCCCCAAATATATATCACTTCAAATTTTGCCCTCCCACTATTCCTGATGAGCATGAAAATCAACACGTTTCTTGAACCCTCTGAAAACCTTCTCTCTTCAGTAGAATTAGAACACAACGATCACATTAGGACACAAAGATCACATAAATAAAACAGCAAAATTAAATGTTCAATTAACATATTTATTTAATTTATATTTATTTTTAAAGTACAATCATTACAATGCAATATAATTTATATCACACAGATTATCTGCACTGAACTATTTACTGATATAAATTGCAATAACTGAAATAAATGTAGAGTTTTTGTGACCTGCAGTTAATAAGAAATTTGTTTATTTTAATATCCTTGTCTTGCTATTGACATCTCTTTTATGTTTTTTTCTTCCTCCAGCCTTGTGAAAAATTACTACCAGTGTCCCATTTTCCCCTTGTTTAGAGACACAGAGTGGTGATCTATGCATCCTTTTCTATTCAGTGCACAGAGTCTCTCTGACATTATGAAGCTGTTTCAGGGTAAATCTTTTTAACAGAGGTGTCTGCACATCCAGCTTTATTGACATGGACTCTAAGAACCCTCATCCATTATTATGGGTGTGATGGAGAAGTGTGAAGTTTGAAAGGGCACTTTGACCAAGCAGTTTCTATTCTGAAGAGGGCTGTCAACATGAGAAATAGCTCTTCTGCCTATCTGCAGTGAAGAGGTTTGGAGACTAGAAATTCCCCACATGAGACAAAGAAAGGAAAAAGAGATTCTCATCAGAACCTCAAAAAAAGACATTGGTCACAGCCAGCATGGCTTCATGAGAGGAAAGTCCTGCTTATGAAAGCTGTTTTCCTTTAATGACAAGGTAACCCACTCCTCTGATCTAGGGAAGACAGTCAATGTAATTTAACTGTAATATTTGGGATTTCAGTAAAGTTTTTGGTACTGTCTCTCCCGCAGCACAGATCTCTACAGTGTCCTTCTGGACAAAATGTCCAGCATTTAGCTGGATAAACTCATTATGAGATGGGTGAGCAACTGGGTTGGGCGCAACCATGATTCCATTCCACATGGGTTATAGGGAATGGGGGAACATAGATGAGTGACCTGTCACTAGTGGTGTTCCAGAGCTTCATACTTGGCCCTGTGCTTTTCAAAATCTTCATAAATTACCTTCATAAATTACCTTCTGGATGAAGGACTAGAAGGGATACTGAGCAAGTTCACAGATGATACAAAACCGGGAAGAACTGTTGACTCCCTTGAAGGCAGAGGAGATGTGCAGAGAGACCTTGACAAATTAAGGATCTGGGCAATTACCAATAACAAGAAGTTCAACAAGGGAAAGTGCTGGATTCTGCTCCTGGAATGGGGCAGCCCTGTGTCTGTTGACAGACAGGGGAATGAGATGCTGGAAAGCAGCACCATGGAAAGGTTCTTGTGCATCTTGGCCGATGACAAGTTGAAGAGCCAGCAGTGCTCTGGCAGCCAGGAGGGCCATCGCTGTCCTGGGGGCATCAGGGACAGCATGGCCAGCCGGGCAAGGGAGGGGATTGTCCTGCTCTGCTCTGCACTGGGGCAGCCTCACCTCCTGTGCTGGGGGCAGCTCTGGGTGCCACAATGTAAGAAGGGCATGAAACTATTGCAGAGTGTCCAAAGGAGGGAACAAAGATGGTGAAGGATCTTGAGGGGAAGCTATGTGAGGGGTGGCTGCGGTCACTTGGTCTGTTCAGCTTGGAGGAGACTGAGGGCAGAGCTCACTGCAGTTACAGCTTCCTTGTGAGGGGAAGAGAAGGGGCAGACACTGATCTTTGTGGTGACCAGGGACAGGACACATGGAAATGGCTGGAAGTTGTGCCAGGGCAGGTTTAGGTTGGATATTAGAAAAAGATTCTTCAGCCCTTCAGAGGGTTCTTGGGCATTGGAACAGGCTCCCCATGGAAGCGGTCACAGCACCAAGCCTGGCAGAGCTCAAGAATTGCTTGAACACTCTCACATAGGTGGTGTAACTAGTGCGGGTGGAGTTGTGCAGGGCCAGGAGCTGGGCTCAGTGATCCTTGTGGGTGTAGGAAATGGATTTGTAGAAAGTTCTCAGAGTTTCACAGAAAGCTTACACAGTATATATTTGTACATAAACTTTGAGACAAGAAATGATGACTTAAAAATGCCATAGAATAAGACAGATATTGTTGAGAGAGAAATAAAACTAGAAAATGATTCAAAAGATGACCTTACAAATTAAACCAAATACTTTAGAGAAATAAAACTATAAAAGATATATTGTAGTAAGACCCACGAAAAGTAGTTTTAGATAATTAGCTTTGACATCTACAATATAGCGTAACAAAAAACTGGTAAGCAAGAAATGCTTATAGCATATTATAATTTAAAAATAGTTAGCTTCTGTTTGTGACAGTGTGAATTATAACATCTGTATTGTCTCATCCTTCTCATAAGACTGAAAATAAAAGTTTTTAAAACACCTCTCAGTTACCCCATCTGTAAATCAAAAAAAGAGTATTGTCCAACAGTGAGTCCCTTCCAACCCAACATATTCTGTAATTCTTTGATTTTGTGATTTGTTTTTATTTCTAAAAAATGACATCCTTTCATTTTTACTATTTATTTGTCAAGTACTGTTCTGAAATTTTCATAGCATGCCTTACAAATGAAGTTGACTATAGAAAGATATCTATCGTTGGAACTACTTGGAAGATATTTAGTTGGAGTTAATTTTATAAAAATAAGGTTTTATAGAAACTAATCAGGAAGAGACAGTTTGACAGTCTTTTTTAGTTTTTTGCATTTTACAAAAAGAGAATAATACATGCAGAAGAAAAAGCAAGGCTCTAGTCTGCTCCTTTTGGATAAGTTGTAACTCCTTTATCCCATCATGTAAGATCCAGTTTTGAGATAGCTTTGAGCTTGAGAACCTAATTAATGGCAGAGTTTCTTAGTGTGGGGAGGTGGTTTTTACCCAGAGAGCTCTGCTTCTCAGTGTAGCTTCCTTCACCAAACTAGTGTCACCTATCAACAGGGCATTTCATTACCCAAGCCATTATTAAAGTGCTAAACCTTTTTGGTTCCAGTCTCAACTCCTGAGGAACAGCACTAGTGAGCAACTAAGACTTACCAGTTAGACTTCTGTCCTAGGGTGACTTTATGATGCTTGTATCCCCAGTTGTCTGTTCTGTTTATGCTGGATATTGAGTTCTGCACATTTAAGACTGGTTCTGAGATTGAAGGGGGAGAGAAGAAGAGCAGAATTTGTTTGCAGGAACTGCACTCACTCCCCAGCATTCCTTCTCGCCCACTGCATTGTCTGCAGCATGGACAGCAAGAGAAGAACAGGGAGTTTTTCTTTGCTTTATTGCTGGTTTTCCTTGTTAGCTACGGCAAAGAAAGTTTTCCCAAGACTGTGATTTTGTTCCTGGAACTGTTCAAACCTGCTCTAGACCAAAAACCCAAAAAAATACCAGGAGCTCATGGGTGTGGCCCACTGGGGTGGCATTTTCCAGCACAGGAGGGACTGATAAGAGACTGAGCGAGCCGAGATACAACCCACAAAAAGGACTCTCTGAATTTGCCATCTCTTCAGAACAAGAGGTTCCATTGTTTAATATTATTCATTTTCTCATGTTTGTGAATACTTTTCTTGTTAAATAAACAGGCTTTTTCCACTTTTCTTGAAGGAGATTTATGTCCTCTAAACCAGATGGGGGAGGGGCAGCTTGAATTTGCTTCATAGAGGAGACCACTTCAAAAGTTTCCTCCCAAATTTGCCCTAATTAAGTACAACCTCATATAACTGATCACAACCATGTGAACCATGGGGTCCTATTTTCCAGCCAACTGGAATAGTCTACCTATCCATCTGATATCAGACTTTCTAGTAGGCAGACTACATCTGTAATGGGATAACTTGTTTGTATGTGCATGGCAACCACACTCTGCTTGCAAGATCTACACATTTGTGACTATGAAATGGACTTGCCTTTGGTAATATGAGGACAACATGGTGACAGCATACCAAACATACACTGTTGTTCAGAAATCTGAATATTTTACATTGGGTTTTAGGGGAAATAAATTCTATGTTGTTCCTGGCAAGTTCTTGCTATGTCATATCGATTATAGAAAGATCTGTTTGGTCCAAATTAGCTAAGACTAATCACAAGCACTTCAGCCTTTTTTAATGAGGTTTTCCTGTATTTTAAATTCTATTTAAAATATTTACAAAACTGTGACTTGAGCAACCATTCAGGACTTCAAGCCTTTCATCAGACGAACTTCAACCTTAGCAGTACTAAGAATTGTATCAATGTAACCAGTTAATTATGAACCAGAAATGCACCATCATGTCAATTAAGATCAACAGTGTTCTGAGCTGCATCAAAAGGAGCATTTCCAGAAGTTCAAGAGAAATTACCATCTCTCTCTCCCCTCAGTACTGATGAAGTCACATCTGGACTGCTAGATCCAGCTCTGATCTTCCCACTGTAAGAAAAATAGAGAATTTATTGCAGCAGGTCCAGGGAGGGGCTGCAAAAATGATTACAGGACTGAAGCATTTAGCTTGGAACATTGAGAAAGCTTAATCATATTCAAAATGACATTTAGAGTAACATTAAGAATCCCCTCAAACATGTCATGAAGTCATAAGGCAGGACAAGCACTTGTTGTGTACTATTAATGGGGTTCTCCAGGTTAAACTAATCATATTCATGTACTGTATTATACCATCCAAAGTTCTCAAATTACCCACAAGTAATTTAATATATTTGAATTGTATGTCTACAAGCACTGCCAAGATCCATTTGCATTCATTTCATTGAATAGGAGGTTATAGAGGGCAGTATGGTAGAAATATACTTTAAAATAAAATCTTCCTTTGGAATGTCAAGTGGATGAAAACCACAGACAACATATTGGCTCTGTGCTTTAAAAGATGGATTGAAGAATATGGTGCTGCAGTAGGGCAAAAGTACTTAGATCACTGATGAAAAACTTCCTGTCAAAAGGCTTGTACAAACCTTATGGGCACTGACCCACAGTGACAGCAGCTATCATCAGCTTTTGCTGCATCTTGTAGGATGAAACAGAAGAGACTTCCTCTAAGAACAACTTTCTCACCACTTTGCAGAATATCAAGGGAATATATTAGTCATTGTCAGCAGTCAGGCTTTGAAACTGTGTGTTTGGCACTATTTCGTTATGTATCTAATTAGGGAAAAAGTTCATGTTAAAAATTTCCTTTAGATGCAAAATATTTTAATAACTATACAGTTATACACATATATATATATTCTAAAGCTTTGTTTCCATTAGACATACAAAGAAAAAATGAAGAGATGATAGAAGCTGAGACTTGTTCAGGTTGGAAAGAACCACTTGAGATCATCTGGCCCAGTTCCACAGGTCAAGGCATGTATTATTGTGACAACCACAGTAATCTTCTCATCTTTCTCCTTGGTTCTGCACAAATACAATTCTCTGACACAAATTTATTCTCTTTTTTTACTGTGTCTGTATAGTCCACCAGTATTATCAGCTCATAATCCTCATGATTCTGTCTCAGGACATGATATTTAATCCTCTGCTTACACCATGCATTTTCATTAAAGGAAGATTTTTTCCTCCATACATTAATAAAAAGGTCTTATACAAGGAGCATGGAAGAGCAGCAGCGTTTTTTATTATCTGCAGTGTAGCTTCTCTTGAAGTGGGACTCATTCTGGAGGAAAATGCATCAAATCAGGTGACTTTGAGTGGAATTCTAAATCAAAAACTAAATCAAAACAAAAACTAAACCAAAATCCAAATGTCTACATTTTAGATAGCCATCCAAGGTCTAAATTATTTTAACATATGCCAACACTTCCCCCCACTACACAGTAGTAGCTGGGAATTGTTCCCAGTAAGTATTTTGGACATGTCAGCAGTTGGTATAATTAAAAAGCACGTTTAGGCATGTAAACATGAGCAGAGCTGTCTCAGTTAGACACAGAGACAAGGACAAATTTTTACTTTGCTTTATTTGCTGGTGCACACACTCAGCTTGTTTAAAATTGTTCATGTAGTGCCTCTAATATGGTAATACAACAACTTCAGGGAAGATTTCCCTTGGCTTTCTTGTTCATTAAGTACATAAGTAATTGCTATTTTTATGTTTCTGATGATAAGAAAAAAAAAAGATCTTAAAGCAGATATGTTTGAAAGTATTAAGGAAAAGGGGACAGATCTTGTCTTTATCAGAAACTGTTTATACTATATCAGCTCTCAAGTAGTTTTCACAATATGAGAAAAAGCCCAAGGGACTCCAATGCTCTTTCTAAATATTCACAAAGGATGATTATATACAATTTGCATGATATTTAACAAACCCAGAGTAGCAAACATATGACCTTTAAATCTGCTAAGCTGGGTGAGGTTCTGATATCTCTAAGACTGGTTAGGATTTTATGGATGTTTACAAATCCCTTACATTGAAAACTAAAGTGCAGCTTCACGTCAGTAAGTGCTTAAAATCTCATGCTCTGGAAAATAAGTGGTTTCAGAAGGGCTAGATTTTAATTTTTAGTTCTCAGTTCAATGAATAACACCCTTTTGCTCCTTACCCTTGACCCTTTGACCAATCAGTAAAGGTTTGTTCTGATTGGGTCACATTATCACAATAAGTCAAGAACAGTTTCCACACTGAAGCCTGAATAAGGTTTTCTAACACCTTTGCTAAGGATTCACACAGAACTGCACCATGGTAAAGCAGAACTAGAGCTTAGAGAGGGCAGCAGGGACCTTAAAAAGGTTCCGAAAGAGAGGAGATGCCACATGATCTGCTTGGAAGTAGCAGAGGGATTTTAAAATATTAATATGGATGTGGCATTAATATTTAAGTGCTAAAGATGCAATTGTAAGCAATTCTGAATAAGAGCTGAATGAACTGTAAACACTTAGCATTGAAAAGAGCCTTGATAATACTAGTCATAACTAGAATCAATGAATAAAACAAAATATTAAATACTTTTTTCAGAATTTACTGAAATGTCAAATGTAAATATACTGTGGATTTGAAGGGGATTTTTTTGTTTGTTTCTTTCTTTTTAAGTGTGTGAATTCTTCTCAGAATAAAACCTACAACAGAAAGATATGCCTAATTAGCCAACCACAAACAGCTTGGCACAGCTAAAAATGCCACAGGATTCTGCTGATGATAAATGCCATTAGTGAAATTCTTACTAGCCTGACAGTTAAATCTTGCAGAATGAGAGAGTGTTTAAGCATTTGTGTGCAATGCTCAGAAGGAAAAATTAAGCTGTTATTGGAAATTTTGGGTTGAGAGATTATGTTTGGAACTCCTGCTCAGATGCTGGTATTTCTAAAATATGTAGAACTGACAGGTTTTTTAACACACATGGATTTGAACCTAATGATTGCATGAAGTTTGTTTACTCTCTTGTACTATAAATAATTTTTTTCCCAGCAACCAATAATCACAAACTAATTGCAATTGCAATAAATAATAATAGGGTGTATTTTAAAAGTATTATGGAAATTAGTGTCTCAAACAAAGTAGTTGCAGAAAATTAAAAAAAAAAGGAAAATGACGCATGACACTGTCTCATTCATATACATATATGTATGTATGTCTCATATCTATAACAGATATATTCACAAGCATATTTAATGAAATAAGAATGGCAAAAAGTCCTGTTAAGTCTATTACTGAGAAGAGTTAACATAGTATTTAGTAAAGTCTTTTGGGTTGGCCTTTTGGTTTGGGTTTTACAAAGCAGAATTAAAATTCTGCTATCACATGTTTGTTAATTAATTAATGAATTAGACTCAAGACCACTAAAGAACAAGTAGTAGACAGCAAGGAAAATACTGTATCATAGACACTTGTGATAGACAAAGATATCAAGGGCAACCAGCTAGTTCAAGGTAACATAGCCTAGTTTGAGTTTCAAGAAAAAAACAAAAAGTGCTATTAGATTAATTCATATGGAATTAGAGGATTAAATAATAGTTAATGTAAATTAATGAAAATAGGTCTTATTAAACAAACTGGATTCTCTTCTTTCAAATTAGAAATATAGTTTATAATAATAATTGCACTGATGGAAACAACTTCCTGTAAGGTATTTGTGACAAAGTCCTGTATGTTATTTGGAATAAAGATTAGCAGTACTTGAAAATAATAATGCAAACATGAAGTGGAATATAAAGCAGATGACATACCATGATAGAGGGAACACAATTTCTCATGTGAATTTCTACTGACATTGCATAGGCATGGTAACCTCCAACATTGTTCAATGTTTAATCAATGAACCATAAGTAAACACAAAATCACTGCCAGTAAAATGTGCAGATGAAAAGACTGAATGAATGATAAATGATGAGGAGATATGAGAATTAGAGCAGTGAGCCAGTTTCAACAAAAAGAAGTTCTGGATCAGAACTGTGCAAAAGGGGAGAATTGGCTGTCTGAACTGTAGAGTGGTGTACAAGATATAGGATTTTTCTTTTCTTTTTCCCTGGATATGCCATCAGAACCCTGAAACACTGTCTACACTGTTCTTTTCACATTTGTGAGAAAATATTGAAGTTTTAGAAATGTTGAAAGGAATAAATTAAATTACAGAAAAGCTCACAAGGCTTGCAGGAAATACTGCAAAAAATTCAGAACACTCTATTTGTTTATCTTAGTAGAGGTAAGACTGGAAGATGACTGGGTTCTAGGGACTCCATGTCTTCACAGGGGGAGTATACAAGTATTGATGGAGTCCTGAATTGGAGAAAGGGGTATCATAAATCAGTAGGTGGATATTAAAGAAGGCTTTACTTAAACTAGAAATTGCATACCACACTCTATAGAGGGAAATCTTTTAAAAGTATAGTAATGAGTTTCTCACTGTCTTTATGCATATTTTCAGTTGCAGGTGACAAAAGAAGTCAATCTGGAGAATAAAGCAGCCTGGAACAGGCAAAATATTAGACAAAATAAAATACCATCCTGCCTGAAATTTACCTCTTGCAAAAATGCACACTGATAGCTGCAGATTCTAATGAAACTGTATTTTTGCATCTAACTTAGAGGCATTTTTTTTACATGTATTTGGTGGCTGCATAGCACATTTTAATCACTCCTCACATTCCTTCTCATTACTTCATTCTCTGCCTGATTCTGAGGTCAGATACTCTAGAAGCAGCCTCTATAAATTAAATTCCTCTAATTTGTACAGAAATGTATGAACAAAAAAATCAGTGGCATTTATCCCAGACTGAAACATCAGCCAAGCTATGCAGAACAGAAGTAATTGCCTTTTCTTACTAAGATGTCAAACCTTTTAAAACAGCAAACAACAGAGAATGTCTATTCATTTTTCCATACGGGGTATATTAGCACAGATAGTTTCCATTAGTACCAACAAAATAAGCATGTAAGCCTTCTACATGCTGTATTTATGGGATTATAAAGACCACTGATGGTTTTGCCTTCAATGACAGATTTTTCTTTTAGAATTTTTATTGTGGGTGAACATGGGGGATTTTGGATGTAGCTGTTAAGCACAGCAGGGTCCTTTACCTCATTTTAAATGGTTTGGGGAATTAGCACACACCTCATACTGGTGGCTAATGTAGTTGAAATATCAACACAACTTTTGCATTTAAAAGAAGGAATACATTCCCCATTGTACCCTACTTTTAAAATAATGCATTATATTTTGCTAATTTTATTTTCATTTTGTTCTATCTAGAAATCAATGAGATCTGTCAGTGGTGGCCTGTTATCCTTTTGCCAGAACAAACTCACTTCTCCACTGAGGTTTTATGATTTTCATTTGTTAAACTGGTGCAGTGTTAGCTAACAAACAACACAACTCCACTGCCACTAATCAGTGAGGCAATTTAGGTAACTGCTCTGAATAGGACTACCAGTGCTTTTCTGTCAATTGGTAGCTACCTTTTTGCCTAATTTTGACATATGCTGATAGAATCAGTTTCCTTTCTGGTTGTTCTCAGACAAGAATATCCACTTTAAAAAAAGGTATGGTATGATCTCTCAGCTCTTTATTAGAAAATACTTTGGCTAGTTTGATGATATCAACCTCTTAATATTTGCATTTTCTTTTTCTTTTTTATTTTCTTTTCTTTTTTTTTTTTCATACTGCAGTGAGATAATGCCTTTAGACTGGGAAAGTTAAGCTTATAGGCACTTCTACAGTCTCCGAAAAAAAATGGGTACATTGTGATTAATTCATAGTATGTCTCCAACTTCAGTGCAAATAATCATCTTGAGAAAATCCTGTTGGGAAGGCTGAATGAACTCAACATCTCTCAGTGCAAACTATCTCTGTGAAGTATTTTCCCTTCTCCCTGGATGGGAGACAGTTATCCCAGCTAAGAATTTAGTCATCTCATCCTCTTTATAAAAGAAGTATAGCCTAGCTAAGCTTTCAACTCCTCTGTTGGAGTTAAAAATGCATGGAATCAATTTGGTCTCAGGCACACTAAAACAGCAAATGACAGATACTGGAGGGTTACTTTTTTCTGTATGTTTCAATACTATGAATTTTAAAGCCATTTGCTCATTAATACTGAATTAAATATACTGTACCTATGCAAATATCTAAATATATAGAATGGATTGAAGTTCAATAAACCTGCATTTTTTGTTAGAGAAGCAACATACATATTTTAGGCTAAATGTCACCAACTGTTCTGTTTATATCTCGTTTTGTATTTGAGTGTCGTGTTAAAAAAAAAGATGGGGCTGTCCTGGACAGGGCTCAGGTAACAGGCTCTTTTGACTTGACGTGTCAACATTATTACCACAACATCACATATTTGTATATGTGTCAGCTTTCATGGTTTAAGGAAATATAAATACCTACTAACACAAAATGTGTACAGGCAGACAGGGATGACAATGATGAGGCCAAGAAAATTGAAATTGGTATGTTTGAATGAAAATATACAGTTCTTCTTTCCAAGGGATCTTGTAAAGTTAATTAACAGTTACATACTCTGCTGCTTTCTTGTTTTTCCTGTTTTTGGGGTTTTTTTGCATTATCTTTCATTTAATGGTATAATTCATGCCTAGAAGAGCAAAGAAAGAATATTGTCTCAACATCATAAACATTATTTTCCTAAATACATATAGACACTCAGAACCTGCTTTCTCTGTTTTGTTCTTAGAAGGATGCTCTGTGCTAAGAGAGAGCACAAACACTTCACTGTGCCTATCTCAGATACTACAACTAAGATGAGTACTGCTCTCTGCTCTATTTCCACTTAAGCTGGTCCTTGTCTTGAGACTTTCTGAAATATATTCTTGACTTACACAATTTAGTTTTAAGCATTATTAAAAGAGATACAGTTCCAGCATGTTGGTTATTAATTAACATTTTATAGGAATAATTTTATATTTCAGAAGAATGGAAATATATTAAATATTTACTAAATTAGTCATTAATAATGAATGCTTTTTTTTGTGTTGAGGGAAATACTTTATAGTAAAGAATGCAATATGATGTATTATGTTCTATAAGAACTGTACATATTAAGAGTCGATTTGCAGCTTCACTTAAGCAATGGTAGTGTCCACAAAGTGTCTATGTAAGAGAAGGAGGAGAGGATTAAGATGACAATTTTTTTTTCACCCACCTGTATATTTGTCGCTAACATACAAAGAGTGAGTATTTGAGGAAATAAAATGTCCTTTTGTACTCTACAGAAGACTGGCATTCCACTCACTCTTGTCCTGGTTCTGACTGTTTCTACTTTCTGCTGCTTCAACATTGTTTTATTTCTCTTTTCCATTTTAGATTCTTTGCCTTTTGTCTCTGCTGCTAAGGGTAGAAGAGTATGCATCAAAGACTATGTATAAAGAAAGAAAACAGGGTGGTAGAGATGATATTTCCTTTGACTTCTTTTAAAACATGGATTTGTTTTGTGACATTGGCATCAAACTCAAATTCTGACACTGGTTCTAGGTCAACATGGATATATGGAAATGTTTCACCAAGAGAAAAGCAAAGATAGTGGAAATTTTTTCCCCAAGCTGGTCCAGTATAAACTGGTATGCATAAGAAAATGTGCTTAATCAGCAGTCATACTCAATTGCAGTCAATACCAGCTTCTAACAGTGTTTTGATCATAGAAAACCTTGTTATTTCCTCCCAGCAGAATATTCTTCACCATTGCTGTATTTCATAATCAAAACAGCTTAGTGATCAAAGGGCACCACATTCATTTCTGACACAGAAGTTTTTACCATTAGTGTATGAAATAGCAGTTATTGTTGAACACTTTTTTTTCCTTCTGAAACAGAAGGAAAAAAAAGTGTTTTTCCTTCTACTTTGAGCAGCAGGGAAGGGGTTATTTTTGTCAAATACATTTTCCAGGGGCAATACCAGCATGTCTGTCACTTTTTGCAGGAGATAGGCTGAAGTCATGCAGTTTGCATAACCATAAATTGCTATGTTCCAAGTACCATATTTCCTGTTAAATTCACCTTGCCTGACACCTTCAGTGACAGATGGAAACACTACTAAATATTTTTATCTAACATGTTGCTTGTTTATTACAAATGCTGAGATTTCAGCTCTTCCATCCTAATTTTCTGTTTTGATTTCCTTGATAGTGAATACTAAATTTCAACCTTTGTAAAGTTGACATCCACTCTGACTGCTTAATAAAAGCTTGTAATGCTCTCACAAAAATCCAACAAAGTTTAAACTTGAAATTAATCACTCAAGGTGGATGAACTGAATGATTTGCAGTAAGGTTTGATTAAAGATAATACTTTAATGCAAAAGATAGAGTGGATTGCATGTCAGGAAATTTATATGTAAACTAGAACATAAAACTAGAATTTATGCTCCAGCGAAATGTTTCAAGAATCATTGCATGACTAAGTTAAAGTAAATTATGCAAACCACAGACTGTAGGGAACAATTTTGCAAATGAATTTTTATCTCTAATTTCCCAGACTAAGAATATCCATGATACCAGCAAATCCTGTGTGGGGAAAATGACAATTCCACTATGTTCTTTTAATGGATCATTATTTTTATCATTCTCTGGAGGACACTTAACAAATAAGGGATGCAATCTTAAAATCATCAAAGGATATTTTTTCTGCATAGGATATTTGTCCACAATGGACCTAAAAAAAGTCAGAAACAATGAAAGGTAGAACTGCCAATTTTTTCAGGCCTGATTGTCCAGACAACTGGACAGAGACCAATTTGCCATTAAATGTCATAGAAATAAGAATTATCCTGTTTGTTCATTTTCAGACAACAAGATAGATTTAAGATTAGCTGTTCTTACAGGTTATGCTACTGTAAAATTATGAGATGTTGCTGTTGCCTGGAAAAGGGTAATGCTAAAAGGTAATTGTATCCCATTACCACAAAACATTTGGAAATTTCAAGTCCTTAGGGAGAAAGGGACACTTTGAAATATTTAAATTTTGTTACAGCACAGATTATTCCAAGGAATTTAGTTAGCTCCTGGCCTGTGCTTATCCCAACCATCTTCATGAACTGAGAACGACATAAACTCTCACAAACTACATTCCCTGGAAGAATAAAAGACTGGAAAACCCAAGCAACACTTCACATACACAAAATCTATGGATATAAATTAACAGGTTTTTCTAGGCTAAGTAAATGAGATTTTCTCTTTATTACCTTTGATCTTATGATCATCTGTTATATTTCATGTCATTTCTTTAATTCAGCGTTAACAGTATCAAAAATCTTTCATGGTATAGACATAAGTGAGTCCTAGATATATTCCCTTCTAGGTCAGACTTGACTCAGATTCATTTGACAGTCACTCACTCACCACAGATAAGAAAAGTAATTAAGCTGATATTGAAGACATATACACTTTGAAGCATCTAATCAAAAGCTGTTTTGGTTCTCTGAAGTTAACTTTAAGCTAGTCTGATACTAAGCTTGAGATCAAGTGTAGAAAGAAGGAACTTGTGTCTGTTCATAATGCAGCAGAACAGTCAATTATCAAGATGCAAGTAAAAGCAGAACTACTCACATTCTTA
This sequence comes from Geospiza fortis, assembly GCF_000277835.1. Classification (NCBI taxonomy): domain Eukaryota; kingdom Metazoa; phylum Chordata; class Aves; order Passeriformes; family Thraupidae; genus Geospiza; species Geospiza fortis. Next base: position 4,752,408 of record NW_005054318.1, on the reverse strand, counting down.
AAAGTCAAGCTTAATATATTCAAATGTGACTTTTCTGCTTCAAACACTTGGAGATGTAGCTCACAATTATGTTTAGCATTATTAAAAAGTAAATGTTTTATTTTCATAAGTCTCTTTATGTTTTTATGGAGGAAACAGGGGAAATTCTCTGTAGGAGGTAGGAATGGATGAATAAAAAATATAGCTCCATGGCCTCCTAGACATACTCATATTTCAAGTAAATAGCAAGGGAGATATATAGGAAGATCATTGTTTTTGTCATCAAATTCATTTCAGTGGTACTATAGCACCTAAACCAAAGAAAGATCATTGTGAGCTAAATGAACTCAACAGAAACCTTCTGGACATTATAAAGTTGTGATTGCTGACTAAAGGAATGATATGGTATATGATATGAAGCACTGGAACAGGTTGCTCAGACATACTGTGGAGCCCTCATCTCTGGAACTATTCAATGCCAGGTTGGAAGGGGCTCTGAGCAACCTGGTCTACTGGAGTGTCCCAGCACATGGCAAAGGATTTGGAACTAGATGATCTTCCAGTTGATGCGATTTTATGATATCTATGAGTCTACCAAAAGATAGGAAGAGAGGGGCTAATGGATGTGTTGAATAATGTGGGACCTGAGCATGCCACGAATGGTTTGGGACAAGGGGTGTCGTTTGTACTGATTTTGTTTGTGATGGAGGTAATTTTCTTCTTAATAGCTCATACAGTGCTATTTTGAGCAAAATAGTGTTAATAGCACGCAAATGTTTTAATGGTCACTGAGCAGTGCCTGCACTCTTATGAAAATGTTCTCTATTTCTCATTGCACCCCTGCTCCCCACAGTGAATGGGCTGGGTGTGCCCAGGGTGTTGGAAGGGGACAGGAGAGCTGACCCCAGATGACCAAAAGGACGCCCCATACCATCCTGCTCAGCATGTAGAGCTGGGGGAAGAACAAAGAAGGGGGATGTTTGGAGTGTTGACATTTGTCTTCCCAAATCACCACTACCCATGCTGCAGGTCTGTTTTCCTGGAGATGGCTGAACAGCTGCCTGACGGTGGGAAGTAATGAGTGAAGTCCTTATCTTGCTTTGCGTGCATATATCTTCTGCTTTACCTATCAAATTGTCTGTTGTCAATCTGTGACTTTTCTCACTATTACGCTTCTAATTCTCTTCCCCATCCCTCCAGGGGCAAGTTAAAAAATGCCTGTGGGATGTTCAGCTTCCCACTGGAATTAATCCACAACACTGTATGCGAAATTCTTAAGGGAAGTCTTTCTTCCCCTTGGTTTTTCTCCTCCTTCCTGTTCAATATCACGTCATTGACTCAAAGATCAGCTTTTACTGTGAAGTACACAGAATTCAGCTCAGCCAAAACTTCTCTGTATAGCACAATTGACCTTAGCTGTCCTAATTGTATGCTTGAATGGTGAGGTAGATATATAAAACATTCATGTGTTTTCTGCCTTTCAGCTTATGAACTGTTTATGACAGGTGATTTGTTGTAGTTGCAGCAGCATCTATTACATGATAAATGGTGCAACCTGAATAGTTAATACAGAATTGAAATTATTAGCTTATTTTGTTCTCTGCCCATCTTCCAAAGTCCTGTAGTGCTTTTTCAGCAGTAAAAAATGACACCTTGTGAATTGCAAACAGCAGGCAGAAAAAAATTAAAGAATTGCCTTGAGTTACACAGTAAACTTTTAATTCTGCAATCAACTTTTTACAATTTAAGCAAAGGCAATCAAGCCCTCTGGAATAACCCCAGAGCTACAGTGACCCTGAGTGCTTATGGGATGGAATCCCAAGTGAACCCGTTTCATTTTTTTTGGCACTAAGCTGAATTTACTGTTTTATTTTATAGGAAATTTTGCTTTCACAACATGAGTGCAAAATACAATTGTTTTCATTTACTGGAACTTAGTCTTTTCTATGCATATCAAATGTGAAAAGCAGAGATAAAGCAGAGATACAAACTCCTGTCTTTCTAAATATAACATATGAATTACAACCAATTAATGCAAACAGTGCACAACAACCCAGACTGAGACCTCAGCTCCCTCCATACACATAACAGCATGTAGAACTTTATAATATTGAGATTACCCTGTGCATGTGTGTGCATTAATGACTAATGAAATTTGAGCAGTGAAAGTCACAGGTAGAAACTGTGATTCAATATTGATCAAAATAGAATTATGAGTTTCCAACACTATCATATTCCATGAGAGATTAGTCCTAGTTTAATGGACCTCAAAGAGTAATAATGAATAAACGAATAAAGCACATGAATAAGCTTTGATGTGCAAAGTTTGCTGTTTAAAGTGCATTTATCTGAACCTTAACCATAATATAAGTATTTCAAAATATGCAACTCATGCATAATTGAACTTTTTTTATTCAATTTATTGGGTAAATGCTAATCAACATTTTAAAGAACAGACAATTATATACATGTTTTTAAAAAACTGTCAGGTTCACTTCATAATGTCATTTATTTTCATTTTTTATAAAATATGAGAAGCTTAAAGGTAGACTTGTCTACAATACCACTCCTAGTGGGCATTTCTACTGCAGAGTTTAGTTGTGTACTGTTTTTTTGGATCACTACTCTGTCCTTTCCAGCTGCTGTCACAGCCAGAGCACAGGTGCCTTAACTCACTGTAAAATTCACAGGAGACCTAATACCTCCCTAGGGATGACCATATTCCAAAGTGACAGTGCAGTCATTCAGAGGTTCTTTTCCCTCCATAAACTCCACTCTTTGCTTTTTGCTAACTTTCTAAATCTAAGCAGAATCCTTACCAGATTCTTCTTGAGGTTCCTCCAGACTTGTCATTTTTCCCCTACTTCTTTCTCACTCTACAAATTCACAGTATTATTGCTCAGCTGGGACTGTGTTGTAATCTGTGTTTCAGAGCCTATTCAGCCAATAGACTGATTGAATACTGAGGTTCATGTTGAGAATAGACCAATGAGTCTGCTCTTTTGTTTCTTCTGAGTGAACAGCTTTTGCTTACTCTATGTCATTAATTTAGTTTTATTCCTTCTATATTTGAACTTTTTTCTATTATAAATTTTTAATTAAAAAAGCCCTAAACATTCAGAAGATCCTTACTGGACAATCCTGTGAAATTGTCTGAGGAAGCTGAATAGGACCCAAATCAATTTTATGTCTCATAGTAAATGACATCTGGTGTAAATGACTGAAACATTGCCATATGTAATGCCCAGCTTAGAATAACTGAGCTGCTTGAGAAAAAGAATTATCTCAAAATCACCATTTCATTAAGTTAAAAACAATGTCTTAAATTCACAATTGGTACAACAGGCCAGCAAAGGACAAGCAGCACAATCCTTGAGTATGAAAGATAAGCACCTCTTTTATAAGGTTTGAAAAATTCAGAACAAAGAGCATCTCCACCTTTGGGATGTCCTAAGAACACATTGCTTTGCAAGAAGAGTAACAAAAATAGTGAAAAAATATACTGAAATAATGTAAGTAGGATGAGTAAAATAGTAAGATAGGAGTCCGTCTCTTGCTGGTTTTTCTTACTTTTTATAGTCACTGACTTTCTGTGCATCATCTAATATTTTTCATGTAAGGCTGGACATAGAAAGTTCAGGCATTTTCTATAATTCTCCTAAGAGTAACAAAAATAGTGAAAAAATATACTGAAATAATGTAAGTAGGATGAGTAAAATAGTAAGATAGGAGTCCGTCTCTTGCTGGTTTTTCTTACTTTTTATAGTCACTGACTTTCTGTGCATCATCTAATATTTTTCATGTAAGGCTGGACATAGAAAGTTCAGGCATTGTCTATAATTCTCCTAGGTCCTATAATGTGAATATTGAAAACACTCTACAACACTTTATGTTATTTGCTCTCATTTTACTGTGAGAACAGTCTGTGTATATACCATAAGACAGTGTTACATAGCCTTGTTTTGCTAAGAAAAACTGACAAAATGACAGAATTTTTTTTTCTATGGTGAAAGAACACTTAGCATTTATTGAAGCACCTGACAGCTTATTATCAAAAATCACAATAAAACATAGTTGCTTACCCAGTTTAGAGCCAAATTCACAGCTTTTTGGTTATGTTAATATAAAAAATCACATTAAATAGTTGTCTGATTATTAAGAAAAATCTGTTACAGCCCTGTATTTTAGTAAATATAAATGATTAATGGAATTAAATCCAAACAAAATTGCATCATGCTAATATCATTTGCCTTCCTTGTCTGTACTTTAATATACTTTCAAAATAAACACTGATAATGGTATTTTTCTTTGAAAAGCCTATTCGAGCCTTTTTTTTTGTTTTTTTACAAAAATGTAGGCTGGAGACAAGAATTAATATGAAATTTTCAGAAGTATGAGTCATAAGTGCAAAATAGTTGCTTATTTGGCTGAGAGTTTTCTCAGCTGGATTCTCTGGTCTAATCAGAAGAAGCTTTTTTCTTACTATGATGTAAAAACTGGAAGAAATGGTTTGTACTCTAAAGTTTTGATGATAGGCACTCAAATATGAAAGTGTTGACATTTACTCTAGGCATGGAATTAGAAGACTCAAATTGCTGTGACTTTCTCTCAGTGTTATCATAATTGAACATGTTGAAAAATGGTTCTCCTATGTTTAAAATAATATAAGAGGATTTCTTCCACTAAATAAAACTGATTAATTGTGATAAAATTAAAGAAGTAAAAAAGCCAAGAGTAAGTTTTAACAGCCTTAAATAAGAGAGGGAACAGCAATAAAATGGAAAAGGTTCGGGTCTTAAGTGAGAACAGCCCTAAAAAATCTCTCTCCAACATTAGAGCAGAAAGCATAAGCCTGTAGCCCTTTTCTGGGTTCCTAGCATTTCCAAAGGGTGTTTCATTGTTTCAGTTGAAAACAACATCATGACATGACACGATTACAACCCATTGTAATGGAGGCACTGCAGCAAATACCATCAATAAAAAGGTTAAATTCTTTTAAAAAAAATTAATATTCTCACAGGCTAACCAGCAGAAGTTCAGTGAGCTTTCTAAATAATTAGGTCCATTAAAAAGTTCCTTTTCATAATTAATGTCTTGGTTTCTACCTCATATGGTATTATACAGTTCAAGGTGGTTTAGAGTGGATGAAGAAAAAGAAACACAAAGTTCACCATTCTAAGTTATTCTGACTGTAAGCCAGGTACAAAGTACATTCACTGGCAGTGCATTAGCATGTAAGTATGCAGTTAATCTTGCATTAGTGTCATGCAAGATGATTTACCAGCACAAATAATTTCTCTGCTGCCATGGAGAGTACAGCATGGCTGTAAAAAAATGTAAAAGCCTGACCCAAATGTAAAAGTCTGTCATAAATATCTGCATTAAGCCATGTGAGTTGCTGTTCATTTCTGTCAACCAGCTGAGGATGCTCAGTTCCTGGTAGGATGCAGCTTACCAACCTCACAGACTACTTATAAAGGCAGTGGAGATATGTTAAAAAACCCAACAAACTCCTCTTTGGGGAGCTGTTTACTGGGTTTGTGAGTTTTGTTTCATTTGTTTTCTTAAGTGGACATATTAAGAATGTGAATGATTGACTTTATTATTTTATGAGGGAAGAAGATAACTGTACTCTATACTTCACTTGTTTTTCTCTCCTCATTCATTCTACATCCATTTTCTCTTTTCTTTTTTCTCTTGCTTTTTCCTCATCAAAATGGTCTGTGTTTTCTTTCAGCTCTGTGTGTGGGGCTCCATGCAGTGCCTTACTATAAAAAAAAAGTTAATGCCAAAAAAATACCAATAAAAGGCAATTCAGATGGAGAAAAGATATTGACAACAGTCTATTGCAAGTTTAATAGCATGACTAACAAACAGAAAATTTTTAAGATATTGTCATACTTTAATATATTGTAGTCAAATTTCCGCTATTAAGGAAAGGTAATATCTGTGAAGTTAGTAGAATTATTTAGATTAATGGAGCTTTGAAGTTTCTCCAGCATATCACAATAATAAAATGAAAAAAATTTGTCCAAAGAACACAAGTAATGCTGTGCTTTACTGTTAATAATGGCTGTGCTGTCTGTTCCAGAAGTCAAGTGATAGGGTCACAGACAGATGCAAGCAGAATGGACTATCAGAATCCTTATGCATTACAAAAAGTAATAATATAAAAGTAATAACATAAAATACAGCTTATTTTATTTGCCCTTTGGAAATGCAAGCACAGATAAATGAAAACTTTTTTTTAACAGGTATAACCTCTTACTCCCTTGGCATATCTTAATCTTGAAAGGCGTTTGCTGTGAACAATTTGCACTCAAACATTTCAACCCTGACTGATTGTAATTATCCTTAAATATCTTGGTAGTAGGACTGACTTCCATCTCTAAGCAGAAGTAAAATAAGGGTGAGGTTTGGCTCAGGGAGTGCAAAATTAATATAGAGTATTCAGTATTTTGATGTCACTATCTGTTCAGCAGATTGTAGGCATAAGATTTCATGAAACAGAATATAGAAAAAGATGAAATCTTACCTTCTGCCATTTTCAAAGTCTTTCTAAAGAAGGCTATACAAGCAAAAATTTAATTATATTTTCTGTTTGAATAAGGCAAGTACAGAAAGAAACAGAAGACAGGAAGAATTTATAGTCTCAATGTTTAAGAGCATAGAAACCTTGAGAATTAAATTAAAACATAGAAAGCCAAAGAATTTAAAGCTTTATGATCTTACTGATATGGATGTCATACAACGTGGCAAAAGTTTCCTAGGGGTTTACGTTTCTATTAAAGGGAAATCAGGAATGCTAGACAAATAGCACTCATACAGAAGAAATACCACATTTAAAATAATTTTTTAGATGTTCACTAAAATACCAAAATATCAGAGATTCTCCTGAAACCTGGGCTTTGCAATTTGTTTTAAACTTTATACACCTTTCCAACTGCAAACACATTATTGTATTTGGTAATGGGTGGAATTCATTAATTATGCCTGACTCCAGACTCAAATATATATTTCCAGGTTTGTTAAGTCCAGTGGTAAGTATGCACTTCCCAGTGCTTTGCTGTGCCAGTTTTCTCTGGAGTAGAGTCAGTTTTCTTGCAGACTGGTATGGGGCTGTGTTTTAAATTTGTGCTGAACACAGAACTAATAACACAGAGATATTTTTGTCATTGCTGAGCAGGGCTTACTCAGAGCCAAGGCCTTTTCTACTTTTCTTACTGCCACACTGGAGAGGAATTTGCAGATGCATGGGAGCTTGGGAGGAGATACAGCCAGGACAGGTGACCCAAAGTGACCAAAGGGAGAGTCCAAACCATGGGACATCATGCTCAATGTATAAAGCAGGGGGAAGAGGGAGGAAGGGGGGATGTTTGGAATGATGGAGTTTGTCTTCCCAAGCCACCACTAGTGCAATGGGGCCCTACTCTCCTGGAGATGGCTGAACACCTGCCTACCCTTGGAAAGCAGGGAATTAATTATTTGTTTTGCTTTGCCTGTGTGCTTGGCTTTTCCTTTCCCTATTAAACTGTCTGTATCTAAACCTGTGAGTTTTCCAGCTTTCACCCTTCTGATTCTCTCCCTGACCCTGGTGGGGGAGTAACCAAGTGGCTGGGTGGGTCATGGTTGCCAGCTGGGGTGGAACCACAACATTCGATGTTCTAAATAGATTCAGCGTGTAAAACAGACACAAGAATTGATCTTGGGAAGACAAAACAAGAGAAAAGTTCACAGAAAATACTTTTTTGCGAGAATTGTTTTATTTCTAGATACTGTGTTATAAAATAACACAGTAATAAAATTACTTTTTAACAGAAAAAACATATTACTCATGAACAAAACATAATAATGATAGCAGATGCCTTATTGTACTCTTCATTACAATTGGAGCCTTGAGAGTTTCTTTTAAAAAGAGCGTGCTTAAAAAAGGAAACACAGCTTCTGTAAATTGTGTTTTCCCCAATCCTAACTATTTTCTCCTCAAATATATTTGTAAAACACTCAGCTTTTAGTTTGGGAGAATTTAATCAAGATGTTTTGGGTCAGTACATCTAAATTATCTGGAATTTAAATTATGGGACAGCCAAATCCTTCTTTGCCCCTATGAACGAGCTAATGACTTATAAATAGACACTATTGAGATTAAAGACTGCAGAAGAGTAGAAAAGACAGCAATCTGGTCAGCAGCTTCCTTTCTGCAAAATGTAAACCAAGAAGATGTCACTCTCAGAAGGGTCTGAAAGTAAAAATTAATTTCAGTTTAATGCTGAGCTGTCTCCAGTTAAAGCATTTGGACAATTCTGAATCAATAATTCAGAGTTTTTCTATCAGATCAGGAAGTAGGAAAAAGGTGGTTAGAAGGGAGTAAGAAATTTAAAGCTAAGGAAATATACACATTTTTACTTTGTTGTTTTATGAGCTTTATAATATTTCAGGGCTAAAATCAGAATCACTTAGAAACTGAAATATACATCCTTATTTTTTTCAAATTTCTTAGAGACATTATCTGAGTAAGTGAGCTTTTACCATACTGCTTTGTAAATATTGAGTTTCTCCATTTGACTTGTTGTTTTTGCTTCTCAATATTCTCCCAATTATTCCAGTGACTTTAATATCATGACTTTAATAACATGTCAGGTCAGGTCTGTGTTCATAATGGGAATATTGATCCCAGTAAAGCTGTATATGAACTGAAGTAAATTGAGACAACAGCCATGCTGAATTTCTAGCATTTTTATGCAGAACATTCCCTTTTCTACTGTGTAGATAATTAATTTCCATATTCCCTCGGTTCTGTGTAGATTCTTGCATTATGTTGTATAACAAATCTACAAAGTTTTATTAAAATACATTATAAATCTATTTTATTCATTCTGACCAGATTCTCAATTGTTCTGTTTCTCCATTTTGTAACTGCTTGCATTAGCCTTATAAATAATCCAATTCACATTAAAAAAGAAAAAAAAAGAAGAAAGAAAAAAGGTTATAAGAACTTAATGCCAATTTCCATATTGTTAAATTCTCTGAATTCAATAGATTTTACTGTAATATAGTATCCCAGATATGCTGGTAAACAGTGATATTGCATTAAGTTTTTTGGGTTTTTTTTGGTTTTTGTTTTTTGGGTTTTTTTGGTTAGATTTTATTTAGGCAAAGTTTTCTCACAGTTTCTGAGATATTAAATTTTGACCTTCTCTTTCATTTTTATGTGAAAAATCCTAAATCATAATTCCAGAAGGTATAAATATTTATTACATTCAGTTCTTCAAGAGACTATATGCTTTTGAAGATAAATCAATGGAATTAATTTAAATGTTTGCAGCCTTTTATGTATAGAAAATGAAAGAATGATTCTGCACAACAGGCTATGCCTGATACAGGACATATTTTAAAATTACAAAGAAAACTGGCTCAGGTATGTCTGTGTTTATATGCATGTATGTGTATAAATGTGCAGACATACACACATATATGTGTAGCTGTGGTCGTGATATACAATACTGAACAAAACCACAAAATCACTCACTGTTTTCGTTCATCAAGGTGCTACAGATTAGCCAAATTCCTGTATTAGATGGAGAATTTAGCCACTGTTAAAGCTTTGGGATTTCAGGGTGTATTTGTGAGTTCTGATCTCTTTGGGATCCATTTTGTGCTGCACATGCCTTAGTAACTGATGAAAGTGACATCCTTCCTAAAATTTCAGATGCATTCACTTAAACCCTCCCAGAGTTACACCTATTGTAAGATTGCTTACCTCTGACCAACTCAACCCTTTCAGAAATAAATAATCAGGAAAGAAAGGAACAGAGGTTTAGTAAAGGAATATATTGGCTGCAATGAGCTAAAGAATAAAGCTAAGCAGTTTGTTTGGAAAACTGACATCTTTTATAAGAGAAATTTATCAACTGAATGGTGCTTCCTCCATCGCTAAACTTCTTCCCCTGTTTATATTTGCAGACCATGGGGAATACAACAAATCAGCAGGGTGGAGAGGAATCCTGCACTGCATGGAAATTTTGTGAAAATAAGTTTAGAATAAAGTTCAGAAACATCCAATGTCCTGACATGTACCTGCTATCTTACTTCCAGCTGCTCCATGTAAAGCAAATAGAGGTAATTTAGAGTGACAGTTACACACAACAATCTTTAGACCAAGAGATGGTTTTTTGAATCATTTTTCCACTCAACACACTGCTAAAAGCACTTAGTCTCATGTGGAAAGTGTTGTCAAATACTCCTGTCAAAACCTCTTCCATTGTCCCTCCCCCTGCTGCACAGCTAAGACACGTTGTTTCTCTTCTTCTGTCTTATTCCAAGAAGTACATCAGATCTGCTGCTTTTTCCAATTTATTGTCAATATTTTTCACTTCTTGTGTGAAAAGCTGCTGAAAGCTTTTCACCTTCAGTTTTCATTGTCCATATTTTGATATTGATGGTCTTTTTTATACAATGAAGGTAATGAGAAAAAAAGAAGTGAATCAAGACCATAATTCAGAATATGCTTTCATGTGTCCTGGAGTTCTTGTTATTAGAGTAACTTTACTAGAAGTTATTTTGGAGATGTGCCAAGGAAAGTGTACCTGTTATCAATGAGGGTAAATTTTACAAGAAAAAGTCATTAAGCAACAAAATGGAAAAAATTTGGAAAAATTTGCAACTAGCAAGTATTCTTTTTATAATTTGGGAAACAATGTATTAAATAATTTATATTTATATATTCTGTTAAACTGATATTATTATACTAATCGTAGATGAATCAGTTGTTCAAGCATAGCTGGAATGTTTCATGCTATCCAAGCAATATCTCTAAACAATTTGTTTTGACAGTTCAGAGTTACAAATGTTTTTCAAATCAGTACATTTTTGTTTTCCATATTGAGATTGACAAAGCATGGTTTTAAGCTGTTTCTTTTAATGCATTTTTGTCCAGGTCTAGAACATTCCAGTAACCTTAAATTATTAGATTTATATACACTTTGGATCAAATGTGGCTGGGCCTCATGGATATCAGGCCCCTTTTCTACCTTTCTAAGGATGTTTGCATGACCAGTGTTACATATGTTAGACTGTTCTACACAGGCCAGTTGACTAGATTTACCTTCACAAAAAAAAATTTTAAAAAAGAAAAGCATAAGCATTTTAAAAAGCATATTTTTTCTGATGTCTCTGAAAACCTTATATTATCTATTTTTTTTTTAATATTAAAATAACAAGGTATGAGATGCTGAAATGTTAAGGGTTAATGACTCAAAAATTGGCCATTTGCAAAAGCAGAATGTGCTTTGCTGAGGCCAGGTTTGCACCCCACAACTGAAGTGAAGGGGTTTTGGGTTTTGTCGTATAAGCTACTTTATAAATATTATAAATAGGTTTATACGATATATAAACACTCTCTCATTCTCCTTCCTTCCTTCCTTCCTTCCTTCCTTCCTTCCTTCCTTCCTTCCTTCCTTCCTTCCTTCCTTCCTTCCTTCTTCCTTCCTTCCTTGTGTTGGATTTGAGGGATGAAAATTGAAAGCTGTTGATGTACTGGATGAAGTTTATCAGCGCCCATTTCACATCCCAGGGGATGGAGCCATTACTTTGTCGTTGCTATTCCTTCCTTCCTTCCTTCCTTCCTTCCTGCCTTTATATAACAGAAAAACAGACTGATGTGGATAAGTCCTCTGACCCAGGTATCATGCCATAATCTTGAAATAACCATGTTTATCTAACTACAGCTCTTGGTGGCCGGTTTGGAAAGTGATCTCCAATGTGTTTTAGCTGCCTTCCATTCTGGCTTACACAGATGTTAATAATCTCATTTTGCAACAACAAGTACATGACACTACAGCAGACTTCTGATTTTTCAATTTCCTTTTAAAAATAATAACAAAAATATTTAAACAATTATTTCATCAAATCAGGAAATATTCCCACTAAAAACACACAATTACACAGTTACAGAGCTATATTATAATATGAAAATAATAAGACTAAATTATGAGCAACCATGTAAAATTAATTCCAGCATTTTGTCATTTATTTATAAAATTTGACTACTTACATTTTTACTGTGGTTTTCAAATTGGTAACCATGGTCAATGAACGTGGTTTATATAGACAAAGGGAGAAAGAAAGGGAAGAAAACAGAAAGAATAAGCAACAATGCTACTATTTTAGTTTGTCTGGAAAATGATTGGGTGAAAAGTACCACAATCATATATAACCTTTGCAGCAGCTTAAAAGCAACAAGATGTTTTCTATTATTTGTACAATTCATACTTTTGAAAAAAACATTTACTGCAGCCTAGGTAACTTAGATGTGCAATAGTCTAGGTTGCTGCTAGGGCACAATGAGCCCTCAAAACTTACCGGTTTGCCACACGATATGAAAATATCTAAATAAATAAAATCCATTCCCAATTGCACTTTCATCTCACAAACATATTTTCTTTTCTCATAAGCCTGCCAATATAAGTTATTTGGTGGAACAATTTATCTGAACTGAAAAAAGCCTTACCTGCCAGTTGAAAACAACATTTATTTCCCAATCTATTTATCCAAATTAAACTCAGAATCTGTGATTGTCATGGTAAGCTGGTAACTGTACACTGATGTATATTATGCATTTTTAAATGATCATGTCTTTGTTTGGTACCCGCTTCTGGGAATTGTATAGCACTTCTGTTTACATTTTAGCTTAATAATTTTCCAGAATCTTTCAATCCTTAGTCGCGGTTACACTTTCCTAGCCAGGGGGTTTCAGCAGTATGGTTGAATGTCTCAATTATATTTATTGTCATCTGCCTCTTATACGGTTGTATCCAGACACTTTTCTGCCTCTTACTTTGCAAATATGGACATTTACAGAAGGCCTAAGATGGACAAGGTGCAGAAATAGATTTCATCCACTTTTTTCATAGATGATGTTTTACTGGACTGTGTGATTTTATGTCAAAGAATATAATTTCCCTAATACATTTTTGGAGTCTATTTTCCCTAATGGACCCTTATCTAATTTGTTAGTAAGTGATGTATTCCTGCTGGAGGACTGAAAATGCACCTTACATGTAACTGATATTAAAATAATAATGCATTTGTTTCTGGGGTTTTTTTGTGGACATGAATTTTTAGGTATCACATCTTAAAAATTATCTGTAACAAGAAGAAACTTCCTTTAAGGAGGTGTGTGGAGACAAGCATAAATCCACAACAAATATTTTTGGATTATAGGGGGAGAAACATCGTTAAAGATGATCAGGTCAAGGACTTCAGGAAATATCATTCCCCTTAAGAGCCCAATCTTCCATTGTTTAAAGAGAAGTAGAGCTCTCATATCCCCACATTAGGGAAAAGTGAAGAATATCTCATTTCTTCAGACATGCAGCAGTCCAGGTCTGGCACTAGTATAAGGCATTGACAAACTAAAAACCTCTTTGAGATACACAGATGAATATTTACTTCAAATTGATTCTTCCTCATGTGCTAGGACTAAGAAAGAACTAAACTACCACAACCAGCTTCTTCAGAACATCATTTTTTGGTAAATATTATGTTTTAATTTTCTTTTAGGACTTAATATTTTCACTTGAAATAGTATGGATAACTCTGTTTCTTTTCTGTTTTTTCTGAGGCTTTTTGTTTCAGAGATCTGTTGAGGAAAAAAAATGACAATGATTATAGCCAAGAAGTACATAACCTGAAGAATAAGGAAAATTCCAAATTATTTGTATTTTTCATCCAGAAGGCCACTAGTGGTGACTTTTTACTTATGCTTGTACGTTACTTTTTACCAGGGAGAACTGAAAATGATGACTGGATATATTTTCTTTTTCATAGTAAAAAAGGAAAAAACCCATATACTAGTAAATTAATTATACAGTGATAGCTGGCAGCAGTGAAAGCACAGCTATAGTTTATCATCTGCATCAAGCAGCTGATAGCACTCGACAGGCATATACTGCTAGTACATATTGCTTTAATTCAAATGTTTGGAAGAAGTCTCCAGCAACAGTGAGTGAATGAGTCATTAGTACCCTTGCTGTGCATCCTCTGCAGCAGTCACCTGTCAAACAGGTAGCCAGCTCTATGTGCAGGGAAGAAAAACATGAGCAGCAACAACAGCAGCAACAACTTCTTGAAAACCTTCAAAAAGAAAAATCCCATTTTAGAATTTTGGTGACAAACTGTTGCTTTAAAATCCGAAAAACCATCTTTTATATAGAGAAAGCTACTAGTAACATTTGACACTATACAATGACCTCATTACATTTGTGTTTGCTATCCTAGAGTACCCTTTGCCCCTTACCTAATTAGTCTTTGATTCTGGAAAAGCAACTTAGAGGACAGAACTCTTGCAGCCCTCTACAGAAATGTATCTGTTCATGCTCTGAAGGTACTTTGGACAATTTCAGGAACTAGCAGACAAACATGCTGAGAAAATGAACTTGCTGATATTTTTGAAATTTGCATCACTTAATGATGTAAAACTGTAGCATAAAAATGGCTTGATTCAAGTTTGAATCTGCACTAAGAACCTCAGAGTTCAGAATAAGATAATGTTGGAAACATAATTTGATGAAAATAATTGTGCAAAATCATTTTTTAATATCTGTCTTTTCATCTTTTCTCTATAAGCTTGAGAAACAGAATTTGGCAGAATTATTTCATGTGAAAGTCAAAAGAACTTATGATATGTTTTTTTCCTGAATATTTTGACTTTAAGAAGGTTCTCAGGCACAGAAAAAAGTATGAAATGTTACTGCAAGAGGTAAAAGGCAAAATCTTATTATCAGTAAAGAAACCTACTAGCTTCTCTGACACCAGTCTCTTATCCATCTGTCATAAGCCACACCTGGGGGAAAGAAAAAACCCACCAAAAACCAAAAAATCCAACTCATAATTACATTTGGTTTGATGGAACGTAGTGGATTTCAGTGCTGTGCAGCACAAACATCCCTTCTGACCCACCACCTGCACACAGTTTCTCTTTTTAAATAGGTCTGAACTAGTTTAGCAGCAGAATTCCCTTCAGCCACAGTGGAGAACAGTGAGAAGACAGCAAGACCATGAAACTGTATGATGGAATATTTCTTCTGTCAAAAAAAGTGAATTAATAGTAATAGTTGTAAGAGTACAAGAGGTACTATGAAATGCCTTGTATGTAATGTACTTATTAGGCTTTCTGCTTTGAGTTTATCAAACATGTATGCAAGTGACATTTAAAAAGGCATTGTGTCAGCCAAACACTCTTTTTCTGTCTTTTGGTCATTTTGGAAGTGGCATCAGCACAGGGAATCTAATCCAGTGTCTTCAGCATTCTGGATTTGAATGTTGCCTATATCCCCTGAATTTTGAAGTAATAACAGTTACAAAGCTTTATTGCAGAGACTTTCACTTTACCTAAAGACTGCCAAAGACAAATCAACACATTTCGCTGGATTTGTGCTGATTCCTGGAAGAAGAAGTTGCCTGTTTTTTTCACAGCTGTCATCTACCTGCCATTGACATCTCTTTCTTGATATTCCCTCTGCTTGAAGTCTCACTTCTCACTTATATCTTTCCAGGGATCCTTCACTATAGGTTGCTGCTTCACCAAATCCTTCTCCCCTCTGTGGCTGTCCTCTGATACCTAAAGACTTTTCCTAGGTCCCAGCCAGACCTAAGTCTGTTCTTAATATCTTTCACTAATTGCTCAAACCTCAAGGCTGCTCCAGATTTCCTCCTAATGCTCACAGGCTTCCTGCAATATCTGCCCCCTCCATGGAGCTCTCCTGCTCTTTTATTGTCAAGTGTACTGTCTCTGCCCCACTGCATTTTTTAACTCTAGCTAAAAACAATAAGATATAAAGGAAGATAAAAGCAGTGTCCTAACCTAGCTGAGCAGCATCCTAACACAGCTGTCATGCAAGCACAAAAGGAGCAGAAAATGCCTGAGGCTAGCAGGGCAATGTAACCATATTACATTTCTTTGAACTGCAATGTTTTACTTCCCATGGGTCACTCAGTAGATTCCAGAGTCTGGTTCCAAAGCGAACAGTCCAGGTCAGTCAATTTAAAGAATACGAAAACTGTCATTTTCTGAAACATGAAAATACTTATTTTACAACTATGAGATTATGTTTTCTTCATGTTGCTTTTGAATTGGATTTTTCTGTGAAATTCATTCATATAAATACTTCCATAATGGCAGCAAAATATATCCAGCTGTATCTATTTTCTTGTGTTAGTAGATAACTTGCTTCTTGGAAGAATGTCCTTTTCTTTTGGAAAGTATAATTTAGACTCTGAAGCTATATTGTGCTCTGAGTATCTGAATATTGTTATATCTGAAATTTTACACTGAACTGTAAAATTTTCTTGGTGTATTGTGAAAGAGCTGAATACAGACTACTGCAGAACACTTTAACTTTCAGCCATATATTACACACAAAACTACATTATTTCCACATCTTCTTTTAATAGAGTTGTGAGGTATAACATGACAAGCATGTCTCTAAAAGCTGTCTTTCTATGCTTGAACTGAATTATAAAATTTCAGATTTCATAATTAGGAGACAATGAAAGGCTGTGACAATGGTCTGGCTGTCAGCTTCTTCAAGCCATGGCAGTGAATCAACCTGCGTGGAAAGTTTGTGATCAAGGCTGCATAATTTCTTACCTGGAAGAGAGCACAAGCTCTGACTGTGAGGAAAAGGAAGCAGACCCATGTTTGAACCCCAGCAGAAAGCATCCAAGTAGCTTTTATTTCCAAAATAAGCTGATTTGGAAAATGAACCATGGTAAACCTCCATTTATGAACCTGTGCGCACTGACTGCTGCGAGCTGCAGTTTTCCTGTGTGTTGCTGTACTCCTGAAATAGGCAAACTGCCTTTGACACCAGCACAGACTCAGAGCAGGACAGAAATGTTGTTTTGCTTTTGACCCCCACTTTTTCTATTTTGTCTTGGCAGCAAAAAAGTGCACTCAAACACACTACCTAGAAATTTAAACTGCATTTCTAATCAAATATTTCTTCATCCATTCTTCATTCCTAGAAATAGGCTAAGAGGTAGAAAATGTGACTTGTTATCCCACTCCTAATTTTCAGAAATACTTTTGCTGAACATGATATTGTATCTATAATTCTTGCTGTATCTATAAAACTTGCTGCTTTTAAAATTCAGCTAACCTTGGCTAAGATTTCTTGGTCCATTAAAGCCACATTGCTCTTGGCACAGATTTGGAAGCAGCATGGAAATTATATAAGTAATTTGTCCTAGGCAGGACAGCTCTGTGGAAATCTGGCAGCAGAGGTTTTCTCATCCTAGACCAGCTGTACTTTATGGGTCACAGTACACAGTTGTTCCCATAGTTTTTCAAGTTAAATCTTCTTATGAGACAGTGAAGCCAGCTCACATTGTTACATTTTCTCTTTCTTCCATGATCACTCCTAAAATTTCTTATTCTCATGTCTTGTTCTGTACTAAATATAACTTATTTTGAATAAAATTATTTTTCAATTTTATAAATAATCATGTAAACAAATATAAGGATAAGAAAATTTGTAATATGTAGTATAGGTTGATGCCTAATGTAGTTTTAAATGGAAAATAAGATATAATTTTATAATAAAACATTGTTACTTATATAGTAATGTATATACACTTAAAATTTCATAAAAGGCCTGCTAGCAATTTTATGCTGTCTAAGGATAGCAAAATACAAATATTTAACCATACTTATAAAAAATAATGCATTTCATAAATTCTGAAAAATAGCATACTCCATCTTTTTCTTACTGAATATTTGTGCTCATCCTGAAATATTGTCTGCATATTTCTGAAGATAATTTTAAGTCAATGTCTGTTGGGAAGTATATTTACTGTATTATCTTCAGCAAGCCCACAGTTTGCTCAAGAAATGTCTGAACATACAGACACATACAGCACTAATGTTTATATATGAATATCTACCATGCATGACTAAATCAAGAATAAATATATATATGCATGCTTCAATGAAAAAATACAAGGGGAAATAGAACTGAACTGAACCTTAATACTAATTACTTGTATTTATCTATTATCTGCATCTGTCTGCCAGTCAGTAGTTTGCAAGGAAATTTGGTCTGATTCCTCTGTAGTGTCAGACCTCTTCTACAAATTTCCTTGGAGTCTTAATTGCCTTGAAGATTCTGAAATGATTTTTCAATCCATCATTTTCTTCTTTAAATTAATAATGTGGAGGCTTATAATTCATATCCACAAAAAATTACCTTTTTCTCATTGTCCTAATTTTCTGTTAATATTACAATTATGGCTAATAATTACTTTATTACTACTAAAGTATCAAATTACTGTAAAAATAACAAAATTTAAACATTTTTTAAGAGAAAGAGAAAAGGAAAAGAGAATTTGCAGATTGTAATAATTTTTGTTATGGACATTTTCAAAAAGTTAAGTATATTATCAGTATCATTTTATAATTCTTGTTATTTATCTGCATATTAACATAAAATTAACAACTTCACATTTCACACACTAGAGGGAGTGCATATGACTCGAATTCTTGGGGTTTTTATAACCTTTTAGAGTCTGTTTTAATTTAGAGAGAAAAAATGTCTCTTGTTTGATATGAAAACAAAAATATTTTGCAGGCGTCGCTGTAACTGATGAGTTGTTCTGAATGAAAAATGTAATATTGGACATTCTTTCTTTTCCCAAATAGAGTAGAAATTTAAAGAAAACATGCCACTGGCTTACATAAGGGTCGTTAGAAAAAAAAATCAAATCTAAAAGTATGGTAATCAAAAAAGAAAAGAACTATTTTAGTGTTTCCTAAGTGGATGCTATCATTGCCATGATAATTACAGTCTGTTTCCCCTTTTTCTTCACCATGTAATTTGTCTGTAAGGCAGAACAGATGCAGTATTACAGCAAACTTTCACAAGTGGGTCAGTTACATGATGTAAAATAACTGTGATTTCTCACTTTTCATTTGCCAGATACAGACCAGCCCCTAAAATCTCCATCTGAAGAGGTCAGATAGAGAGGCTTTGGCAGGCATCTGCCATCCAGGCAGGGTCAGCCTGCCAGAGGCAGAATTAGCCTCTGTTACATCACCAGCAGGACCAGCAAGGCCAAGAGGAACCTCAGCAGCTTAAGCTGTGTTTGATGTGCAGAAGAAAAAATTTTCCCCTAAACTTCTGCTTCTTCTACCCTCCTTTTTCATCTTTCATTTCCTTCCTCTCCCCACCATTCTCTCCAACATCAGGGTGACCCTTCCCTGCTGCTATCCCAGACTATTCCTTATTGATTGGGTTTTTGTAGTCTGTCTTTATTATCACATCATCTCTGTATCTGATCAAAGGTTTGCTAAAAACTGCAAGAGTACTCTCACTAGAGCAACTGCATAATAAACACATCCCATTTTATACTTTGGATACCTGTACTCAAAAATGAGGGTTTTTTTCCCTCAAAAATATTATTTTTTTCCCTCAACAAAATAAACTCCATTTAACAAACCTATAGGTGATTAAATTGCAACAAGTCTGCTCTGTCAAAAAAATTTGGATTACTTTCATTTCCAAAAATTGGTTTTGGGTGTCTTTGGATGGGACATCTAGAAGCAGACACTTCAGCAGCTCCACAGGCAGCTCCACAAGTATTACTTCATGTACAGAAGAACCTTGCTTTTTTTTTATTTAATTTTAATTTCTTTTCTTCTTTTAATTGAAAGATGGCAGATAGCTGCTTCTTTCTGCTTTTGCTTTTTTCCTATCAAACCAGAAAACAGCATCTATACATGCCTAGGAGATGCCATTGAGTTACTAAAGTTTATTTCAAGTTGAACAAAGTGAATTTTGGAATAGAATTACAATTAATGGCATTGCCAGTTTAAATTTGCACCTCCTATTTTACTCCTTCCATGTGCTGCATATTTGGCATTCTGTCCTTTGTTCTACCACTACAACCTGAGTGTGTCTAAACAGACAGAGAACTAACACAGTTACAGAAAAAAAAAAAAAAGAGAGAGAAAAAAATTCTGGTTTTTGCTTAATGGATTCAATAGAAAATGAATGTTGGGCAAAAAGTAAAAGGGCACACACAGGATGGCAGGAACAGGGACAGAAAGGGCAAGGTAGGAAAAAGGGATGTTTATCTTATACTGAGGAGCCCTTAAAGTATCTCAGGTATTTCATGTAAGTCCTCCCCTGTATTCACCTAAGGGTAATTTGGAACAAAGGTTTGTGGAACTTTTTTTACACATCAGCCTTTAATTGTTCTATTTCAGGCACCCAAGTACTCCTCACTTTGTACTTAATTTAAAATGCTTATGTACCTTGCAGAGTCAGGGTCAAAAATTCTAATTCATGTTTGGAACAGGAGGTGAAAGAGGGAATGCATTATGTATTAGATGAATAAAATGACCCAGAAAAACAGACAGAAAATGGACTTTTCTGGCATCAGAGTTGAAGTTATGAGTGTATTGTATTTTCTGTAGTACAGAAGTATTTTTCAACCAACACTGATAAGCCAGGGAGTCACAGATCAAGTTTATCAGGTCCATTCTGCGCATCTTGCCAATGATTTTCGTGTGCAATTAATTCCATCAAGAATTATTGCTGTCAGATCAAATAAAAGCATTTTCTGCTTTTAGAGGAATGACATCAGTTGTTCAGTTTTATTTTGGGTCTCTGTCTTGCCCTGAAATACTGTTAAAATCTCTTCCAATTTATTACTAACATACATAATCATTATATGCTATTAGGTGTGTCATGAGCCTCTCAAGAGTAATAAAACTTTTTAAAATTGTTTCAGGAGCGATACAAACATTTGAACTTTACTCAAACTACCATTTCCCTGTAGCAATCTCTTTTGCATGATATGTTAATCTAGTGGCTCTACTGCAACCACTCTCTTCCTTTAACCAGAATACTCCTGATGTCTTCTACACCCATGGAAATCCCAGTTTTTTCTCTGGAAATGTAAAAAGAAAGCCATGTGTTCACATAGGTCCTCTTTCTTCATTCTTATTAAAATGTGATGGTACAGATTCCTTGGGTTTCTCCATCTTTTTCTCATGTTGACTATTTTATTAATCTGTGTATAATTTAGGCCTTTTCATACAAAAGGCAAAATGGCTATATATAGTGAGTAAGCTCCTGTGCTTATGTTTGTGGTTTTCTATAACATGAGAGCAAAAAATGTGAAGAAAATTTCCAAATTTATTTTTTAGAGTTTTTTTTTTTTGTTTGGTTTGTTTTGTTGGTTTTGTTGTTGTTGTTGTTTGTTTGTTTTTGTTTTGTTTTGGTTTGGTTTTTTGTTTTTTTTGGGGCAAATATTAAATATAAATTGCCGTTAGCCCTTCAAAAAATCAAGTGTGTCATGTTTGAAGACCTTAATGACAGGAACATATTTCAGAAAGAAAGTGATTCTGCTATATTTCATCATGTAAGGTCTTTCCCATGAAATTTTGCAACTTAATCTGGAAATATTTATCAGCATTAGAGGATTACTTTTTTCCAAAGACAAAGACTTGTTTCTTCAGTAGTCCTAGGACAACAGCAGAGTTCAGTCCATTACCTAAAAAACTAAAAAGAGTTTAATGTGGCATTTTGACCTGTAACCTCTACTGGCATCCCATCGGTTTCTTGAATAAATAATAGAATTCATCAGAGAGGGAAACAATTATGTCAAAACATACAGATACCAGATAAATCCTCAAGTTAATTCTTACACAGTTCTCAGTGTGGGAAATCTGTAGTAACTTGAATAACAGTTCTTTTTACAAAGTTGGTATAAATATTCAGTCATGCTAAGTTAATAAATTAAATATTTTTCCATTAGGGGTAAATAGAATTCTGTCATCTAGCCATTGAGGTATGCTACAGTAAAATGCAAATATCTCTTTCCCTTTAATTATCTCTGAATGAAGAATACACTGGCAATGTTGGACATGTACAGCTTATACGGAGCAGTTTGACACACAGGTATTACAAAACCATCATCACAAAGAAGCTCCAGTCCTGCTGCTTTGCTAGAATAAATCTTTATATTTTAGGAAGGTTTTTAGTTAAATGGAAATCACTAGGGTAATGCCTCTCTGGAGTGGGTTATCTCCATCTTTGCAAGTTCTCAAACCTTGGCTGGAGAAAACAGACTGACTTCACCTAGTGCTTGCAATACATCCAGCTAAAAGTCTGCTCTGAAAAACCTCCAGGATTCTCTTCTGACTAACATTTCTGTTAGCCTTGCTGACTGAACTGCCTGATAAAGACATTCTCACCTGGACAAGGATGATTCATATTGACAGAGAACACAATCCAAAGTGCTCCATATATTATTCAGTGGAACTGAAGATACCTCTTTCCAGAAATGTCAGTTCGGATCCTTTGAATGACTTCATTTTAACAGTGAAGGTTTACTGGGAAGAACAGTGAAAACCTCCCCTTTCTGAGAGGTTTTTGAAGAAATTTGTATGACAAAAAAAAGAGAACTAATGGGACTTCTCCATATCCAAACAAATCATAGAGCAAGTTGTAAGTTTGGGCAAGCACTTTTTAGAGAAAAAAAGTACTGAGGGATCTGAATTCACAGAAGATTCAGATAAGCAGAAGAGGAGCTGGGGATCTCTAGACAAATTAGGACAGCAATTGCCTTGGCATTTTGCTTCTATGAGATAAATACAACATGTGCTGACATGCTTTCCAGCCAACAACCTAGGTCACCAGGGCAACTATTGTCAACAATAGTTTTTATCACTAATAAGTGAAAGACCAGTAGCACTGCCAATAATAAAGCAATTTGTTTTAAAAAATAAATAATAGCAAAAAAAATCAAGATTTTTTTGCAATGTCAGCAGTGGGATTCATGCTGTGAGAAGAAACATCCCTTTTCCTTTATCAGCTCAGGAGAGGGTTATGTTCCTTATTCATTAAGGTTCTTTAATCACTGAAATCGATACATTGTTCAGCAATTTTTCAAAAGCAAGGACTTTCAAAAAAAGTTTCAAAAGCAAGGATTTTGAACAGAATGTGATAAGTATTGGACAGAAGGGCCATGGGTCAGAGCTCTGATGGCAGCAAAATGTAAAGAGTGCAGGAAGATGTGTTATTCATTTAGTAGGTGACACTGCTGCCTCAGACTGTAATAAAACTCTGACCTAGAACATATTTGATTCACTACATGGATCAAGATACTATTTCTTAGAGAAAAGCTAGGGTCAAATACTGTTGGATACAATGTAGTAAAAAGAAGTATCCCCTAATCATTTTCATCTCCTTGCTGAATCCATGCATCAGTACAAAGTGAGCTAGTACAGGCAGGATTTAATGCAAAAAGACTATTTAAACAAGTAGGAATGGTGTCAAAGTTTAATGAAGACTTAGGATGTCTTGAGGAAAACAGTAAATCTTATACATTTCCAGGATGATTTTCTTTGCCTTAACCAATGAATATTGCGTACTCTTTTTAAAAACAATCTACAGCTGGCAGAATGAATGCACAGTTTGTTTGGACACACTTAGAGCTTTCTTTACACTGCCAACAACACTGAAAACCATTTCAGTTCATTACAAAAATTTCCTTTTTTTAAACACAATTACAGAAATTACTTATAAAACCAAAATATATATAATATGGAGAGGCAATTACAGCAATTGCTTATTTTTTATTTCAGTGGTTATGTGAGTAGAAAATACAAAGTCACCAAATTTAGTCCTAGAAATACTTTATATTTTTAAATCCTGCAACAAACACACAGCAAAAATCTATGTGCAACATGCCTCAATACTTTCCCTTTCCCACCAAGCAGGATAACATACCACTTAGAAATGTATTTTAACCAAGGTAAGTTCCAAGTTGCTCTGGTTGAAATTACACCAAGAGTGTTTTGAGGAGCTTTGTTTTGCCTTACCCCTTTTCAAGTAGTTAGAAGTTTAAGAGGTAAAATTTCAGCACATTTTCAAAAAAAAAATGACTCTTATTTCATCCATAATTATTATCCTTGAGCTGTTTCCAATTTTTAAATGCTAAACAATTCTTATTAGCAAACCCAAAAGCCTTTCATACTTTTCTACTTCTTTTTTTTTTGGTTTTTTTTGGGTTTTTTTTGTTTGGTTTGGTTTTTTTTTTGTTGTTTTTTTTTTTTGTTTTGTTTTGTTTTTTTTGTTTGATTTTTTTTTTATGTCTTGTGCTCCCACTTGCATAATTCAAGGCTCACCTGCAGTGGTTTACATGTGTGCCTAGAGCAATTTCTCTATTGCTGTGGCTGTCCCCCCTTCTGATGTACTGTCACTTGTGGTTACCCTCCATTTCACCTTGCCTGTGGGGCCCTTGACCCAGAATCCATATTTTAACTAAATTATAGCATAGTTTTGAGTTCATTAATATTTTAATTCAAACACCTGTTCTAAATTCATCAGAAAACAGTTTTCTCCAAAAGTTACTTGTCGTCGGTTGGTCACAAGGTTTTCGGGGTGAAGGAAGAGACGAGATGGGCTCCATGATCAGAAGGCTTGATTTATTATGTTATGATATATATATATATATATTGCATTATAACTATACTAAAAGAAAAAGAAAGGGAGAGTTTCCAGAAGCTGCTAACTACCTAAGAATAGAAAGTAAAGAAATGATCAACAAACCTTGCTCTCTCGGACTGTGTCCGAGAGAGCTCAGTTCTGGATTGGCCATCATTTCCAAACACTCAATCTGGGCCAATCCAGAACTGACCTGTTGCATTCCACAGAAGCAGATAACCTATTGTTTACCTTTTGTTTCTGGGGCCTCAGCTTCCCAGAAGGAAAGAATCCTAAAGAAAGGATTTTAGTGAAAAGGATGTCTGTGACAGTTACTGGAGTAGTAGTTGCAAAAACAAGAAAAAAAAGACTAAAATGTTCTTTCCTGGTATAGCCAGTTGTATATTTGTACTAAGTGAATTGTCACTTTGATCTGTTTTAGATGATCACCTTCAACACAGTAAAAAAAAAAGAATTGTCAATGGGTCTTGCAGACACATTTTAGACCATAGAATAGTTGTCTCCCTTCAGCTCCTCAGTCTTAACTTTCAGCTCACTCATGCATCTTAAAGACATTGGTCATCAAATTGCTGTTAGATTATATAGAGCTTCCTTTGTAATTTCTTACTGATCTTACTATTCAGAGTGATAATGTGAGAATTGTAACAGGAATTCACAGTTTGACTTTAACAGAAACTAAGAATTAGTTGTAGAATTTATATGCTTTCGTGCTTTTAAAAACTACAGAAAGTTTCAAGTAAATAGAACTTAAATCAGTTCTCTTACATAATGCAAATAATCTGTTTCACATCCTCATAATTACAAATTACTTGCGACATCAACTGAGACACAATGAATGATTTTACAAATGTTTCACCAAAGTAATTTTACATTGCAATGTTTGTACAAATACATTTCAAAACTCCTTCTGTCCTGTAAACCTTCGTTTTCTCTGTGCAGCCAGGTTGAAGCTGTAGAAAGGCTAAGCATGTAGAGCACACATATGCACAATATATATATGAAAATATTTATATGATTGGCTGCACAAAAAACACAGGCAGAAACATGGAGCACTCAGAAAACAGACAGCACAAATGATCATATTCTGCTCCCCTCTCTGACTGGTCCTTTTGTGAGGAAAAAATGTATAAAAATATTAATATGTACATATTAGATAAATATATATTAATATATATAAGACAGAAAATATATAAATGTGTTTATCTATATATAGATATATATAAGGATATTTAGATATATATACATATATTTATTTATTATATTTTTGCTGCCAGTTAGGAACCATTTTCTTCACACATCTAGCTGAAATTTTAGAGTAATTCAAAGTTAGGTCCCTGTGTGTGCTGTGAAATCAATATTCTGCCATCCATGAAATCACATGCGGCTGAGGGGCACTTCTGGTTGTGCAAGAAGAATCTCTTTTTGAGAAGGCAAGGAACCTGTAAATGATGATGGAATTTATGCACAATGTAAAATTACGTACATTTTTCACTGGGGGAAAAAGCAATCATACTGGAAAAATGTACAATCTGATCCAAACTAACCTGAAATTGATATAATTTAAATTTAACTGTCTTGTGACTATACTCATCACTGAGTCACAGGAGTCCAAGCAGTTCATATTACAGGTAATGGAATAGCAACTATTTCTATTGAGACCAAAATTGTAAATATATATGTAGTTTTAATCATGTCAAAGTAAGTCTTTAGACCTTAATATCAGAACCATATACTTTTAAAGAAACAATAGGGCATTTCTTTTCCAAGGCCAGAATACTATTTACTTTTATTTAACATAAGTAAGTTTGAATTGTTTTCGCCCCAGAAATAAACATTTTGTTTTGTGCAGAGAAAAATAGGATCTTGTATTATATTGAATTTATTTATTTATTTATATTTCATTGGGTGAGTTAGAGGACATTATATGTTATATACATTACTGCCTTATAATGAGATGATTGATTTGAAAATCAGAATGTTCTTGGCTATCCGAAAAGATTATCATCAATTATTCTCCATCACAAAGAGGAACATGAAGATAAATTAAAACTTTGTTTTCCTCACTCTCCAGGAAATACAAGAAGAATGTCCAGGGCAAAAAATAGCATTCCCTATCAGTGTCACTGCTGATCACAAATATCCTGAGGTTGAGAACTATCCCACAAGCCTTTGTAAGTACCACACCTCATGCCTGAGTGGGAAAAGACACAAGTGATGGACAGGCTACCAGGGGAGAGGAGGATACTTGCCCATCAGCTTGTGTTGCTGACCATTGGGAAAGTTAAAATACAATTTGTTTCTAGGAAGATTTGAGTCATAGTATCTGATCTGGATATTCAAGAGAAAGCTCAAGTGTCAGGAAGAGAGACAAAATGTTTCCTGTGATGTTGGTCCACCTAAATGACTTCCTGCTAGCAAGTACTGCAGTGACACACTGGCTCTGGTGGTGACTGTGTGCCCTTTGCAAGGGCCTTGGAACAGTTGTGGCACCAAAGCATAGCACAGCAGACTAAACAGAAAAAAAAAAAAAACACAGAAAAAATAAGAATTTACAGTCTCATGGCTCTATAGCTGTGTAGTGGAGTTTTTGTGAAGGCACATAATATTTTGGAGGTGACAATTTTGACACTGCTCTTGATTTCTGACTGTATGACCCGACCCTGCTCCCACTTATATATCTCTTTGGGGTTTTATCAAGAGCTTCTTGTTTCTCCATGAAGACCTCCTGCTGCCTTTCTGTTGCTTTTTATGTAATTCAGAATTGTTCATTCTTAAACTTTAAGGAGACCATCCTTTAAAATTAGCCAGCTCTCTTGGGCTTACCTCCAGGAGTTTATCTCACAGACCTTTTCCAAGAAGATGCCTGAACAGGTCAATGTTCCTTCTCCTGATAATTAGGGCTGCAATCCTGCTATTTTCATCTTTTTCTTTTCCCAGGTTCCTCAACATCACATCTCATGCTTTAAAGTACTGGACAATATTCAGGTGGGAGGGATCTAAAGTATCAAGTTACTGCTTCTGCCTTATAGGTTAATATTTGAGATACTGTAAGAGATGGAAATCCCTGAATTTTCCCATCAAGATAAGTCTAGACCACTGTTATAATACCTTTTGGGATGTTTATGATGATTCCTGGTCCCATATTGATAAGAGTAGAACTTGGAGTGTGTATGTGCATAGTCTAGATGCTGCCATAAAAATTTATCTGGAATATGGATAAAATTCCTTCCTTGTAAGGAAGAGCATGTGAGGAGTTCCATTTTTATCAGCTCTTAACAACTTGATTTCTCTCTTTGTCTATTTTCTTCGTTTTCTCCACAATCCCTTTTATATTCTTCTTTTATGCTGGTTACACTCAATAATCCCCACATGGTTTGATGTAGTAATTTGTGTGTGATATTATAGTTATATGGAACAGAAAATTAAATTATCATCATAATTTTTGGGCCTTAACTTCTTTGAATAGCTACTTTTACTCAAAATCTAAATTTGTAATGTCACCTAGAAATACTCTGTTTTCCCAGAATATAATAAACTTGACCCAAAGCTCATTAAAATCACTGCAAAGATGCCTACTGCCTTCAGGCCCCTTCTGAACAATGAAATACTATGGACCATAAAGCTCCTTAAAATGTGTAAAATAAAGATTTAGGATATAGGGACTGAAATCTTCATTATATCTCTGCAGAAATACTACTGTTGAACATATAAAAATTCAACCAGTCTTAAAATATGCTCACTAGTAACTGTTCATAGTTCAGTCTAAGAAAAATCATATAAAAATAGTATTTATGTATCTCAAATGTGGCCTGCAGATTTGAAGTAATAGACATATATTATTCGTATTTTTAGTAGCCTTTGTATAACATTATGCCTGAAAATCATTCAAAGTCTGATCCAGAAATCCAAGAGGAGTTTTAACACTGATCTATGAGGGAAACACAGGTAACACAAATTGTAAAGTAGAAAAGAATTCAGGTCAGATTGATGTCTTTGCAAAGACTGATGAAAGGTCTATAAAATCTCTTCTTTTTCTTCCTTCGTTTTAAATAGAATAAAATTCCAGAACGCTTATCTATGGGAATGGAGTAGATAGCTAACCCAAAATGTAAGCTAATTCAAAAAGAACAGAAAAAAAATATATTAAGCACATTTTATGGTCTATCTGAAATACTGAAGGCGAACTAGCCCTTTCTCTCTCATTTTTGTATCTATAAAATCCTAATATTACACACACATTGTAGAGTATTTCCTTACCATTATTTTCACGGAGTAAGGAAAATATGAATGTAACTACCTGTGAGTAAACACATTAAAACATCTGTTTTAATGAGATTTTTCTCACAGTGAACTGTGAAAAGATTTCTCTTTTAGAATTACCTTTCAGAGAACTTTGTTGAAACTTCATACTATAAGCTTCTGGAATACAAGTATTTAAATATTTACTGGAGCCTAGCAATTTTTTAAGATCATGTGGGGTTGACTCTGGTCAGATGGCAGGGGCACACCTAGTGCTGCTCTATCACTGCCCTCCTCTGGGGAGAGGGGAGAACATAAATGAAAGGCTTGTGGGTCGAGATAAGGACAGGGAGAGATCACTCAGCAGTGACTGTCATGGGCAAAGCAAACTCCACTTGAGGATAAATGGATTTTATCTCTTATCAATTAAGTCAGAATAGGAAAATGTAAAATTAAAAAAATTAATTTTCTTACCCTGCCCTTACTTCTGGACTCAAGTTCACTCCTGATTTTTCTGCCTGCTCCCTCACAGTGGTGCATGGAGACAGGGGAAGAGGGGCAGTGGTCAGTTCAGGACACATCTCTGCCATTCCTTTCTCGTCAGGGGGAGTACACTCTTCCTTTGCTTCAGTGTGGGGTCCCTCCCAAAGAAGAGAGTCCTCCCCACACTGTTCCAACATGAGTCCTTCCTATGGGTACAATTCTTCACAAACTGCTCCAGTGTGGGTTCATCCCACAGTGTGCAGTCCCTCAGGAAGAGGCTGCTCCACTCTGGGTCCCCCATGGGGTCACAAGTGCTGCCAGAAACCTCCTCCAGTGTGGGCTTCTCTCTCCATGAGCCACAGGAGCCTGCTCCTGCAGGGGCTTCCCACAGGATAACCTCCTTCAGGAATTCATGTGCTCTGGTGTTGCATCTTCCAGGAGCTGCAGGTGGATCTCTGCTCCCCCATGGACCTCCATGGACTGCAGGGTACAGCTGCCTCACCATGGGCTGCACCAGGGCTGCAGGGGAACCTCTGCTCCAGCACCTTTTACTTGATAAAAGTATCACAGAAAATATAAGGGAAAAATTAAACAATCACCCTATTGCCTAGGACAGACAAAACAACCAAATTATTTAATAACTAGTTTTTAAAAAGCAAAAATGTGAATTGAAATATCTTTGACCTTTACTTCCCCTTCCATTCATCTTACATGGCTTTCTACCTCAGCTTTACTAGAAACAGCAAAGCAGTTTATTATGGAAGAAACCTTTGGAAGTCAGAGGAGGCTGTAGGATAATATTATTGACAGGCTCTTGAAAATAGAAGTATGATTTTTTTTTTCTCACTAAACACCAGTCCCTGGCTTTAGAGGTGAATTAACTGTTTCATTTCTGGACTTCTGACCAGCACTGGACAGTACCAGTTTTGTCTTTTGCTTAGAATTTTTCCCTTCTTGTTATCTACCCTTTTATTCTCATTTTCACCCCACCCCAAGTTTTTGAGAGGATCATTGGCCTTTTGTCTACGGGAAGTCTTTGTGAGGGCCTGTGCTAGCATCCTTTCTTGCAAGCAGCCCTTCTGCAGAGTACTTCATGAGTACTTCTTCACAGGCAGCAGTTGACTAGAAATTATCAGAGAAAACACCAGAATGTAGGTGCTAATGTAAACTACACTGAATTTGTGCCAAATACTGTCATCTGCTGTTGTTTGGCATCCTCTAACTCTTGAAAATGCATTTTTTACCAACTTGTTAACTGGTTGATTTTTTCCAGTTTCTACCTATATAATGATGTCTGAACCTAAGGGTTGGGAACTTCTAAAGTGCACATATTCCACTTGTCAGCACAGAGAGCAGAAACTTCTGGTTAAAATTTTGTAACCTACGGTGGTCTAAACAGTGTTTTCTCCTACTGTTTTATTAGCCCATAGGATGTTATCAGAAAAGTATTCAAAGGCTGGCAGCATTGGAAGTTATAGTGATGTACCAGAGCACATGCTTGGATGGAACAGGACATACATAAGAGGGGAGAATGGCCAAATAAGTGATGGATGATCCTCACCTGCTACTAATTAGACAAAAGTAGTCATACTTGGAGATGGGAAAATTATCACATCAGTTGTAGAAAGGATTACTTTTGATGTCTTGAATAAGATTCTCCTATTTTAATTTGTATGTTTGGCTTACTGAAGACCAAGTAATAATGGAGTTTGGTGTTAAGGGTAACATCCAATATGTTGTAAAGTTTAATTCTACACTACTGAGAACAGAGGGGTTCATTTTTCCAACACTGTCATAATATTGTTTCCAAAGTATTGTGAATATACAAATGTTGTAATTGACACTAATAATCTCCTGAAGAACATAGAGCAGAGCCTTGGAAGATAGTAGCTGAGTGGACACCAGTTTTGAGAAGGTAAATATTTATAGGAGATGCTGGAGCAAACCAGAAAATAGGTATTCCATAGCCAGATATTTCTCCAAGCCCTAATTTTGGCCTGAGTAAAAATCAAATAATAATGGCACTATAGACCTCTCTTTTAATAAATATTTAATCAAGAATTTAATGGCCTTTATCAATTTTCTGTAGCAACAAGTTCTTATCTGAGTGCAAGGCCCATAATTATATTTCATTTCAATATATACAGTAACACTTATTTCTAAAAATTTTAAAAATTTTGGCATCTCAATGCCATGCTTGTGAGACAAATATTGGCAAGAGATTTACATATGTATAAAATAAAATTGTATATTCACATAATTTTTAAATTTTTTAAATTTATATTTTCATGTACTCAGTTTAGGTATTTCTGAAGATATTAAGTCACAAGCTGACATTGTGGATTCTTCTATTCTTGAAGCTTTTTTACTCTGAGAAAGTTTTAAATGCTCATTACATAAAATGGTTTTCAGACTCTGAATGAAGAGCTACTAAGTTATCTAAGTTTAATAAAAATGATATGAAACATAAAGGTGAACAATGACGTTATCCTCGCAGCATTGTATTGATTTCAGCTTATAGAGATAAGCTATAATATTATTTATTAAAGATTTAATAAACCACTGGCTATCAATGAACCTTTGAAAGACTAGAAGGAATAAAGAAAAACCTCCTGCTAAGTCAGAAAATACTGAATTTGTGTTTCTACAGAAAAAAAATTAAGTAAGCAAATAGAAAAAAATAGAAATCCCTTTCTAAATTATGCACTGACAAACCCTATGCTAAATATCTAAATTTTGTGCCCACAATGGATTTCATGCAATGTATTTCATCCTTAGAATTAAATATTAGAAACATATCAGGCTGAATCCTCATATAACTGGAACTGAGGACCATATCTTTCAAATACTTTCTGGTATTTTCCATGGGTTTAAAAGACAGATACTGGGAATCTTACCTGCATGAATTTACTCCCCTTCTCATAATTGCTCCCACTGACATTACAAGCACTAACAGTAGGATAATTTGTGATTTAAGGGTTCAAACTGTATCATTAAGTTGTATGATTATGCTATGTAATCAAAATTTCCAGTCTTATTACAAGATAAAAACTCTAGCACTTATCTATCGAAAGTTCCATCATGAAAGAAAAGGTAGACTTGCACAATTTATTTCCAATTGGACAGATGATTAGGGTCTTTCTCAATTAGATCACAAATGAGTGAATGAAATTGTACCAGATTTTTAAGTTTATGGCATAAAATAGTTTTTGAACACTCAGTGGGATTCAGCACTCACAGCAAGATTATCTAGACCTTCAGAATTCAAATCAAAAGAAATCCACATTTATACCTGGTTCCATAATACCAGTATAAAACTATTTTAGATTTTATTAATAAATCTTAAAAATGTACAATCTCAAAACCTTTTCTTGCATTTAATTATATAAGGTCACATCTAAGAGAATTTGAAGTTTCAAACATCTGGGGTTCTTTTTTATTTTCACAGAAAAGGAATTTAATTTATTCAGTTAAATAGCGTAGGTTCTTGCATTTAACAAACATACCATAAGTATTATTATATTTTCATAAGCCATATCTTCAGAGGGTAAAAGTGAAGATGCCTGAAAAGAGGCTGGTTTTAAGTAAGTTTCTCTAGCAGAAGGCAATGTTTTTGCCAATATATGTCTCATGGTTGTGCAGAATGTTGGTTTTGCGCTATCAAGTTTTCTGAATCCTTACCTCAAAAGAAAACATTCAAAATGTAATTCCATTTAACACAGAAGTAAAAAATAGACACTATTAATTTACCCTATAAGTCACTGTAATTATTATATTTTTGCCAATCTTTGATTTTTAGAGAAAATTCTGTTCATCATTATGACATTTGTGAATAACTTGTTAAGCTCAGCTTTTTGATTTGTGTTTTATTATGTAGGGTTGGATGCAAACTGAAAGCTAACATGGGAAGGTTTAAAATTGTGTATTTTTTCACTTTTGAGACATAGTTTTGGTAAATCATTACTGAAATCACTGTTAAGACAGCAGTGAGAACTAATACATATATATGTTTTTGTGTATGTGCACATGTTAACTTTTGCTTAAAATTTATGGTAATGGGAAATGTCCTAAAGATCCAGTGCCTTCTGGAGAATTCTGATTTGTGAAGTCATTCCGGTTAGAAGAGGTTTCAGGATAAATCTAGAAGAGCCACCAGTTCCAAACGGGGTGAAAACTGAATTCTGACCAGTTGTTCATGGTTTTGTCCAACTAGAATTTGAAGATCTCCAAGGACAAATGCTAAATTATTTGTAAAGGACAACACATCCTCATGCTTGATTGTTCACACAGTCAACCCTCCTGAATCTCAATTTATGACCAATTTCTAGCTTTTTTACTCTACCTCTCAGTAAAGAACTCTCTCCTCTTGGCACTCTACTCTGCAACTTTTAAAAATTGCTGTTAGGTCCCCTTCAAGACTTCCCTTTTCCAGAATAAACAGTCCTAGTTCCTTGACTCTCTCCTCTTATCTGGGCCATTAAAGAAGAAATAGTCTTTCATATGATCAAGTGAAACTGAGCTTTGCTCAAATTATCCATGACAAGCACAGAAAAATTTTATGTATCTTCAAAATGTTTTATAAATTTGTGTTCTTCACACCTTCCCCCAAGGACTCAACCTGTGGTCCAGAGAAGCCAGTAGCACAACACCTATTGATTTCAAGAGTTTTACATCAAACCAAAACAAAAAGGATTTTTCAGGTTTTTTACAGGTTTTTTCAGGTTTTTTGAACTTTGACCAGGAATTTAATATAAAGGTTTTTCAAATACCAACACAGAACATTTGGGAGAACTTAAAGTGGAAAAGCATGTATAACAGGTGCATGAACAAATTGAAATAAACCACCTTATCTTCTTTTTTTACAAAAGCAGGTCAGGAAAAAAACCAAACCAGAAATGTATTTTGGGGTTTTTTATTTGTCTGTTTGGCGATTTTTGTTTAGTTTTGTTTTTTGGTTTGTTTGTTTGGTTGGGTTGGGTTTTTTGCTTGATTGTTTTTGTGGGTTTAGTTTTTTTGCTTGCTTGCTTGCTTTATAATTAAACATAATAGGTACAAATTTCCTAGCAAATGAGGTAATCTCTTTTTTGGGGAAAAAATTCTTCCCTAACCTATCAGAGTAATCAAATAAAAAGTTTTACAACAGAAAATGTTTTGCTAATACATCTGAACAAGATGATTTTTTTTTAGCACAAAGGATTTCAAAAGTATTTCATATAGGAAAATTGCAAGACAATATTATGCAAATTGCAATATTAGTGATTGAGAAGCTAATAAGGAGAGGTGCTCTGCTGGACCTCACGTTCATTAACAAGGGAGGCCTTGTTGGAGAGCAAAAGGTTGAAGGCACCATTGACTTCAGTGACAATGAGATGGCAGAGTTCAGGATTCTGAAAGAGCCAGGCAAAAAGCCAGATCACAACCTTGGACTTCAGGAGAGCAGATTTTTTCCTCTTCAGGAATCAACCTGAAAGAATCCCATGGGATAAGGCCCTGTCACGGGGAGGGGCCCAAGAAAGTTTGTTGATATTCAACAATCCCTTTTTCCAAGCTCAAAAGCAATTCACTCAAGAGGTACCCATGAGCAAGGAGCTCCTGGCAAAACTTAAACACAAAAAGAAAACCTAAAAATGTTGGAATTCTCAGCAATATTAAACAAAGTATTGCCAGCAGGTTGAGGAAAGGTATCCTTCTGCTTTCCTCAGTGGTGGTGGAGCAGCATTTTGTGTCTTGAATCCAGTTCTAGGCTCCTCGGTATGAGACAGACATCCTAAAGAGAGTCCAGCGAAAGTACACAAAGATGGTTAAGGAACTGGAACATTTGTCATGTGAGGGACATTAAAAGAGCTGGGTATCTTTAATCTGAATAGAAGACTAAGAAACATTCTTAACAATGTAAAAATATTTGAATGGAGAAGTCAAGAAGACCAAGGCAGGTTTTTCTTATTTCCCAGTGGCAAGGCAAGAGGCAACAGACACAAACTGAAACACAGAGTATCATCTAAATACAGAAAACACTTTTTCTGTTAGAATGACTGAACACAGGCACAGATTGCCCAGATATCTGGTGGAGTCTCCCACCTTGGGGATACTCAAAAGCCACCTGAACACAGTCCTGGGTAAGTGGGTTGAGCAGACAGACTGGATTGAAAGAGCTCTGAAAGTCCCATACTCCAGAGGAAACTGGTGTTAACTATTCTCTCATTTTGTGTTTCTCCGACTGTGGTTGCTTGATCATGTGCTCACCTATAAATAGGGAAGATTAGATGTAGATATTTTATAAGGAATGCATAATTCATTTTCAGTACATCTGTCATCTTAATTTTTTTCAAGAAAATTCAGGGTGAGAATAAACAGATTTGCAGCAAACTGCATATATTCTCCTATAGTAATCTCTACAATAGTTGTTTTCTCTTTTAATTGAAATTTTTCTCCAGAGTCAGCATTTAATTCTTGGAAAGTATTTCAAAGAAAATAATGCATCATATTTTAAAGAAAGTTTTGCAAGCGTGACTTCTTTTAACCTTCTCAAACCTCTGTTAGTCTTTCAGTTTCAATGATACACTTTGCCTCATTTATCCCTACAGTATCCACTGACTTCTTGCATGACAGGAAAGTGAATGAACCAGTTTTGCTGAAGCTCACACTTTCAATTCCTTTTGGCAAATGCAGTGCTTATGATTATGTTGAGAATGAACTTCAGTTAATTCCATTTGCTCTCATTAAGGATTCCAGACTTTGCTCATTTTGTTATGTTTCATTAAATAATCTAAGTGGTACCACAGTTGATATTGGCAAACCCTAGACAGATGCTAATATAGAAATATAATAGAAATAGTATGGTTTGGTTTTTTTTGTCTTCTTGTAAGGACAATATTTCATTTTTTACAGAATATAACATAGTTAACAGAAATTATGTAATTTCAGAACTAACTGAATATAAAATCATTTCTCAAATTAAGCATTATTTAATATTGTATTATTTATATATTCATTCCTGAAACCTATCAGGTTTTCTTTCTCCAGGGAGAGAATAGCTAATGATATAACATTTATAAAGCTTGAAAATATTGTGAACATCTAAATGTTACATTGGGCCTCAAGCAGAAATGAAAAAGGTCTTGTGACTTTGTACTATTCAGCATTATACATTGTTCACATAGTTTCATTAACCTTTAATTTGATTATTAATAGATGAAATATGTATATGCAGACCCCATCAAAATACCCCTTTTTATCAATACTTGGCTATAACAGATCATTTTTCATGTTTCTACTGGGAAGTGAATCACAGATTGCAAAGAACATTATAGAAAATGTTTTCCATTTTGTGTCCATTGTGACATTTTAAAATTCAAAACAGAAGTTTCCTACTGGCTTAATCTAGTTTAAATGGACTTCTGGAATTCAATTCTCTAGAATGGCCTATCTGTCTCTTTTACTTTCTTATTGCATAATATCAAGGCTCTGTACTGTTGGCATTCATTATTTCTTTAACTTTTTAAATTAACTTTGACACAGTTCAAGCCTCTCTTCTACTATCAGTGCTTAAATTTACATCATTTCAGACATTTCTTAGTGCATTGCACTTCTTAAACCTAACATAGGCTAAATGGTTCTTTGTTACTCAAATTGGCATAATTTATGGCTGATATGAAATAAACAGGTTGGTTACCAAGATTTTGAAAGACCATTTGTAACTTACATAGATGATTCCTGGTTGTTTTGATTAATGTGTTGGATTTGTCTGCATTTGATTTACACCTAAAATTGAGTTTTGTATATTAATTTGATAAAACCACTATTACAAACAGTCTGTGATCACGTCTCAAATTTACCTTTTACTTTGTTTGAAACTTGCAGTGTTCCCCTGGCATGTAAAAAGGTAAGTAATGGGATTGACAGAGTAATTTGACAATGACCGGAGAGTTTGTGACAGCTGTCATAACTCCCCTAGTAGAGATGGTTGGGCTGCACATCTGCTGCACTCAATTCTTCAGCTGTAGAATATTTACATGTACAGTGAAGTCTTGTCAGATTAATTCCTTTTACATTAGGAAGTGTCAATTCCACGACTCAAAGAAAGGATTAATCCTCATTAGATTTTCTCTCACAAAAGAGCTGTCTTTTTTTAAAAGACTTAATCTCATTATTAATTTCTGGGGTCCTTTGCAGAACCTTTCAACCCAGGAGAAGACCTTCATATTCAAATAAACTTATCCTTCCCCTTCCAAGCACCCACATTTCTGCTTTCTGCCAAGCTGATCTTATAACTAATGTTAACAAATGCGCTGAAAAAATATGGAAGCATTAAAGGACTAAGGAAATAGATATCATCAACATTATATTTCTCAAAAGAAAAGACAACATGACATGCCAGATAGACACACAGACAGCTTAGAAAAATTAGGCCTCTTAGCATACCTGTGAAACTCCATTGCAGTACATACTACTTACCACAGTTATGGTAACATTTCAGATGAGTCCTGGAAGTTGAAGGTTGGGAAGGAAATGTGAATCTTAATGTTCTTTTCCCCAAAGTAGCAAATCAAGTGTGAAATGGTATTTTCCACACTGGTGATCTAAAGTATAATTTGCAAGGAAAATAGACTGCATGTGCCCCAGCCTCATATGCTTTCACAACTATATATCAAATTGCTCTCCTAATATCTTTGCTAATTAAGTATTTATAGAATTATCTGTGTTTATTGATTTTGATAAGATTCAATATGACAGATTAGTGTCTGTTCTGGAATATGCTGGCGACTCAAAATATAACCCACCATGTTTAGGAAGATCTGTACTGGCCATAGAAAGAGCAATATGAATAAACCATATAACAACAAATATGTGTTGTGCTCCGTTTAAACAAAATATAAAGTAGATATTGAATCAAAAAGTTTAGGAGATACTGAGAAGAATGCAAAATTAGTTAAATTATATATTAATAACAAAAGATGTATGGAACAATGAAGAAGCTATTGAAAACTATGAAATGTAAGAAACCTAAATTCAATTTAAATCTAAATAGTCAAGATCTCTGCCAAAATGACCAAGTGACAGACCTCATGATTGATTCCTATGAATTTAATCTAGGAGGAGTCTAATAACATAGAGAATAGAAATGAAAGAAGTAATAAATGGAAAGATGTTTAGCTAAAAAATACTCTTGACAGATAGATTCTTTGACTTCATCCCTTTGTGACTAATGGAATATTATATGGCAAAGAAACTGTAAGGAAAAAGATATGAAAAGCTGCTGCCGTAAAAGAAGTGCTTTGTCAAGTGCTAGGTGACTATTAACAGGTTTATGTGAATGATTGCATGTAAGTATTTTAATTTTCATAAGCAAAACAAGGAAATAGAGACAGAAAAACAACAATAACAGAAATTTTGCAGAACAGAGTACTATACAAGAGACAGCAGATGAATTTACACTTGTCAGGATAATAAAGCACATCACTGGCTCCCTGCAGTGAATTGACCCTATCTGGAACCTAAATGCCCATCTAGTTTCTCTCTCACCCTTTCTGTCCTAGATAGGGGGCAGAACATGATCAGAGGACTGGATCACTTTCCCTATGAGTACATGCTGAGACAGTTGGTGTCTCAACTCTCTGGAGAAGACAAAGCTGCAGACAGACCTTCTATTGATCTTGCAGTATCTAAAGGAGGCCACAAGAGAGCTGGAGAGGGACTTTTTACAGGGGCAAATAGTGATAGCAAGAGGGTTAAGGGCTTTAAACTGAAAGAGGGTAGACTTAGAATAGCTATTAGGAAGACATTCCTTAACTGTGAGGATGATGAGGCATGGAATAGGTTGCCCAGATAAGTTGTGAATACCCTATCTTTGGCACTGTTCAAGATGGGACTTCGAGCAGCCTGGTTTAATGGGAAGTGTCCCTGGCCATGGAAGGGGGCTTGAAACCAGATGATTTTAAAGTCTCTTCAAACCAGAACCATTCTATGATTCTATTATTTTATGATTTTTTTATTTCTGGTATGTTGTCAAGGCTGTCTTAGCCATAAATCCGAAACATAGCAACATCTAATGTCCTGTGAAGGAAATTAACCCTTTCCCAGACAGATCTAGAATAATCTCCATCCCTTATTCTTCATCATTAACCTCATGTTGAGCAACACAAACTGAGGAGATTGGGATTCTGGGGTAGAAACCACAGAGTAGTAGGGTATTCTCTTGTTGAACTCAATGACTGAATTTGCATTGCTTTATTTTGAAGGGATTTTTTTTCCTTCCTCTTCCCTCAGTTTTTGGAATTATATTATTTTCAACCCAGGAGTTTCCTCTTTGTTTTTTCTTTTTCACTCCCCCATCTCTTGAGGGGTCTGAAGTGAGCAAAGAGCTGTGTAGTGTTCATCTTCAGTGGTGTCTGCCCGCTACATGGCTTTATTTACAGGCCTTATTTCAGAAAGAGCTGAAATTTAGCTGTAAGATTGATGAACAGTCGAGTGACAGAGGTGAAATTATTTTCTTCTCATCCTAGATAGCAACTTTATTGGTATGATCCATGTTTTTGTTATTCAAATATGAGTTACTGATAATGTAATACTTTACAATTTTAGAAGAAGCAACAAGTTCATAATGCA
Organism: Geospiza fortis; assembly: GCF_000277835.1. Taxonomy (NCBI): domain Eukaryota; kingdom Metazoa; phylum Chordata; class Aves; order Passeriformes; family Thraupidae; genus Geospiza; species Geospiza fortis. The sequence goes on along the minus strand of NW_005054318.1, from coordinate 4,712,590 downwards.
GTTAGCCTCTTCCTTATCAAGAAAAACATCTCACCATGAATATATAATTCTGATAGTTCATCAGACTATGAACTTTATCACCTTTTAGCCTCGTGTGACATTTCATGTACAGTTCTGCAGAAGCCTATGGAGAACTCTTTTTATTTCAGAAATAATTTTTTAGCCTATTGCTAAATTACTCAGTCTTTGGCATGAGTACATAATCTTGACACTTTGTTCTTTATAAAGAAAGAATCATAAGGCATTTGCCATGAGGGAATGTTGATTAAAAAAGAGATCCCTTTTTGTTAACATACACAAAGCAGTTTGCTAACTTTCATTGTACATTGAAATTCAAAACTCTAACATTTTTCATCTTAGATCATGCTGCCTGAGCCTTGGGGTTGAGGAGATTTGTCTTTATATGGATGTTCCATAGAGAAAAGAGAAATGAGAGGTCTAACCCTCCTGTTCACTCCATGTCACAGCATGTCTATTTTCTCAATGCACAGATGAAAGACAGAGGCTGGTATTGGTTATGATGATTAATAGAAACAAATAAGGTAATAAATAATGTTACTACAGCAACTTTATTTTACATTCCTAGCTTCATATCTTCATTTCATTCCACACAGTGACAACCCTTGAAGCCATGAGTCTTAACTATCAGTCATAGGAAACTACATCTCTGAAATAGCCAATTTGCACAGAACCAGACCTGGGAAAATATATCAGTGAAAGAGTTGGGAGGTAGATAGAAATCATGACATGAAAATTAGCCTCCTAGACTAGCTGGTCTTTGTGGGTTATTAGTGAGGTGTTGGAAAGAACCACAGTTAAGACAGTGACTTTTTTATAGTTCCTAAGTTCTGCCGTATTCCCAAGTATGAGGTAAAAAACCAGTGATAGTTCTGCCAAGGACATATTACAATCACAGGTCCAGTAGCTGCAGCTGCTCTTATGCCACAGAGAGGTGCCCAAAGCACGTATAGTGGAATATGTCCATTTTTGATGGGAATAAGATTTAAAATTCACTTTACAATTCAGCAGTGCTGAGGGGGTTGAAATAAGAGAAATTTTAAACGCCCACCTTTGAGATTTTATGGCTAATTTAACAAAAATTTAAGGGTCCACACAACAGACATTTAGTTGTTTTGCCCATTAAAATTCAAGAAATATGAAATATATTTACCAAAATGTCTCTGAGCACTCAGTCTCCTCCTCATACACAATTAAAATCTTACAGTATTTCAGGATAGCACATTAAGAAAAAATAAAGCATTCATAATGGCTTTGAAGCGTATATTATTTCAGTTTTTGCCATGTATAAAATATAATGTCTTAATTGAAAAATATTTAAATTTAGAAAATGCTTTCTAAGAAAAACATCCATATTATATATACTTGTTTTAAACCTCTTATTTAACATAAACATAACATGCATTAAAATAAGCATAGCTTTCAACTTCATTTTCTCCCTCTTTCAATGTATTGATTTCATTTTAAAGCATGTGTGATTTAATTTTATCATTCTATTTTGCTCTCCTCACTTCAAGAAAGAAGTTTGGAATGTGTCCAGAGAAAGGCATCAGAGCAAGTGAAGGACCACAAGCCTTGTGAGGAGCAGCTGAGGAACTTTGTGTTTGTTTAACCTGGAGAAGAGGATGCTGAATGGTGTGCATATGTCTCTTCTTTTATTCCTTGTTCCAGACACTGCTTTAAAAATTATTTCTGTAGCTGTCATTCTAGGGAACTAAACTTAAAATTAACAGCCAAAATGCTGTATCATTAAAGGATAAAGAAAGCATTCTAGATGAGCAAACCTTAAAATCGTCTAAGTTTTTACCACAGTTTGTTTGGAAACATGCTTTACTACTAAATTGGTCCCTGCTTTTTAGACACAGAGAGAAAGAATGAAAAAGCAACCAAAAATACTTACAAAAATTTAAAAGGAATATTGTAATTTTTTTTAAATTCCATTTTTGCAAGTTACAATATTGCCTTCAACCCATAGGGATACATCCACTGATTCATCAATCTAAAGTGTACTGAATCAAGACAAAAAATGAAATTACTTAAACCATGGTCAACATAATTTTGAAATTAAATTTCTTTCAGCTAGTGAGAGTTTTGATGATACAAGGGCTGGAAGATGTCATTGATGAAAAATGACTACGCAGATTGGCCAGATCATATATAGAATTTTGAGTCACTTTCATGCATGGTGTTGGTTAAGAACAGTATTTTTAAGCATCCAGTGTTTCTGACTTCCTGATTTTCTATCTGCCTCTGAATACTGTTAACTACCATGTATTGAAGGACACTCTCTGTTCCATTTTGGACTATATTTCAATCATCCAAAAGGAAAACTATCTCAGTTGAGAGCTCAAACCTGCATCACAGCACAACCTGTTGAGACTTTCTAAGCTGTAAATCTCTTGTATCTGGAAATAGAAGAATTCTATCAGACTTTCAAGAGAAAGTTGCTCACTTGAGATCACCTTCACCAGTGGTACAAACTAGGAGTTTGACTTTGCTGTAACAGATTCACCTAGAAGGCAGCATCTTTGCTATGCTGTGTTGTGAGAATGCCTCCAGGCCATTTCAGAAAATGAAACAGGGATGACATGTGGGTATAATGATTCATGGTTTCTGTCAGCTTTCATTGTGGTGTCTGAGCAGATTGCCTCTTCCAGCTGGGCAAACAGTGACCTCTTGAGCCGCTGAAGTTAATTCTGACAAGAAATGTGCATCAGAGGCTTGAAATGTCATTCTTCATAGTCCAATATATTAATATAAAATGAAACAGACGGTGATTTAGAGTAGCATACCACACGGTGAACAGCAACAGTTCAAGGATGAACAGGTCATCCATTTATACACTGACCTGGACAAAATTTTATTTGCATGAGATGAGGGTTTTCACTGCTTTTTAAAATGAGATAAGAACACATATATTTTTTGATTGCAACGTAATCTGTTAAAAAAACCCCACCAAACAAAATAATCTCATTCACCTCAGACTTATGTACATGAGAGAAATTGTGGGAAATAAACCAATCTGTTACGAAATAAACCAAATTGTAGTAAGTGACCATTTCCTGTATTTCCATTCTGGGCGCATGTCTTAGGAACAAGCACACAGAAGCTCTGATCTGGTGTCTAACAGTGTCAAAAATTTCTTCTGGAGAATTGAAGCTTATGGACTTTGATATCATTCTTCAAAGCCTTTTGATGTTCTCTGTCAAAAAGACCATCCATCCTTGGAAGTGTCTTTTGGATGGTTGGGAAATTCACACCATTACCCTGTGCATCACTATTCAAGCCACAAACTCAAGGTTTCCTTAACAGAGCAATGAGCCTCCCATGCTTTGTGGGGTGAGTAGCTGCCTCATATACATAATTATTGCAGCTCTCACATACTGTCTATAAGTTCTGACCATGTTGAAACCCATAGAAATTCTGCCACACCTTCACACTTCTGCCTTAGGCTAAATGCTATGAAAGTCATTTGGAGTTGTTGCTGTCAGGAGTCCAGCCTTAATCATCTTTAATTACAGATAATCTGTTAAAACCCACTTTGGCAAACCCATGAGTAACTTCCTTAGCTATTCCTTCCTTCTAAAAAGAGCAGGATGTCTCTATTATACTGTTTGGTGTCACTTCAGGCATTTATTCTTTGACTGTTCAAGTCTCTTTCAAATATCACAGACTTCATGCTTTTTCTGTAGGGGACTCAAAAAATCTATTTAAACTGTTCTGGGTAAGGATGAATTTCTGCTGCTATAAGAATAACTGCTGGCAAAAACGCCACCCAGAATATCACCAAAAACATCAATCAAAAAAACCCACAGAAAAACAAACCAAAAAAACAACAACAAAAACAAAAGAAGATATGAATGCCATGTACAGACCTCTGGTCTTTTAGTACCCTGCATTTCATGATACTTGTCTATTCATTAATTAATAAGTACTTCTAAAGACAATAGCCTTTGCTGATACCCCTCTGCTGTGTATATACCAGGTCTGTAGGAAGATTGAGGTGTTTTGTGATATTGTAACATTTCCTTCAAAGGAAGAGTACCACAAATCTAAAAGAGATCACTAAAAATATGCCACTTTGGATCAGAGCAGTAGTAGCTTTCCTAGTCCATAAAGTCCAAGTAGATCTTTTTCCTTCTCAGCAACTGATGGGCAAAACTTTTTTCCCAAATGACAAATAAAATTTACAGGATATCACATAGCACATAGAACAGACAAATAACAGGTGTTTGTTTTCAAGAGCGGTGTTAGATTGTAATACAAACCCACACCACTTGAGAGATCTATTATCCACTTCTTCCATGCTTGGAAACTGAAAACAGTTCTATCATCTGCAGAGTCAGAAGCAGTTTGTTACTAGAGAAGCTACCAAATGATAGAAAGGATGTTAAGAGAATGGAAGAAAATTTGATTATTTGTTTGTTTATTTTCATGACAGATATTTTTACAAAATTTACATTTTATAAAACCTGCTTTTGAATGTGTTTCTCTAATATCTGCCTTGTTATTTTTCTATCACTATTTTAAAAATTTATATGTCTCCCTTAAAGTTATGAGTACTTTTTCCAAATCAAGTTGCAATTCTCATGATCAGATATGCAAAAACTGAATTTACTAATCTGCTTAATGTTTTCAGCAGAAAGTGATACCAAGATCCTGAACTACCACATGCATGGAGTAGCAATTTGCAATTAACAGAAATCTGTATTCTATAAACAGGAACAAAAAAAAACAAGTGAAAAGATGTTTCATTTTTCTAATGGGTTCTCCAGTGACTGAATTCAGAATGCCATCAAAACATTGGTGTTGGTGACATGTTGGCTGGTTTTGGTGTTGATGGGTATAAGACACAACAGCTGAACATAAAACACTAACAGTTTAAATTTCTACCTTCATTTTTTTCTTAAAAAATTATATGTGAAGCAATTTTATGCATTTTTTCCCTTTCTCCAAAGTGTAGATATCTTGAGGTGCTAAGCATGGTTTATTATTAAGCCATTCACAATGGTACCTTTTTTATTTAGTATGCATTTTGAATATGTAAGGCAATATTTTTATATTGTTCACCTATAAATGGTGTCCACATGGACATTGAGATGTTGACCACAACTGCATAAGTAAAAACATCTAGCCAATTCCTCATCCACTCAGTGGTTCATTCATCAAATCCATGTCTCTTCAGTTTAAATATGAGGTTGTCATCTGGGACAGTGCCAAGAGCTCTGCACAAGTCCAGGTAGAAAATATCAGTTGCTCTTCCTTTATCCACCAGCACTCCAACTCTTTGGAGAAGATTGCCAAGTCTGTCTTTCCCTTCATCACATTGAATATTTGTCCAGATGCATCTTAAGATTTGTTATCTGTTCACAGAAAAAAGAATGATAAAATACTAGGAAATGATTTTTCAAAGACTAATGCTACTGGTACAATTTAAATCAAATTTTGCTTGAGGGTCTGGCAAGAAGCATAAACTCACCTTAACATGTTTGAAATGATTTACAGCTATAGTGTCCTGGTTTAGTCTTAATTATAACCTTCCTCTGGCAGTAGCCCCACTGGAATGGTAGAAGAAGAGAAGCACTAATCACATTAAGTGTGGCTGCCAGAAAATGTGCACAACTTCCCTCTGGAATACCCCTCTCCTTAGACAAATATATGAAAGACTTCCTTAAAATGTAGTTTTTCAAGTAGACAGCAATGACTTACTAATGTAGGCTTACTTACTCAAGCTAATGTAGGCCTGAGTCTTCTCCCTTGGTCTATCCCCAGATAATTAATTAGCCTGTAATAATGGGAGTGTAAATCATGAGTGAGATACATGGGGACTTTGACAAGTTAATTATTGGATAACTGCAACCAGTTCTGGAAGAAACCATTGTCATCTACTACATTAGTAGAGATTAAAGGGAAGAAAATGCATGCAGATCATCATAGGTCTTAATGAAATGTTTTTTTTGCAACAACAGCCTTTCATGGCTTCACAAATATCCCCGAAAATATCTATCTTAAGAAATTCTTATAAAGTTTTCCTTCAGAATATTTAATTATTTTTGGTTAATGAGAAGCAACATTAAAAATGAAGCCACTGGTAAATATTGAGTTTTATTTAATACAGCACACACTTTTTAATGTTTCATATCACTAGAATTATTAGTGGGGGTTTGGGTTTTTTTTAAATGAAAGTTTTCATGCTACAAAATCAACATCTTTATTACAGAAAAGATAATACATCTTTCTTGTAACAGAATTTGTAGTGAGAATCAATTTCTCCTTTTATTCATGTTTTAAAATTGAATTGAACTTTTACAATCCTTTACAAAATTATGAAAACCTTGAGTTTATGTTCCTACACCATACAGCAACCATATTTATTATAGGAAATTACTTCAGCTTACAACAGGACTTGTTATTTGAAAATTTGTTGGGGCACACCATCTCATCCATGGGGGGAATATCTGCTTGTGATGTACAAAATGAGTCCTTATTACATGTAATAAAAAATATGTCTAACCATGTTGAAGCATGAAATTTAACTTTGGCTCTCGCGATGTGGTTATGCCATCTGCCCAGGAGAGGTATGGATTGATAGTTACACCATTTGGTATCTTCTTGCAACAATAGCAGCCACAAGCTATGAACTCAGAGTATTTTTCTTGGGGAAAATAATTTTGCCTAAAAATCCGATTTTTCTTTTTTTAATTATACAACTGAAGTAGTTTTGAGAGTTCTACCAATTCCAGACCATCTTGTATAAAAATATCTTGGTGTTACCATGTTTGCTGCTCTTTGCATGTAGTATTTTATACATTATAAGATTTTATTGTCTTACAGGAACAATTAAAAAATGAAAAACTTAGGAAAATGCAATAACTATTCATAAATGCGTAAGTTATAGCAGAAATTATATGGTATCAGATAATAACCGACACCTTTTTCTTTCATAAATAGACACATATATGCATATAAAAATGGTAAAGACGATGAAAAAACCACAAAATCTTCAGAAAGCTGCAAAAAACTCTTCATAATTATTTAATAGAAATTAACTCCTTTATTACTCTATTTGCTTCTCTGAGATTACAAAACCTTTTGGGAAGTCTTATACACATGGGATATACAAATTTCAAATATCAGAAATGAAGTAATCACTTAATATTCAGTAAAAAACCTGAAGGTGAATTTCCAGAACATGGCTTTTATTGAAACTTCAAATGCTGGTCTGAAATCCTCAAAATTTAACTTCTCAAATATGGAATAGTTTATATAGTATATTCCCTATTTGGAGATGCATTTCTATTGAGCTAAGAGGAATGGATTAAAAAAGAACAAATAGTGAGATAGAGAATTAAGAAGATATTTTTTTAAGGTGGGCCATGCATCTCACATAAGTATCTCCTTTCTAAATCCTGTTTGTCTCATTCAGGAAGCCCTATGGTGTTTTCTTCTGGATTTGTTTTTGGCTTTGTTTGAGGGGAGAGGGGGAGAAAAGAATCACTTTTCTTGTAAGCCATATGAATAAAACTGATAATTTTAATAGCAGGTTTTCTGGAACATTTATGTCTGAATATATATATCAGAACAATTGTATAATATGTTTCTTTGCAATAATAGCATAGTAGGAAGGCAAGGACTACTGACAAAGACCTAAAGGTGCACTTATTGCCTTTTATTCACAAGAATATAACAAAGTAATAAGTACATTGATATAATGAAAAATTTAATTCCCCCTAATGATCTATATAGAATGTGTTCGATTGGTTCTGTAGCTTTTATTTCTTTTTGGGTGTGTTTTAAGAAAACCGGACAGTCCTGACCGGCAGTTAAGGTGCAATGGGCAAATTAGAATTTTCAGATACAAAACTCTTCAATTGGAAATTGCTTTTCACCAACTCTTCAATAAGACTGCCTTAATTCCAAGCCTGCTCACTGTATAGTAAAATTGATTTTGCCTATTCAATAACCTACCTGCAGTCAAGAGGCAATTAGAGTGTAGCACATTCTTCATTGCTTTTCAAATTGTGTATCTTACTATGGATCACCGATGTTATCTGCTAAGTGAGGGACAAGCTATTCTGAAGTGGTTTTCAGAAAGTAATCCTCACAGGGACTGAAACTAAAAATCCATCTTGGTACTGCAATTGAAAAGAGTATAAGCTTTTCTAATCTTCTGGAGAAAAGAGCATTTGCCTTTCAGTGATGACTGACACCCTCATGCAGAATCATGTAAAGATTTTGTCTTGAAATTCATGACAAGACTTATCCATGTCTTGAAATTTGTGACAAGTTCTGTGTTCCAGCTTAAGTTATACTTTCTAACTCTTGCACTGGAGAAAGTAGCAATATGAGCAACTAAGTCTACATACAGCACCAAAATTGCTGCGCTGCTTATACTTAATTCTTTATGATTGTTGAAAGACTGTTATGCTTAGTGGGATTCAGTTCATGAATTCTGAACACACAGAGTTGGTAATGTTAGGTAAAGCATTAAAAGTCCAGATGTAACAGCAAAAAAATCTTTCGAAATGTTCAAAGCATGGACCTTGGGTAAGTTTTATGGACTTTTGAACTCTTATGGTCCAAGCAGAGAACAGGAAATCAGTAAGCAGCCCTCAGAGGCCTTTTTAAAAGGCTCTCAGCCTTTTTAGAAGGAAATTTACTGCTTTTATGCAAGGTTTGGATTGAGAATCTATTCTTCACAGTTCCCAGCCAAAGTGAGCTTTTGCTGGACAGTGAGGAGCACTTCATGCTGTTGTGTGGTCTTGCTTTTACCCACACCAGATGTGTGCCAGGATTTTGACAGAGCTTAAAGACTTTTATATGTTAGGAACACAAAATATAACATTTCATTATGTCTTGAGGGTAAAAGAACCTTTCAAAAAGTCTTCCAAGAGAAATTAATCTTCTATATGCTTTCAATGGATTATAGTTTATAGGCTACTAAATGGAAATATTGGAAGCAACAGATGTCCCATTTTCCTTAGTGCCCCCTGCTTCTTCATATGAATGGAAAATGGCCTTATAAAACTTATTTTCTTGTGGTTTCTGAAGTATGGAGGTGGCATTTTAAAGATGTGTCTTTAAGCTGTAGTTTCATTGTGAAAGCTATTACATAGCCCTTATTGCCTCATCAAAGTATTTAGGCTCAAACTGAGCTACTGAAATCCTGATTTCCCAGAAGCATGGGAACTGCCAGGAAAATGAGACAAAATGTATGTCACTACAGTTGTCTTAAATAAAGGACTGGATCTGTAAGGCTTTGACATTAATTTTTAATGTTAAACCACCTACTGAAATCTCTACCCTTTCAGAAGACGTGGAGACCAAGTGCTGAATATTGAAAATATAGAAGCAAGGTGGGTCCATAAATGTGCCTTAACTAGCAAGGTTTTTGGGGAGAGGAGTGTGTTTCCAAAACTTTCCCAGACCTTTTAGGTTAATCTTCATCTGCAGAATCAAGTCTTCCAGGACAAGCTTGTCTCTTGTCACTGACCAGTTCACTGGCTCTTGGTGTAAACTGCTGACTTATTTTCTTCAGGAGTTTGATTTTTAAGTTTTCACAGCAGCTAGGAATAAGCTTCATGTTTCTGAGGAATGAGGGATTATACACCATAAACCTTCCAATACACATGATGTAGTGTTTAATAGTTGTGGTATATTTGCAGAGTGCTGCAGTTGGTAATAAAGTGAGGTAAAGCTGATTCTGTCATGCCAAATTTAAGCGTTTAAGCAGGACAAGCACCTAGTTCTCCTACATACTTCTACTGTTGTCACAACGTTGCAACACCATAGTGTAAACTCTTCATTCTAGCCGATTTATTTTCTGCTGTCCTGTGACAAGTTCATCCTATTCAATGTAGTTGTAACATAACTTGGTATTTCTGTACAGAAATACCAGTAAACACACAAAGGCTGTACTGTTGTACTGCTAGAATTCTCATTTTCATCAGAACTTTCAGCAACAGGCTGAACTGCCTAGAGAAAAATATTCAAAAAGAGTTGAGGTCTTTGGAAATCCAGATCCTCTCTCATTCATACTTTTCCTTAAGAAAATAATACTACATATTTTGCATATCATTTTATATTAACATGCAAAAATGCAAAAACATGACAATTGTTACTTGGATTATTTAGCTTTTCATGTGTGATATTCCTCTATTCTTCATGAGGAATTACAATGTTTTCTAGGTCCTGCGGAGCTGAGGTGTTATCCGTAAATATTTGGAGATGCCTGCTTATATGTTTGAATAGTTCATGTCTCTTGAAGAGAAAACTTCTGAGAAAATTCTATGGATTTGTAGTCCTAGATATGGTGGTTTTACACTGTGAGCATTCCTTTCGTAGCAGCAACAAACTTTGTAGATTGGCTCAGATGTGTCCTGCAGTGTAGAGTTTGCTGTATCTGGCTGTGTCTAGAAAGGGAAATGCTATTTTATTTCTTTTTTTCCCCAATTCTTCTTCACCTGTTCATTCTCACTTCCTGAAACTGCAGTGCTCACAAAAAACTTATGTTCTTCTTTTAATGGCAAAAGAAATCAAAATCTTATACTCTCATGGCATTTGTAGGGATAGAAAAATTTTTTCAATAGCAGAATGCGGTAGGATCTGGAGAGAGATGTGCCTTGTAAAAAAGAAAACTTGTTTCAAACCTATGAGAGTTACTGCAGATCAATTTGCCAGTGAAACCACAGAGGGCAAGTGATTTTGATTCCTGTATCAGGAAGCAGGAGGGTTTCCTATGAACATTTTTCTTCTACATCTTTTAGCACACGTATTGGTAAAATAATCAAAAGATCCAGTGGAGAGAGGGTTAGTGATTTTTCTTACATTTGCTTCAGAAATTAGGACCTAGTGACTGATTTCTGCCAATGAAACATCAGCCATGGTTAAAAGAAGCTACTTGTACTGTTAACATGCCTCACACCAGAAAATGCTCAGTTATCATTGTCTATTGCTGTTTGTCTTCTGGAGGATTTTTTTCATATTTTTCAAAGATCTGAGTGAAAAAAATGGGGATAAATATTAAATTGTAAAATGGAAGTATGTAAGGTATCTGAGAGCAAAATATTCAAGCAATCAAAATTTGCAGCCAATATATTTAGCTTAAAAAATTTCTTGTGTGCTTTGGTGATTTTCAACCCTTGGTTCATATGTGGGATATGAAAAATCAACCTAAAATTGGAAAGACTATTTCTGTTATACAACTAGATTTCTACTTATGTTGTCTCTCAAAAAATCAAATTCAATAGAGTAGGAATCATTTTTGTAAAACTTTGAAAGCCCAAACATATAAAGTCTGGGAAACTGGATTTTCCTTATCACCCTTGCAAAGATTAGACTGCAAATGATGTTGGATAACAGATTTAGATGTAACATTGGTCTGACTGATTATATTAGTCTGGTGAGTAAATAACTAAAGTGATATCTTTAGGGAAATTCTGTAGTTGATTGAGGAAAAAAAAATCTTAATATAAAATTATGATAGATTTGAGAACAGTAATAGGCATATTGAATACTTTCATTTCATTTGTTAGAAAGATTAAAGAAACCACATTTCCTTGAATCTGGAGTTATGTTACTATGAAAACAACAGAAAATAGGGAGAAAAATGTATTTGCTTATTCCATGAAACAGGCTTTATTCTGCAAGACAGAACAAATATAGCCAAAATGTCATAGCAAGAAGTGAAATTAATAATAGTATTATGGAATTACACACCAATTTATTTTTAATAAGAAATATGTCAGATTCCCTTGATTTGAAAAAGAAGTGATATTTCTCTTGTGGTAGCTGAGTAAATTTCAATCTGATCCCCAGTAAGAATCTTTTTTGGACCTTTAGATAATTATTTAGTCTGTAATTTGATTCTGTCTTTCTTTGGTTGATGATCCAATCAGAGACCCTGTTTGCTTGTCAACTGTTTTTATGCTCTGTGCAGTACATGGGAAAATATATCATGCAGTACATGGGATAAATGTGATTGCAAGCCTGGTTTTGAACATGTTGAAAAAGAAAATGCTATTTTAAAAATTCCTTTTTATTAGAGTATGAAACTAAAGTACTACATTTATGATTTATGGTTTCCATAAGTCCCTACATAACAATAATTTATGAGTGAGATTTAAGTTCTTGTATATCATATGTTGTTGAAGATACCTGCATAAATTCTAGTGATTTTTGCTTTTAACTCTACTTATTTTAGGCACCTCAGATGGATTTGTTCATACTCTTGACGCAACTTCCTGGTCATTTCTCTTATTTAGCAGAATTTGAGCATATATGCACTTCTGAAGCCTAACAGGATAAAGTGAAAAGTAAGTATTGAGCAGCATGTTGCCTGAGTAGATGAAGCAAGTACAGTAAAAATGGATGTTTGCCATATTTGAATTTACTGTGACCATTATCCCTTTCATTAAAAAAAAGCGGGGGGGGGGGGGGGGGGGGGAAAGAAACTGCTGAAGGAAACACTAGAGTCACTAAATAGGGGCCTATTGACCTGAGTATTATGAGTAAGAGGATGACCTAAATTGTGGACCCTTGAATAATTCAGACTCACATTCTAGAATTACACAAAAAATCAGGAATATCATTATCTGTGTAAAAAAGAAATTTTAAAAGATGGTGTGGTCAAATTGTTGTCTATCCTAAAGAGAACTTAGTCTTTGAATCCCCACAAGTATTATTATAGAGTTTTATAAGTATTATATATCAACACAGTATGATTATATTATTATTCACTTATGTTTGGTTGAGGTTGCTTTTGCAACCTCAAACAGGAGCAAGATTTCATGTAGATATTTCTTGTAAGTAAGTTTGATGTTTTCTTTTCTTATGCTGTTTCTGTCTGTACAGACACAGATATATTACTTCCACAAATATGTGTGGAAGTAATAAACTATTCTTTAAAATTTCCTAATTATCCCAGCTTAGGACAAAGGATATTGGCAATTAAGTATTCTTTACTTGAAGTACCTCACCCTTCCAGTTAACTCATTAGGGACAGGTATCTGCTGTTCACCTTTCCTTGTGTCATGCTAGCACATTATCTCAAGAGCTAAGTTAGCAACCCATCTGCCCTTGCCACCCCAGTGCATGCTACTGGCATCTCCCAAAGATCACTGAATCATTCATCTCTTCCATTACCTACAAAGTTTTGGTAGCTATTTTAAGTCTAACGTGTATTGAAGGCAGTCTTTGGGAAATCAAGTTGACAAAGGCTATGTCCAATATGTTATTTATGCTTAATAGCAACTCAGCAAAGTGGTAACTATGAAAGATGTGACCTCAAATTGTCAGCAGCTGATCAAATGCTTCACATTGCACATGAAAACCTCACAAATGTGAAACACCTTCAATCTGATCAGGAAGAGAAATTGCTTTTCATATTTCATAATCCAAATAACTAAGTTGTTGCAGAATTTTACAAAAATAGATCCTCCCAGTTCTCATACATTTTACTCATCACTCTTCTATTCATGATCAATCTGAGTTTTTAAAAAACCTCTGCAGTAAATAAGATCACATCAGATTGGATGAGTGTAGGCTGTAAAAGCATTTACTGTTAAAATGAACTTAGAAACTATTATCTAACATTTATACAGGAAAATTTCCAAGTACTAACCTATTGCAGTAAGACTTTGCAGAGAAAAACCTACAGAAACCATAACAACTACAAGAAAAGTCTGAAACTGATAAATGGATAAAAATCCTTTAAACTGTAATATTAAAAGGCAGGTGTTTACTGAAAGGCTGATTACTGAAATTAAAGATTGGCTTCATTATTTCACTCATTTTCATATTTCTTTTAGCTAATTAACCTTGCCAAAACTGCTCAAAATAAAAAAGGAGGTAATTGCACTGAGCTTTCTTCTGCCTGACCTCACTAACCTTAGTTCTACCTATGAATTAATATTTGAAGAGGTAATATAGAATTATATTTACCTGAAATCACGGAACTAGTTATTAATATTGATGTTGATGTTCTCACTGATACTAGCAGGCATTTTCCCAGTGACTAGTTATTGATGCAGCAGTAGTAATCAGCTAAATATTAGACAACATTCTTGACTGACCACAGAAGAAAAAAAGTATCTCTATGTAGAGTACATTGACAACATCTTCCAATTTTCCTGTTTCAGACTATGCATAAACTTTTGTTTATACTCTTCATTCATCACCTGATCTTTGCTTGTGTCTCCAAATTGCTTCCCAACATCAAGTTCCTAATCCCGCTTACAGGATTTTGCCTAAACTAAGAAATTCAGCTGGTTGTATTTATGTCTACCCTCGTTATATCTTCTCAGTTTTGATGTTGTCCCACTGGTTAATTTGACCTTGGACATATGTCACTATGACAGACCAGCATCACACCAGGGCTGACCCTGACCATTGTTTGCACACTGGATCCTGTCTCTAACATTCTAAGTCCACACCAAAGCTCCTTGCTAGTGAGGGCATTGATCGTGCTTCAGAATATTTAAAAACAGATCCTAAGGAAAGGAGAGGCAACCTTCCAGCTTTTTTCATGATAGGTTCTACCAGTGAATGAAAATATCTAGATTCCATTTGTATTCAGCCAGCTGAACTCCTAGAAGGTGAGATGCGCTCTGAACAATCACTGTTATATCGATGCTATCCATGTTTCTGACCATGTCTTTTGTAGGCCTATACAGATAAAATAACTTTTTTTTTTAATAGGGTGAGGTTTTAAGTGATATGTAGGATATTTTGCTCTTTTTCTGTTTCTAAATAAAGCAATCAGGTTATTTCCAACTGAAAAACCGTCTCTTGTATAACCAGTGCCCTATTATCATGTCTAGTTGTCTTTACATGGCAGTACTCAGTCATGCTAGCAGGTATTCCTGAAGCTTAACAATCCAACTAATTTCTGAAAATAAAACAAATACTGCTGTAATTCTTGGATAGTTTAGGCCAGAGTCTGCATTACTAATAGACCATGTTGGTTTGCTTTACTGAGAAAGGCCATGCTCAGAGGAGTTTTCTGGGCTCAGATAAAGCTAAGAAAAATGAAGTGCTTGTGAGTTCTTATAACATTGAACAGCTAATGTGATTTGGGGGTTTAGGTCCTATTAGTGCTGGAAACGTTATTCTGACAGTCCCATTTAATTTGATTATAGAAAGACAATATGTAATGAGTAAGGTAAAATATTTAGAAAAGCAAAGTTGCTAATATTGTGCATGTCAGTAGTCATAGTTTCCATCTTTCTTCAGGTATATTATGTTCTACCAAAAAGAACTCTGCTTATCATGATTCTATTGATGATGAGAGATGTCACCTACTTTTTCTCATGGAGGGACAAACATATTTTTTATCATGCGAGGACATTTTTAAACAGCACAGAAGAGATAACAGCAAATTTGTGCAATTGAAACATGAACAGTAACAAATATTTTCAAGCTTCCTATTTTTGTTATTGGATGATCTCATTGCTGAAAGAACATAGAGCAGCATCTGGTCTCTTAATCAGATTAAAAATGTGTTAAACTTGTGACAGTAAAGTGCATCAGATGTTTCTGTAAATGTTTGGTCCCTTATTGTTTTTCACTGCTGAGGCACTTTCTTGATTAGGCCGCTCAAACTTGAAAAACAAAAGGGGTAGAGAGAGACATACAGAAGTAAGAGTAAGGTGGAGAGCACAATGGCACACGATTTGTACAGACACAAGTTTCTTCAAACCAGGTTGAAGACAGAGTGATGACTCTAGGATAATCATGGCCCTTACTGTCACTGTCAAAAACAAAAGTAACATGAATAACACAGGATGCTCCAGGATAGCAGATGTCCTCTTTTGGCTGTGCATGGGGTGGCTTCCTCTTTGCTTTAAAACTAACAATCCAAGTACTTCTAAGTCAGGTTTTTATTTTTTTCTTCCAGAAGTTTGCATTGGAGTATGGTTTTGATTGTTAGCTTCTTGGCTTTTTTTTTTTTACAAACAGGATTTTAAAAGACTCTAAATGTTTCCAAGTTCAATCATCAAATTCCTTTTATACAATGATTTAGATTAATCTTAAAAATAATTTTCTTGGTTTTTTTTTGTCTTGATTTTCCTACTAAAAGGCTGCTATCAGTATTTTGGTTTTTTAGAAAATCTTCTAATTTCTGGTTTAAATATACTAACATCTAGTAATTTACTCTTTAAGTTAAGGTTGTGCTTCCTCCTTTCCTTCTTCTTCTTCTCTCCCTTTAATAACCATATCATTTGAATATATAAGACAAAAATTTTACCTTCTTTGGCAGTACATTATTTATTCCACCATCATACCAAATTTTCCTGGTCCACACACATGTATGGGACAAATATACCTGCTTTTTAAAATTTAATTTATTTCTTTGTTATATGGATAAGATCTCAGCAGAACTATTTAAGATAAAGTGAACAATTTTCTGATAAATAACTTTTTAGTATCCTGTGCTACAAGCCAGGGCTGGAATGCTCCAGCCATATTATGTATTCTGACATATATAATATATTTAATATTTACATCTAATATATTCTGAGATAAAATTTACCATTTCATTACTGAATTATTAGTAATTTTTTGACGTATCATAAGGTGATGGAAAAAACTAATCTTCTTACCCTAGTGAGTTGCAATTAGTAGGCTTGTAGCACAATTTGATATTAATCCCCAAAGGGCACTGATCTTGCCCTCTATAATTTATCTGATTTTCTGTTACTCTGGTCATCATATTTATGTGGCTCTTCATGCATGGTGTCTTAATATCCTTCCAAATTACTTCCATGCTTATATTATCAAAAACTTCCTGGGCCATGGCAGGTTAATATGAATTACTGTTACTTTTAGGAAGTCAAAGTTTGATTTTTAATTGGTTATGGCTCAAACAAGAAATAGAATAAAGAGCTACTGAGAGAAAACAGAAATAAATGGAAATTCCTCTTCTTTGACAATAATGAAGATCATTTTTTAAGTAGATATAAATTACTATTTGAAGCTGACTGTTGAAGAGCCCAACTCCTCCCCATGTGAACTAGGACTTGGTAAATTTTGGATTCTTGTGGCAGAAGTGCTTACTGTGAGATAAAGCCACCTTTTAACCATAATATTTCAATGAAAAGTTTCCAAAAGTGTCCTGAATTATTAAATACGCATAACACAATGGCAATATTAGGATTTTGAAATAATGACTGAGATCTGAAAAAAGGGAAGTGTATTAATCCTTTGTTTATTCATAATTGAAAGCTAGGAGGTTAGAGATGAAACACAGACACTTCCATTGTCATTGACAGCTCCTGTGACTATATCCTGACAATCATATTATTTATTTATTTATTTATAAAGCTCATTAATTATTGAGTCATTCTCAGTGTATTATCTTGCAACACCTTTCATGAACAAAGTTAAATATATCGATGTTCTCTTAAAATATCTGCTAATTTTCAAATTATATTACTGAGGTTTCTATATGGTGTGAGAATTATTTGTGATTTTCATTTGTGTTTCTTATTCGACAGCTGTTTAGCATTTTTATTTATTATTTTTATTTTTTATTGACAAGAAATTTTATTATTGTCTTAGTAAATCATACAAAAAGTGTTCCAATCAAAGCTATATGAAGGCTTTTTAATCGAAACATCTTGTTATTACTTTTATTCTAATGGGTTAAAATTAATTTTTATTAGCAAATGTACAACTAAATATACTGTTTGTGTTTTTACTTCAAAAGAATACTTGAAAGGAGAGAAA
Organism: Geospiza fortis; assembly: GCF_000277835.1. Classification (NCBI taxonomy): domain Eukaryota; kingdom Metazoa; phylum Chordata; class Aves; order Passeriformes; family Thraupidae; genus Geospiza; species Geospiza fortis. Next base: position 4,694,845 of record NW_005054318.1, on the reverse strand, counting down.
ACAAAACCCCAATGCCTTTGATACATGCATCATAGTTTTTATATCATAGAAATTAAAAAATAATTCCCAATGGTATTAACTATATCAAGTATATTTTTCAATCAGAAACTCAGTATGTTGCAATTTCAAGTGGTGTTGTTTTGTTTTATCTAAAAATTTTCAAGGATAAAAATTCCCAAAAAAGAAAACTTTTTTTTTTTTACTTGTTTTAGGGATTTATTTTCTTATTATTTGATGGGAGAAACTTACAATTGACATGGTAGCATTTAGATGGTTTTTATATTAGGTTGTTATTCAACATGGGTGATACAGATCTCAAATGTTTCAATGGTTGCTTAGTGGTTCCCCTGATAAAATAGTTTGTCGTCTATTTTATTGTTGATCTCTTCGAAAATTTCGAATTCTATCTTATGTTTTTCTATGTTATGTTCTTCTTACACTGACCACTTATTTCAACATCTGTTATTATATAGCAACTCTTCTTGCTAAAGGCAATAATGAACATCCTAGAGAACAAAATCAGATTCTTCACATACACAATTGTTACTGTTCAGTTTCATCATTCATTCCAAAACCAAGCAAAAGAGTCTTAAAGTCTTAGAGCAGATTATTCTAGGTTGTTAAAAGGTCCAGGCTTATTTTTTATTCTTCCACTATCCTTCTAATCCTCCTAATATTTTATTTCATATTCTTTCCACTATTTATATGCAATCTTTTATTTCCAGATAGTCAAGGAAAAAAATAAATCTGTAAACCTGTAAGCAAGACGCTAAACTTCTACACTTTCTTAAGTTTTCTCAGCTTTCCCAGATGAAGTGACAGAAGGAGTTTGTGGGTTCATACAAAGTTGTTTCCAAAGAGTAGATTTTAATAATGTTGCTTGAGAAGAACTTAAACGAAGTTGTCCAGCGAGTACTAAATTGATGTTAAATATTTTTTTCAAAATTTATAACTGCGTTACACAACAGAATGGTCTTTAAATGTGATTGTGAAAATTGAGGAATCAATCAATTCATTACTTTTTATAAATTATTTTCCCCTTTTTTATGAACACAGAACATTTGATTGACATAGTTTATAACAGTAAGGCGTCTTCATGTGGAATCCTATGGAAACCATGGCAAAAACTTCTTTATCATATTTTAGAACTTTTTGCTTTTTTAACACATTTTTTTTCATGTCACTCTCAGCTAATGTTCACTGATGAGGGATGAATGTCTATGAATTCAGATGTACAAGGCTGGCTAGGATGTGTTTGAATGTTAATTTGAAATTAGGTCTTCAGATGGTGGCGATATTGCCACTTAAATACGGAGCCTTAACTCTGAAATATATTCTGAAAAATCCAGAATTTTAACTTCTGATTTTATTATAGTCAGTGCTTCTTTATTCAACACTGTGCCTATGGAATAGTCTGAGAATTAACTGAAAGAACTTGCACTGGTTATGTTTTGTACTGCCACTTCTATAGGTTGCTCCAGATGATCCCAGTAACTCAGGACCATGTGAAATAGGACTTAATTGAATGCATCTGTTCATTCTTGTTATAAATGGCCCCAAATAAGTGGAAAGCTTTAAAGTCCTTTATTATCTTGATATGAAAGTATCTATCAGTGTATAGATTATGAACTGGATACTATTAATCATTATTTCAAAAATTATCTATGTAGCAAGAATTTATTTTATTCCCTGTTCCTTCTAGAACACTAAAGGAAACATCCTTTAGGCATATTATCGCCTCATGAAGAACAAACATCACACTGAGACATCTGTATTGCTTGTTACATAAATATCCAGAATCACATGTAGCTTATCTGGAGTTTTCTGTCCAAAACTTCAGCAGCGTTCACAGTTGTTTAAGATAGAGATTCCTGTCTTTATGTGTGTATATGTACAAAGGTGAATGCTTAACTTGATCATAAACCTTCAACATGTCATGGTGTCCACACAGAATATAATAGTTAACTAGAATGATCTAAGTAAGAATTAAGGACATAAAAATGAACAATTTTGGAGTAGAGAATAAACATTCATGCACAAGGAGGACTTATTTGAATAACTGCAGTATCAAAAAGGGTTAAAAGGCTACACTGAAGCAAATAAATTATAAAGCACAAAGGGCAAATGCAAACTAAAAATTATTACAGAAGCTAGTCAATCATACAGAGATATGTGCATAGATAGTTAAATAATTCATTTCCTAAGTCTGAAGCAAGTCTGCATTGGTAGGTAATTATAATTTGACACTTCTTTAATTTGAATATATATCAGTTGAGCTCATATGATATCAGTTGAACTCGTATGAGCATGAATCACTTGTGTAGATTACATTTAATTCAGTGTTCAGATTTAACAGAAATGTGCCTCCATCATTCTGCTTGAAGTAGCTATCTGATGAATGACCTTCCCTAAATTACTTTTTTAGAACTTTGAACTGTTGTTTTGCCCTTCAGATGTATTATAATAATATGATTACCTGGGTCCTAATTCAATTTTATACTGTTGAGTATTACTTATTCATATCTCTACAAACATACTCAATATTTTTATATTCCTAATAGATGAAAAAAGTCATTCATTCATTTATTATTAAAAAAAAATCAGTCCATCAGTCTATAAATAAAAGAATGCTGAACATAATTTCTTCATGGTTATTTCATGCGTTATGGTTAATTACAACCACTGCACAAAAGTTTTCTTGGGTGTGATTCCACACTTGAAAAAGTCAGGAGACATAACTGAGAGATGTTGAGACAAAGCATAGAGACCAACAAGTACTAAAAAAGATATTATTTAATCAAATTGTTCATTTAACATTGTTCTATCTCCTCTTTCTCATTTGGGGGTTGATTTTTTTTTTTTCCTCTTGCTTGAATTAATTTCAGGTTCAGTTCTTTAGTATTGATTTCCCTTAAAAATTCAAAGGCATGGTTAAAAGGATTCAAGAAATGTCTGATCCTCTGCCATAGTCTCATTTCTCACTTCACTCCAGCAACAGCTTTAGTCAGAACAGCTGCAGCTTGTTGCAAACACACCGTGGAGAGGGAGCTTGTAACTTGCTTTTGAAAGCTGCCAAAAAAGCAGTATAACTGCATGAGAGAAAAGATAAACACTGAGAAAAGAGCTAATACATGTGGAGTCCGTAAAAAAGGGTAAAGTTTGAATTTGAAATGCATATATCAAATACTGTCCACAGGTGAACAGTTTTTTGCATGTGTATTTACATATTGCAGGAATTAATTGCTCTTGGGAGTGAGGAAGACAACTAGTGGATTAAGGGGAGGTGGTAGTAAAAGACAGCACTTATGAGTTCATAAAGTGAGAATTAAAGTTTATTTTACAGTTGTGCACTACTAGAAGCATTATTATAATTTAAAGAGTTCCAAAATTGCTCACACATTATGAAATTATCTAAGGACAAAACTGCTATTTTCCTTATTGTTCAAGTAGTATTAGATAAAAACATAATTAATCCAATGCAGTGTCCTAAAAGGAATTTTTCAGCAGAGTTTCAAACTGGAATCTGAATAAATGTTAGTTCTAGGAGCCTACAGCCAGCACTTATTAAGTCCTTGTTATAATGTCAACAGTTTGAAATGATACAGTCTGTTAACAGCTAGCTTTAAGTTATAAATTTAGTAATTTTAAAATCTTGATATTTTTATAAAGTTTGATACCACAAATAAGTCACAATGATCTTCCAATTTATACATATATGGTTATATTTATATTGCATACATATTTATATTTCAATTTTTATTTTGATAAGCATTTTTAACAAGTACATTACAAATATAATATTTTTGCTCTTTGTTTTGCATACATGGCTGTTTCTTTTATCTGAATTACTAAAATTTCCAACAGCAAAACTTTTGACAGGAAGTGACTGGTCACTTACCAGCATACATTTTTAAGACCTATTCTTTGATGCTAAAATTTCTTAAATGCTACATTGACCAAAAAAAAAAAAAAAAAACCACCAACAAACAAACCACAAACACTTAGCATTTTTCTAAGTACTAAAATGATTAAGAAGCTTAATGAATCTCAGGAATATACTCTAGGTTATCCTAGGTAACCCTCATATTTGCACTGCTTGACGACTGCATCATCCACATTCCCATTCTACAGTGCAGATAGTGAAGGAAACTAATTATTTATCAGCCTGTTACTAACATTAGTATGACACAGTGGCTGTCTAAAAAGATCTCCTCTTGAGCAGTCAGGACATTTCATGCTCCATATTCCTTATTACATAACTTCTTAAGACCAGGTCTCTTTGTTTTAATAATTGCGTCTTTGTAATTTTGTTTGTGACTATCATCCTAGTCAGTAATTCATGTCCCACATACTGGTTATTAAAAACACATTCAGTTCTCCTAGACATTAATGTTTCTTTAAACTCACTCCTGCTGGCATGTTCTTAATAATGACCAGTCAGGCCTACTACAACATGAATTATTTATTTGAATAGGCCAAGGAATCAGACATAAGACTTAAACACATTACTACTACACAGGACGATGCAAAGGAATTCCTAGTAGATAAAAAATAGAGTTCACGATAATATTAGTAAAGGTACCTTATGTTACAGCTAGCAAAGAAATAGTATAGATTAGGAGTCAATGTCACCAAGGAATGACAGCGATGGGCAGAGACTCTCCAAGTTTCTCTCAATCCCTGGGAAGTAACTTGTTGCCAACATCTTAACACCGAGAGCTCTCCACACACTCAGAGAATTTATGAGATTTCTGACTTCATGAAAATCACAGTAGTCTTTTATAGTTGCAAAAATGATTGTGTTCTGCAATCATTAATTTTAGGTTTTACTTTCTCGCTATTCAAGCCAGGGTGTGTTTTGCCAGCTAAGGAGGTTCTCAACTGAAATAATTCATCACATGACAACTCATTCCAGCCTAACCTAGCCATATGTTATGGGGAGTTAAGCTTTTGCTGTATAAGGGGTTAAAGGTCCTGCCACAGGTACCACCACATAAGTAAAATTTTCCCCAAAGCTATCACTACTTTTTCCTTAGAGTAATGTTTATGTCAGTGTCATGACTACAGATTGCGCTTTGAGAATTTATTCTTCCTTATAGAAAAGCTAACTACATTATGGAGCGTGGAAGACTGAAAATATTATAAAGCTTAATAAACTTCAAATTAAAATAAACATTTTATGTTGCATTATTTTTCTTTAGTAACTCAGTGATATTAACTGTTACTGTGGAGACATCAAATCTTTCACTCAGAATGAAAATGACATTGTTAATAACATTAATTCCATCCTCCTACAGGAGTTCTTAGAAAAATCTTTCAGCATCATAATAATGAAAAATTATCCCTAAGATGAGAAGCTGATTATTGACCATTTTTTGTAACAACTGATTAAAAATATTTCATCTCTCCTCACTCACATTTTTGCTATATAGCTACATTAGCTGTAGGTAGGTGTACAGAAGTAATGAGGTTAAGTGTCTACTAATCTTTCTTGCCAGTTAGAGAGTGGGGTGGGAAGAGGGGCAAAGGTCATGCAGCCAGGGACACTAATAGGTTGAGGAATATTTTTGAGAAATATAATCTTATCAGGAATATTTTATTATTAGCAGGTTCTACACTATTGGTCCACTCTGGGTGTAGCCAATTATCTGATCCTTTTTAAGAGGACATCATCCTCAGCGAGTCTAAGGGTGCACAATGGAGTGCAGTATTATTTTCTTACCTCTGAGGACAACAGCCTCATGCAATGGAAAATTAGACTTGCTCATGATCTCCTGCCTTGTGAACAGTGCTATTCTAAAATCCCACCCTCTCCAGGGACCTGCATCTGACAACCAGAAGGAAACAGTGTCCTAGGAAAGAGGGTCATAGGGTTCCATTTCCCCTCTTAAGCTGAACTACTGCAAATTTTGATGAACCCAAAGCTTTCAAGATTTAGCTCTGGCAATGTTAACTTGCTGATACTCTAGCAGCCTTACTCCCTCACCGTAGAATTTGGTTGTCACTAATTGCACATGCTCAAATGTTAGAAGTTCCCAGTTTTTCCCAACACAAAGTGATTGAGGCTAAATCTCTTACATTTAAAGACTAAGTTGGTGAAACCTTCCAGTCACTGGATTTCACTGTGTAGTTACCAAAAAGCCTGAAATTCCTCTGCTATCAGGTATTTTTCTTAATTATTTTTCCTGATGAGCTTTTTTGGCTTTTGACATTTTAAAATAAAAGGTTATACTGTAGTGCTTGTCTTCCAGCAGCATTTAATGTTGATTTCATCTGAAATCTTAAAAACAGCATATCACAAGCATGTGTCCTAATTGTTATAAGGAAGCTGAGCAGTAGCAACTGAGCTTCTCTCAGGATTTCCACACTACTCACAAGAACTGTGCCCCCACTTCAGGTGCTCCTAACATTTTACATTATTCATTGCTGTCTTGACTTGGGTATGTATGCTCTACATACTATGTAAACTAAAAAAAACCCTCCCTTTCTGGTGTTCCTCTTTACTGTTTTTTGGGGTTTCTTTTCTTCAAAAACAGTACAAGTGACAATTTATGTAGAATCAAACTTTGATGCGAAAATCTGTCTTCTTTTAAATTGCTGGTCTACAGAATTATACAATTTATATAGATGTATATCACATATATTGTTTACTCTCAAATGCAAAATTTGCAATCACTTGGATTTAGCTATACTAAAGGGGAAAATGTTTGTTAGTTTTATATACCAATGCTTCCATCATCAACCAGTGCCATTTAGCGGCCATACTAGAAAGTTACTCTGTCATATAGGTCATAGGTAAAAATCTAGAAGAAAAAAAATCCAAAATATATTTTTCAAAAATATGCCTTACCGTATTATTTTTCTGTTGCATTATAGGGGATTGTAGTTAAAAAAAACTATTTTAAATTACATCTACTCATTGCTGTGATAATTACATATAGTATAATGTTTTTTGAACAAAATCTAATATAGTACTCAAATACCTTGGATAAATAAAAGTACACATCCACACAGTAGTATTTATCAGGAAGACCAGCAGTTCTGAATAAATATTTTGAAAATAATCTTCATTCTATTATTACTCCATCATGCTACAAACTTGTAACTAGTTTATAATTCCTGAGAAACTTCTCTCATACTTAGATGTATCTATGAACTTCGACTGTTTTCTTTCACATTTTCCAATTCTTCAGAATTTTCTCATATTTTCCTAACTGAATGAAAATTAAATAATCTTGCTAATGTATCCTGTATTTTTTAATATCAGAATTCATTTGTAAGTCTGTCTCTGTCTGCATTTGTACAATGTTGGAACTAGAAATATACTATTTCTATAGGATATACTATATGCCTTTACACACCCCTTACCTAGTATGAGCTTTGATATCATCACTGCTGTCTGTATAAGCATCAACATTGCTGTGACAGCGACTATTAGGACTGACCAGATTATTTTATTGGTATTTCAGTGTAATTCTAGTGAATTTTGGCTCTTATAGTGTTAATAGAATGTAAATATTTTTCAACAAAAATGTATTGTTAAATAATTTAGAATATATATGTCAGTTTTCAGTTTACTCGTAATTCTTAAAATTTGAGGAAGGATACTGTGGGTAATAAATAGCTACTTTAGAGAAGATAGTTCACTCTGGAAATCCTTTGAATTTTGGTCCTTTTAGAACCATACATGTAGGTATACTACTACAGTCCCCAAGAGTAGGTAATTTATAACAAAATGTTGACAAACAGTTCTAACTGTACTGTTATTATATGAAACAGCTATAATATCCACACCAGATCATAATCCTTCACTGACTTTGACATGTTTGCCATATTTAGCAGTTCTGTTATTCACTGTAAAATCTCTGATGGATTGCAATAAAAAATGAAACTCATACATCAAGATCTAATTGAATATAAGGTTTGCTATTAAATGAACATAATAACTTGAAGCATACAAAGCAGCCTTCATGATTTTTGCACCATTTCTTGAAAAGCAGTTCATCTTCTTCATATTAAACCAAAGAAAAACCTGCATTTTTGACTGACTCTGCACATGTGGGTACAAAGAAGACTTAAAAAAAAATTAAACTGTCATTTAATGTTGTTCTTCCAAAGAAAAAAATCAGAACAAAGTTTAGGTGATTCTTTAACTCACCACTTTAAAGTGAGTTTGAGTTGTAGTAAATTTTTATTGACTGAAATATAGTCCTACAAACTAAACTGACATTCAATTTAGAAGCTCAAAGAAATACACAGATGGAGTTCTCATAATAACTCTCAGCAGAAGTTATGAAATAGGCTTGCAGTATTTAACCCATGAATAAAATTTTGTGAGTCAAATACTCTGTCTAGAGAGAAACTTAATCTTATTGCAGAAGCTACACCTTGCCTGAGATTAAAGACAAGACTCGCCATTAACCATTTTGCAGTTTTCACAATCATGCAGTTTCTAATACATGGTGATAATTTTATTAATATTGTCAAAATCTGAAAACTGAATGGAGAAACTTTATTACAAACCAATACAGAACCACAAAATATTCAGAGTTGGAAGGGATCCACCAGGGTCATTGAGTCCAGCTCTTAAGTGAATGGCCCACTGGGGGATTGAAGCTTTGACCTTGATATTTTTAACTGCATGTTCTAAATATACATCTCATACAAGAAACTCCCTCTTTTTCATAGTAAACCTAAACACTAAATATCTTTTCTCCTTTTTATGTGGCCTTTACGCTTAATAACTCTTCTTCCTAATAAATACATTCTTCCTTTCTAATATTGTAAAACTCTTGCTAAGCCCAAGCCTATATTTATTTTTTGCTCAAGTGCACAAATTAATGAACCTGAGAAATTAATTTCTCTTGTACATTTCTCTGTCTCTGCATGGCTAGGAGTAACCCAGGACACTTAACTCTTTTAAATTGTTTTCATCTAATGTAAAAGGAACATGAAAATTTGACATTAGCAATAGGAGGTGATTAAATAGACTGTATTTCACTCAATTTTAAAGGAATTACTATAACTCCTAACATGGATCTGCTTGTTTTCCTGTGAGAAAAATACAAAAATTGTTAAAGAATGAAGCCTAGAATTTCCCCAGTAGACTCAAAAAGCAATGAATGATATGCAACATCAGCTCTAAAATTTGTGAAATCTAACATGTGTCCTCTCCAGACACACATAAGTCATGATGGAGTAACTTAGATTTACCCAAATCCACACTAAGCTGTCTACAAAGTGGTCCCAAAAGTGGATGGATAAATCTGAAATCAAATTTCTCTACAATCTGAAGCATGGTAATAAAGAGAGTTTGATGGATGAAATTCCAGAAAATCAAAAAACAAAGCATTAAAATCTTCAAGTCTTATGTTGTAGTTGTGAATTTTACCTTCTGTTTCAATTTAAGAATAAAAAGGTTGTTTAGAAAAGTGCCTTAGTTTTTGTGTATTATTGCATGCATTCTGCTCTTTGCCAATGACAAATATGGTCCAATCCATTCTAAAAACTACCACCAGGCTTTCATGGAGTACATTTTGACCAAAATTTTAATTTAGCTTCTTAAATACATGATGATAATTGGAATTAAAACTTAGGATGCAATTTGAACCCACTCCATTCTTTTTGCACAAGAGAGCATTATCTTGTTTTATGTTATGATGAACAAAATGGATATTCCTGGGCTTGAACACAAACCAATTTTAAATATTAGATCCCAAAAAACATGAAAAAAAAGCCCAGTTCATAAACTTAAAGGCCGGTTATGCCAATAAATAGTGCATTAAATATATGCACTTTTATTTTTATCTAATAATAAAGTTTAAAAAAGCATATATCAGAAGTGAATTACCTTCTTACCTTACCTCCTGTGTTTGTCCTTCTTCATAAACACTAGTTTAAAAGTGGGAAATAAACTTATACCCTAGGAATTCATTGTGCCATACTGGGCAATATTTTCTTGCAAATTTTACTCACATTTTTGGAAGTTTCACATTGGTTTTCTCCTTTTTTCCCATAATACTACTACTACTGCTACTATTACTACTATTATTATTGTTGTTGTTGTTTTTGTTCTTGTTCTTGCTGCTGTTGTTTTTACTGTTATATGCTGTTATTGTTTGGTATATCTTTTCCATTATTAAACTGTTTTTATCTCAATTCTTGTGTTCCTTTCTCACTTTTACGCTTCTGATTCTTTCCCCCTCCTACAAGGGAAAGGGAACATGAGCAAGCAGCTGAATGCTCAGACAGTAGCACTGCATCTCCTCATCCTCATACCTGGGTAAAAAAATCTATTTAATTAAATAGGATTTTTAAATTCCCTTTGATGTTCTAAATTATTTGAAATACATCTAAATTTTCTCTTACACAATGCCTTCATCACCACAAAAATTACTATATCAACTCATGAAGTATGCCCTCTAGATAGAGATATGGATGAAAACATTTGAAAATCAGACATCTTCTAGCTGAGTTTAACCAAATGGCATCAAAAAGATAACCCAATATTTCCTAGATAAATATAGGATAGGTAGATAGACAGATAGATTGACTAAATGTTAGACAATAGTCGTGAAAAAAATGCCAAACAACCCAAAGCCCAAGAGACAAATACTGCCAGATATCAGAGACAAATGTGGTTTAACACCACAGGTAGTGAGACATCTCTGTCCTCTCTTCATTGCTCCACAATGGCATAGGGTAGAGAATCGAAAGAAAGGTGAAACTTATGGGTTGAGAGAAAGACAATTTATTAGGACAGAAGAGGAAGGTATAATAGTAGTAGTAGTAATAATAATAATAATAATAATAATAATAATAATTATAATTATAATTATAATTATAATAATTATAATAATAGTGGTAACAAATACAATTATCAGGTAGTTCCCAAGCAGTCACCACTACTCCCTGGCCAGCTCCTCCAGAATTTTTTGTTGTTTTGTTCAGCATAAGACCATAAGGCCTGGGATAATCCCTTTGGTAATTGGGGTCAGCTGTCCCAGCTGTGATCCCTCCCAGGTCCTTGTGCACCCCCAGCCCCCTCACTGGCTGGGTGAAGAGGCAAAAATTCCTTAACTTAATGTAGGAACTTCTCAGCAAAACCTAAGCTATCAGTGTGCTTACCTGCATTATTGTCATCCTAAAATACAGCACTGTACCAGCTATTATGAAGAAAATTATCTCTATCCCAGACAAAATAAAGGACTCTATCATAAAATAGGAAATCCATCTCTTACAAGACAAGCTATGAATAAAATCTAATGGTGTGTATTAAGATGTCCACATTGTTTCTTGACAGATGGAGATGCTAATTTCTTGTACTACATAGTTTAAAAATAAATTAGTGTTTCCTGGTTTCTGCCTTACTTAGTCACTGATTAATCTATATGATCTATGTATTTTTAATTATGTCCTTTCCTCTTTTTTTCCCTCTAATATACCATGTGTTTTGGCATGGTTTACAGCAGAATCTCAGTCACTATAATATAAGTTAATACGTCATAAAAAGTAAGCATAATTTATTGAAGATCATGTTGAGGTTATTCAGTGTGCAATTCATCCCTGTGTAAAGAGCAAAACCAAAGTCAAGCAGTCAAACAGCTTGACAGCTTTCCCTCCTTCTTCCCCTGAAAAAAAATGTGACAGCTTTAAATCATGGAACCAAGGAATGAGCCTTTTAACTTTTAAGCCTTCAAGAAGCAATCACAAATTCTTGACCATTATTTCAGGCCATCTCCATGTCTGTATTCCTGTAAATACAGAACATTGGGCTTCTAACTACTCAGAAGAGACAAGTGCTTTCCTCTAATTGCCTTTTTCTATCACTGTGTTTTTACAATGATTTATGCCTTTCATATTTTTAATTATTCTAACAGTCCGGACTCAGCTTCTCCTCAGGTATATATGTTTTGTATAGTCAATATTTTCTTTTTTTTCACATAACAAATAACAATCCCATCTTCTGAATCCCTTCAATATCCCTAATCCATCTTTTGGGTTTGTATTATCTGTATTCTTGTTTTCTTAAAATTTGTCTAATTTAAAATATGAAAGAATGCAGCAGTCTCTCCTGTCTGCCTCTTGGGAAGGGAATGGGGAGAAAGACAAAACCAACAGCAAAACCTCAACAAAACCTAAACCAAAAAAAACCAAAAAAAACCCCAAACCAAAAACAAACAAACAAACAAACAAAAAAACCCACCAAAAAAACCCCACATAAAACAAACAAAAGCAAAATCCACAAACAGACAAGAGTCTTTCCCACTAGGAGTATATCTTTCAATGCAAATGAAAACATCTTGACAAAGATCACCTGTGGTTCTTTGAGATACAAGAGCATCAATACTCATTTCAAGAAAAGTGAGACTTAGGAACTTAATGAAAATTACAGCTTTACTTAAAAAAGAACTCATGAGTTTAATAGTTCTGCAAAAACTATCCCAACACTGAAATTGGTTTGTTTGTCAACTTTCGAATTATGTGGGGTTTTTTACTGGTTTTCCTGATTTTCCTGCTTTTTCTTACTTATGAAAGCTTTTCTTCATGTCCATGCAAACTGAAAATGACTAAAATAAAAATTTTCATACCCAAAGTTACTGTTATTCCAGAATCTCAGCCTGAAAGAAATTCGTGCAAGCTGTGTACAATTCATAACCAAATCACTCAGCGAACGCACTTTATGCTCTTCATTTGAATTGTTTCACTGACACAAATGAAATGCAGTCCTTGAAACTGTCCATGATCATTTAATAGGCATTATTTAATAGGTAAAAAGTGCTTTCTATAAATTTTAAAGTACACTTCTAGAAATGCCTATATTGGTTTTGTGTGTCCCCTTTCCTAAAATATAATATTATTTAACAGGAGAATCAAAGAGATCAAGGCTCATGTACTAATGTAAGAAGTTTTCACTTAATGCTGCAAAACAAAAATAGGGAAAAAAGTGCTTCTGCCTATGGATTTTGTAAACAAAACACTTCCGTGATATCTCACGTGACCAGATATTAAGTTTGTGTTTGGACAAGATAAGCTATCATTATGACTGTAATTAGAGTCATAGTGGCATCAAACCCTAAAGTCCAAATCAATGCTACTTCAAGAGAATAAACCTGTAGTGCTTATAAAAGGATACACTAACAGTAAACATTTTAAAATAGAAATGTGGACCACAAAAATAAAACCAAAAAACCCCAACCATTCAACCAATCAACTAAAAAAAAATCCCCAAACAAAAAAAAAAC